>NC_062286.1:932500-1243333 GCF_902655055.1 Lutra lutra
CAGAGTCCTTTGGCCTCTTTGCAGAGGGAATTACAAAGGTGTGATACTTATTTGGGGAAAATACTGACATTATTTTATTTTCTGTCAATTCCTTAAGAGGGAATCCTCTGCGGGGCGCTGGTACGGGAGAACAGGTGTCTGCAGCTGGGAAGAAACGCATCTCCTCCGCGGTCTGCTAGCCTCTCTCTGCCCTTTGTTTTAGCAACTTCAGGTCCCAAAGCGCGGAGGGATGGGCTGGTTTCGGTGGCGTCGGCGGGTCTCTGATGCTGGCATGTCCACACAAACCGAGCTTCAGGACAGGCGGCCTGGGAGCACGCGCGGGACAACGGGGGAGTAAGGTGAGTCATGAGTCCCTTATCCCTGCTCTGTCTGCGGAGAGACGTTCGCCTGCGAAAATATGCTTCCGTGCAAATGCGCACTCCCTGAGGTTTCAGCCCACGGGCATTTCACACGGTCGGTGACTGCACAGATACGCTGCTCCTGCATTCATTTTGTTGCTGGTCTTCTTAGTTAAAGCTTTGGAGCAAGGTGGGAAGTGAGTTACGCGGCATGGAGCCGCCATTACGGAAGCTCACGCGGGCCGCGGCGGCGCCCACCATGGGTTTTGTCAGGAGCAGCCGGGTCAGCACGAGAGGCCTCCGTGGGGCGAGCGGGCTGGGCGGCTGGGTGGGGAGCCCGAGGGAGAAGACCGCGCTGCCCCCTCTGCTCCCCGCCGCAGCCAGCCTGCCACGCGGCGCCCTCTCGGCTTAATGGGGTTCACGGTAAACTCGATCACGGTGCAGTTACTTCCTGTTTTGCAGACACTCGCAGTCTCTTTTTTTTTTTAATATTTTATTTATCTATTTGACAGAGAGAGAGACAGAGATCACAAGCAGGCAGAGAGGCAGGCGGGGCAGGGGGGAAGCAGGTTCCCCGCTGAGCAGAGAGCCCGACGCAGGGCTCGATCCCAGGACCCTGACACCATGACCTGAGCCGAAGGCAGAGGCTTAACCCACTGACCTCCCAGGCGCCCCTGCACTCACAGTCTTTGACCAAACACTGCCTTGACCCCACACGAGACGACATCCACACGGCCCCGCACACTCAGAGCACAGGTGGGGTGTCCCCCGCCATAGCAGGAGTACAGGACAGCAGCCTGGGGCAGCGGACACCTGCCTCTGCTGACCACGGGCAGAGACTGTCCCTGGTGTCCCCCCATGGATCCCTGGGCAAGAAAGTGAGGGCTCCTCGCGCCGGCACGGTACAGCCCAGACGGTATTCACCGGAGTCACCCGTAGCCAGTCCTGCCGACCACCAGCTCCTGCTACCGGAACCGCCGTGTGCGGGACCTCAGCACAGGAAGGTCCTCCGGCTTCTGCTGCGACGGCGCGGTGAACAGCTGTGTGTGCGGAAGGAAACCCCCCGCGCAGCTTCTCTCTGTCCCTGTCTCTTACTAAACAACCTTCGGTTACGTCAACCTCACTTTTTGGTTTGTTTCATGACTCTGTTCTCACGATGGCTGTGCTGCATTTCTGGGTCAACTCTGAAGAGCACTTACAGGGCAAATGATTTAAAATAACCTGTGTGATGCAAATGACATTTTATGAACCAATGGAAGAATTTTTGTGCTCAAAGGTGCAATGTTACATATGTCATGTTTAGTCACACGGACTTGTTTCTTTTCTTAGGGACCCTGTTCTAGTGATGATCTCTGATTAATGCCAAGTTGCAGGGGGATCCATGGGTCTGTGATTTTCTTGGCCATCATCACCACTGGCGGAAAGTGAAGGACTTGGGGCTCTGCCCAGCTCTCGACACAGGTGCCTCTGTGGGCTTCCCTTACGTGTCTGTGTCCATCGAGCCTGGGCTCTGGACTCCCACTTGCTATGTCATCAAGAAGACAGACAGGATTAGACGATGCTACCTGAGCTCCCACAACATCTCTGCCCTGTTCTTGTCACTGAATGACTGAAGGACTGTCCCTGCTCCTCAGTGGTCAGGGCCCTCCCCCACCCCGCTCAGGGTCACCACCTGCACGCCTCCTTCACTCCCCTGCGTCCTCCTCCCTCCTTCCTCATCCAGTGTCCCGTCCTGAAAGGTAAGTCTGCAGGTGAAGGCAGGACCTTTGTTCTGCGGTCGTGTCCCCAACACCAGGATGACGCCGTCCCATCTGCTGGACAAATGGATGCATGATGTGGACGTGGAACTCTCCAGCTGTCCACGCAGCAAGGGAAGTGAGAAAACCACCTCTAGTCAATCAAAGGAATATAAGAATTGAACCGCGGCAGAATTTGACTGGTGACAAGGGAAGACACAATTGTCATCATTTTGGTTAGCAGACACTGATTCCGTCAAATGGATCTTTTCTCTAAAAATGCAGAGTAATGAAGAAAAAAGCTCAGAAAGGCACCTTTCCTTCATTATTCATGTAACTAACTGAAGTGTTGGTTCCTGATCAAAGTGTTGGAGTTCCTGGCCCGCGGTGTCTTCTCCACTAACATGCATGCCTCTGTCCGGCCCCCATGCGGGTTCTCACGCGTCCCCGTGTCACGCTCGCGCACAGGCGCAGACAAGGGTCAGACAGCGTCTCTTGTCCATACTGTCTGTAAGTCACTACACACGACGTCACACCGCTGTCCGCCATAATCATGATGCGCCACCAGAAAGACACGGGCCTGAAGTTATGGCGGGAAACTGTCATCAGCCATTGTGGGAATGCGTCGGATGCGCGTGCACAGTCAGACCCCCTCCGGCTGTCCCCCGACTCCCAGCCACGGGCACCTGAGGCTCTGAGCACACTACAGGGGGAGGGGCAGAGGGTACGTGCTCGAGATACGTAAAGACAGAAAGTACTCGACAGGCTCTGGGGCGGCTGCTGTCCCTCGCTCGGACGTAGGGTGGAATGAAGCGTGTGCTCAGGATTTCAGTTCTCCAGAGACGACCGCAGCCCAGCTCGAAGGCTGGCCTTGAGATATGAACAGACCCACGTTTAACCCACTGGAGGAAGGGACGGTCCGAGCCCGGCCGTCCTCCCCCTACCCTCACTCGTGGACAGGCCAGCCCTTCACAAAGGACTGGAATCCGTAGGGACTTTAAAAATAATTCAGTTCACAACAAGGACTCAGTGTTCCCAGCGCTCTCCCCTGCCTCGATTTCGGGACGCAAACCCTGTTATGCAGAGCAGAACGACACTCCGGCAGGTAGACCTGACACACGGAGTCTGCCAGGTCGGCGCCCTAACTGGGTATCTTGCAAGACGATGGCACAAGTAGGAGGTGTTTAAAACGTGAGTTTAGAAGCCTGTTTCTGGTCCATTTCCATGTAAACGAAGAGTGTCTACGGCTTGAGCGCAAGGCAGGGTAATACGCCAGCTTCCCACGGACGGGAGGAAGGAGCCAAGCCTTGAGCAAGGGCAGCGACAAAGCAGAGAAGAACACGGTTTCTCCCCCACCTTCCCGCGTGTAAGACTGATGCAAGCAGCTCCCATTCACACTGGTGAGAAGCACGCGTGTAAACCTCCCGGGAGAGCGTCCTCACCTGTCACCGCGCACAGGGTGCCGTTTCTGGGCCGGCTCCTAGCTGGCGGGCCGCGCTCGGTGGCAATGGACTGTGCCCAGAAGCGCTCGAGCGGTGACCTCAGGCGGCCAGGGGAAGGTCCCCGCGGAAGAGCGCAGGGGCGGAGCGCAGGCCTGCAAGTGATGTGCATGACGCCAGGACCGCCTCCACGGCGTCCAGCTGCTCTGAAACAGCACGAGCCAAGTGAGACGGAGAGACCCACGCATGCGGACGGCCCTCCCCGCCACCCTGCTCTCACCGCTTTGCATTTGTTCCTAGAACAGCAGGTGACGTGTTGTAATCAATTCAGCTGTCCCCTTCCCCTGTCCCCTGCTCTTACAGTAGCACTGTGCACAGACTGGAGATTACACAGACGGCCCCTTTCCCAGATAAGGCCTGCTTTCTTGCCACAGTGCCTTTGCTCAGCATTTGTCCCTACTACCCTCAGGACTTACGGCATTATCAGGATCTCCAGGACTCGTTTTCCTTCCAGGAGACTTGCCTGTCTCTGAGTTTGGCACCGACATTATCTGCCGCACACCTTTCTCCATGCCCATACCCCTGTCCACTCGGAATCTTCCGTGGAGCCCCCCAACTCCTGTGGGAGCCCGTCAGCTCCTCTAGCCTCAGCCGTCCGGCATCTCTTAGGGACCCTTTGCTGGTTCTGCAGGCGGTTCACACACAGTCTGTCCACGGACACTTGGTGGAGAGAAACGTGATGGCTTGAAAGAGGAATATGCATGGGACAGGGTTCTTCCTCCCCAAGAGGGCTCGTGCCTTCCTTGGTGGGACCTGGTGCCTCCCTCCCCTGACGTTCGATGCACCAACACGCCCCTGTGTATAAACACGCTTTCAAATCTGCTCCTGGCACCACCGTGCACTCGGCTTTGCACCCCGCAATTCTTCGTTTCACAATATGTTGGGCTAAGTTCATACAAGCTCCCTCATTTAAAAAATCAATTCATACTGTTCTATTGCATAAATACAACACAATTTATTTAATCAGACTTCTGGGGGGAGCAGCTAACTTACTTCCAAAATCCAGTCTTACAAGTCAGTCCACAATGTGCATCATAAAAATGTCTAACTCGCCTAAATGCTCACGATGTGACACATGCCACTTGGTTAACTGAGGCCTCACCACAGTGGTCCAAGGCCCATGCCGGCTCCTGACATACAGGACAGGGAGCTGAGGCCTGCAGAGCTCACAGAGGGGTCTGGGTCCGGGAGCTGGTGGGGGCCTGGGGCTGCAGAGGCCGTGCTCACGTGCTGCAGCTTGACGAACACAGCGGTGCCCACGAGGGTGACTATCCCTACAGGGAGTGTCTAGAAGCCAGGTCACTGGTATGAAGGGCTCATCCCTTCCAAACTTCAGTGAGACAGCGACATTGTGAGTAATTATAAGTCGTGCCCCCAGTGCTGCTATGGGATCGCTGCTGGCGGGGAAGGACGCGGTGCTGTGACGTCACAACTCTGGTGTGAATTTACGGCGTCCACGAGGCCAGCATCTTCCCTACTATGAAGCTGCTCACCTGTTCTCTGAGATATCCTCCCATGTCTGTGGTCCTTTTCCACTCCCTGTCCGTTGCTCACCTGACTCACTCACGAGTGGGTCCCCGTTTCGGCTGGGTTTGATGGGTCGTTTGCTGTGTGTTTGTTTTGCTTATTAAGGCAACAAGTGACGTGATGCGTGCACTCAAATTTTCACATTTTAGACGTGAGTTTGAGGAGGGAAGGTGTATTCACTGAACATCTGAATCATCTCATAACCCCCTTTCACGACAGCGACATGTCGTTCACCGTACGCTTGAGCAAAGACGGACTCATTTCCAACTGAGAATTTTACATGGGATATAAGCTGTTCCCGGAGCCTGCCGGTGGGATAAAGGCTGACACGTTCTGGTCCCGGCCAAATCGGAATATGGCGACAAGGCCAGTGCAGATGCACACGGGAGGACAATGATATTTCCTCCCAAAAAGAAAAAACAAAAAAGAAAGGAAAAAGAACCTCTCGTGGAGACTCTAAACCTGCTGTGGAACGTGGCCACGTGGCCAGGCCCTCTGGGAGGGAGCGCACAGACCTGCCTCGCCCGGTACTGGCGCTGTCGGCAGGTAGACTGGATGAGAGCTGGGAGAGTGAACCGTTACCAGCGTCCATCGCTTGGAGGGAAGTTTAAAACAGCTCAACACGCTACTCTTCGCATCACAAACACTGAGCTGGTTACACATAGAAGGAACTGTTGACATTAGCAGACAAGAGTTTTAATGATAAAAAGCTTAAATGGGGGATGTTACTAGTTCTTTAAGCAGGATCTACTTCTCTAAACATACTAACGGTAGGTATTTATTGAGAAAGTGCGCAATGTTTTTGTCAAACAAAATGAAGACCAAGGAAAGGACAGGAACCATTATTAAGGAAGACCTAGAGATACGGTGGGCGGAGTCAGTACTGGACTTCAACGACACTGCAAAATCTCCCAGCAAGGCTCCCGGACGTGCATCGCTTATCGGACGCAGAGTTTAGTGGCTAATTAGGGTTTTAGTCTGCACGGGGATTTGCAAAGGGCCCTGCTGAGAGGTGCGGTCCTCTAGGGTAAACCGTGGAGTGTCTCAGACTTCGACTGTAAGCTCCTCGAAGGCACAGGCTACACGCAGAGCCAATACTACATGCCTTTTTTTTTTTTTTTTTTGAGAAATTTACAGTGCTCAATTATTCCAAACAACCAGTACTGGTGATCAGGGACGGTGTTAGAGAACCCCACTATTGTTTTCCCCACCCCCAAACTCATAAAACAGTCTTGCGGGGTCAGGAACTGGGGGAGAAGCCCGAGGTTCACCGGAGAGGAATGCTGTGCTCTCCCGGCGTCTGGGGTCTGGAAGGCCCCTAGTCTGCTCCCAGGGTAAAAAGCGGAGCAGGACTTTCCAACTCTGGAGCTCATGTGGACAAAAACCAAGTCACCCCAAGACGCCACGGACCCGTGGGGCACTGAGCATCGCTGGCCCCTCCCAGTCTCCTCACACGCAGCGGGCGAGCAGTGCGTGCACACGGAAGGTGGCCCACACAGCTGACCTCCCTGCTCGGCCCAGGGCCCCCCAGCGCAGAGAGAAGCTCCAGTCTGGTGATCAGCCGCCCCCCAGGTGGACCCGGGCCGTCTGAAGCCCTTTGTGATGCACGGCTGACCCTAGATCTGAGGCCCTCAGTGATCTGCGGTCCCACACGACCTCACCTACTTCCCAACTTCGCTTCAATCAAAACGCCCACTGACTGAAGGTGATTGTTCTCTGCTGGGAAGAAAGAAACTTCATGATTCGCAGTTTCCGTGACACTGCAGGGCAGGAAAGCAGGTATTAGCAGTTTGTATCCTACTTTCCAAGAGAGTAGTGGCCCATGACCTTGATAAAAGTCATGAAAAAAGCAAATTTCTACCGTTCCCTCAACTAACTTCCAGAAAAATCAAAGCTCAAGGACCTTCATTTATGTTTCCGCTATCCGGAAGATTTCATGACCTCATTTAGCAAACATCGTTAAAATGAGCACCACCAGCCCCGAGTGATGGAAGCACCGTGAGTGGACCATTGTGAGAAGGAGCGGAAGGATGTCGGGTTATAGACGCTCCTGAGCAAGTACGACTGTGGTCACATGGCTGTTCTCCGGGGAAGCGCGCCCGGCGGTGCCGGACCGGGCGTTAGAGCAGCAGCGTCCTGCCAGCGAGGCGGAACCCGGAGCGGGAGGGGCAGCCTAGTGCTTCTGCGGATTCTGGGTGTGCGCTTAGAGACGCCCGCCGTGCATTATGTATACAAACGGACACTACATTGTACGTGTGGAACAGATGCACGAACGGAAGTGTGTCTGTCCGCACAGGCGTGGAGGCAGGACCGGACAGCTCGCGTAGAGGAGGCCTGCTGGAAAGTTAAAATACACGCCCACCCAGTTCTGCATCCTGCCGAGGCACTTACCAACCGCCCCAGACCAGCGAACTCCTCTGCACAGTAGTTTCCTCTAACATAAGGGACACATAAGAAGAGTAAGAACCCCAAGGCCTGTCCCGAGCACTGAGGGGGCACTGAGCGGCACTCTGAGACCAGCCGGCTCACAGCGACAGTTAGTGAATACTTAGCTGGACGTCATCGCGTGCACCTTACGTTGTTTTCCTGTAAGCCATCTCCTCTGATTGAACCCTTTTTCCTTATTCTACAGAAAAAGGACTGACGCGATGTCCCCAAAGGCATACAAATGGTTATTGGCAGTGCTAGCATGAAACCTAATGGTATTTGTTAGTTGTTTTAAAGAAATTCATTTGAATGGGTCAAAGGACACAGATTTATCAAGTTGGAACTATTTCAGCAGATTCCTCCTTCTGGATGCACAATACGCTTTTCTTTTAAAATAGTCGCCATTCAGAACACAATTCACGACATTTTTTTGGGAAACAGATATTGATTTTATTTTAAGTAAAGTCTTTAGCATGGAAATTGGATGCAGAGTGTGATTTTCTCTTTGGGCTCTAGTTCAGAGGAAATTGGATTTCCTAGAGTGCCAGCTGCAAGGACGCCACAGGTGCTCCCGGCTCAGCAATCGCAGTGGCTAATTGGGACACACTAGGACAAAAAAAAAAAATTGCCCTAAATCTAAATCGTATTCTATGGCACTTCTATTTTTCCCCTAAGAGCAAGCCCCAAAGTCCTTCTTCACTGGGGCTGCTAAAGGAAGCTGTCTCTCTGTCCTCCGCGGAGGACAGGGGTGCGATCCCAGGTGAGGAGAACAGTCATTGCCTAGCAAGGGTGGTTGGCACCGGGCCATTCGCAGCAGTAGCTCAACTTGGAGTTGTAATCTTAAGAGTAGGATCAGCAAAAGAACAGTTCTGAGAACCCAGGGTTCAAACGATGGCACAGGGGCAGCTAAAGTAGAATCTGGACAGTTGAGTCCAGTAACGTTGGTGCTGGAGGTAGAAAGAGTGGTGGGCGCCCGAGAGACCGTGGTGACCAGTTTCTAGGGCTGAGAGCAGGTAGACAGCTCCTTAGCACGGACAACTCTCTACCCTCCATCTGAAGGGGAAAGGAGAGACACCACATAATGTCCCCTCTCCTGCGCACCCTAGAAACTGTAGAGCAGGCAGACGTGTTCTACAGACACTAAGCCCAAGTCATCAGGAACGAAGCCCTTTGTCCTAACATGTTGCCGGACATGCCAACTCACGGGTGTCTGTCCTTGACCCCATCTCTGAGTCTTATATTTTCCCTTAGGAGTAAACTCACTCCTATAATTTTCTGTTTGTTGGACTACGCTTTGAAGACCCAGGTCTGGGGTCACCTCCTCTATGAAGACACCCTTGGCCTCCCGAATCAGAGTTATAGTCTGTCTGGCACCTCGGAAATCGTCTCACCTGGACCTCTGTTGACTGCATGGGAAGTGACCAAGCCCTCATGGGGGCCGGGCGTGTGCTTAGCTCCGGAGTAGAGAAGGAAACAAGGCACGTGTTTGGTTCTGAGGAAGGGTCGTGCGGTCTGGTCTCATAGACTTTAACGTACCTTATGTCTGGTCAGTTTCTGAACTCTTTGAGGACAAGGGCCATGTTTCGTTCATTTTTTTTTTATTATTTATTTGACAGAGAGAGAGAGATCACAAGTAGGCAGAGAGGCAGGCAGAGAGAGAGAGGGGGAAGCAGACTCCCCACCAAGCGGAGAGCCGGATGTGGGGCTCGATCCCAGGACCCTGGGATCATGACCCGAGCCGAAGGCAGAGGATTTAACCCACCAAGCCACCCAGGCGCCCCTGTTTCGTTCATTTTTGTACCTCCAGAGATTACAGGAATTACAGGAATTCCCGGCACAAATTAAGTACTCGGCAGAGTTAAAAATGAGCAACTGATGAAAACCTGACTGACGTACTTTTTTCCTTGGTGCCCGTGACAGGAAAGGATAGCTGTAGACACAGCCTTTTCTTTGAGTAATTTCTTTATCATATCCTTTTCTAATGCTAACTTCTCAGTACTCTCATTCAGCTTGGAAAGAGGCTTGGATTAAATACTGAAGTGTAAAGGCTACACGGAATTAGTGATTTGTGTTAAATCTGGATTTCTTACCCAAATTCCTTTCTATCCCCTTGGAAACCAGGTACCATCTTGGCCACTTAATCACACCATCCTCGGGTGGTCACCTACCATCTCTAATCTTCCCTTTACTGGCCTTTAGAGTGGGAAGAATCATCACTTCGACTGTGGAGTCTGGGAGGAATTCAGGGTTTTCCCGGTACTGGTGCTCAGCTGGGGCTCACACCTTGAGAGATGTCATTATGTCAACACTGACGTGGGAGCGAAAGTGACACCGTCCAGCGTCTCCCCGTCACTAACAGTGGATGCGGTCGGGGACAATGTGCACAACAGCCAAGTTTCTGAGTCATTTATGGTCTTATTATGGACGGGAATTCCTGAATGCCAAGAAAGCTCACCTTTGAGGGCCAAGTGTGGAACATTCCATGAGACGGGGAGCTCTCTACTATGAAATGACTGCTAAGGAAGAAAAGCCTTCAAAATGTCGTGTTTTAATAGACTAAACGGAACTGTGTCTTCATCCTCAGGGAGAACGTTAGAAAACTTTGTACTGAACAACCTTATATAATTGCTCATTGTTCCCCTGACCAGCCTCCAAAAAAAACTAATAATAAAATCTGACCTTTTTTTCAAACTTGAAAAAAAGAATTTTTTAAGGCAATGGTATGTGCCTAAATGGGACATGGAAATTCACTTCTATAAAGCAGGAAGACCCCCTATTTCTGTCCGATTAAGAAACTTAGCCGTGCAATCTGCAGATTCAGTGCAATCCCTCTCAAAATCCCAATATCGTTTTTTGTAGGAATAGCAGGGTCCATCCTAAAATCCATATGCAATCTGAAGGAACTCTCAAATAGCCAAAAAATCTTGTAAAAGAAGAGCAAATCCAAGGTTTCATACTTTGTGATTCGAAGCTTACTAGGAAAGAAGTCACCAAATCCGAAGCTGGCAAAAAGAGAGACACATAGAAACAGAATCGAGTAGAAAGCCCAGAAATAACTCCTCTCATATTTGGCCAAACGACTTGACAAGGGAGCCAAGACTACTCTCCGGGGAGAGGACAGTCTTTTCAACAAATGGTCCTGGAGCGGCTTGTTATCCACATGTGGAAAGGGTGACGTTGACCTTTAACTTACAGCACATACAAAAATTAACTCTAAAAGGAATACAGGCCTCAACGGAAGAGCTAAAACCACAAAAATCCTTAGAAGAATCCATAGAGCAGGACCTTTATGACGTTGGATTGTGCAGTGATATCTTAGCAATGGCCCAAGAGCACAGGGGACAGATGTGACATGGGAATGCCCACTGAGCACATGGGCAGGTGCTCAGAATCCCTAATCATCAGGGAAATGCAAATGAAAACCACAGTGAGGTACCACTTCACACCCATCACGATAGCTACTATTAAAGAAACAAAACCCCTAGAAAACAGAAAATAACAGGTGCTGGTGAGGATGTAGGGAAATGGGGCTCTTGTGCACTGTGGATGGGAATGTAAAACAGCGCAGCCGGTGTGGAAACAGGTAGGATGGGTTCTCAGAAAATTAAAAACAGCACTACCAGGTGACCCAGCAACCCCACTCCTGGCTATCCACCCAGGAGAACTGGGAGTGGGGACTCAGACCCTTGCACACCCATGTTCCAAGCGGCATTCACAATGGCCAAAAGATGGAAGCAACCTGCGTACCCAGCTGTAGATGAACAGATAACAGCTCGTGGTGTCCCCAGACCATGGACTATTACTCAGCCGGAAAAAGGAAGAAGGCTCTGACACTGCTACAGCATAGATGGACCTCAAAGACGTTGCGCTCCGTGGAATCAGCCAGACACAAAAGGACGAGGACCGAACAACTCCACTGCAATGCAGGGCCTGCTGCGGTCAGATTCTCAGGGACGTGGTATGCTGGTGGGCAGCAGGGGTGGGGGAGGGGCTGGGGAGCGATGCTCAACGGACACAGAGTTCCAGTTTGGGAGATGAGAGCGTTCTGGGGACGGGTGTGCTAACGGCTGTGCGGCTGGGGAAAGGTATTTAAAGCCACTGGACTGTATACTTAAAAATGGGTGAAATGGTAACTTTTACGTTATGTGCACATTTGTTATAGGTGATTTATATTTTATCACAATTTCAAAAAATGTTTAAAAAGTAAACTTAGCCACAACCTAAAGCATTTTAAAAAGCGAGTTTCGCAAGGTCCACAGCGGTGCCCAGGGAGTTTTGTCAAGGGGAGCAACGGAAACCTACCAAGGCCAGGAGCAACGCAAGTTACGACCTAACCGGAGATGTGTCTAAGTCCTTTAAGCATAACCTGTCAACAAACAGAACTAATAGTGGAAATGTGGATCTGATTTTAAGGAATCTCACACCAAGGAGTTTCTGCACAACAGCCAAAGGGTGAACAGACCTATTAATGCGGCTACGAAATTATTCTGCAGACGATGCCATAGCCGAATGGTACAAGGCTGCTGGCGTCTATGTTCGGTAATGGATTATAAGGTCTGCCTTTATATTGAGTTTGTTTATTAAAATCAAGGGACATTGTGGTCTTCATTAAAAAATACCCTGCATTTACAGGCCTATCTTTATGCTTTTTCAAAGTGAGATTTTTCAAGGTAAATACATAAAACATTTGGCTGCATGTAAAGCATAAGTATGACATAGAACTGTTACCTTTATGTGGCTCCTTGGACAGCCATATGTCTGTGGGTCCGACCAGAACCTTTCTTGACCAGATGTTGTTGATAATTTCAGAGACACAAACAGTTGATTGGGTTCGATAACTACATTTTTCCCCCTTGCAGGTGTCGTCACTCTAGGGAAGAATAAAAGGCAGAGAGATAAGGTTGACATACATAATAAAAGAAAAATTCTAATAAAAAGGGATCGGGTTCTCAAGGAGGCTCGCTCACTTTCCATGCACCTGAAGCAAGGGGCTGAGATCAGGCCAAGTGCGCAGGTGCGGGGCACGCCACAGGCAGGGACGGTGGACGGAACCACCTGCTGCTCCAACCAGCTAATTCTTGATAAAGGATTCACAACAGAGAGTCCCTTAGAAAACCACATTACAGTCTGTGATGTGAAAATGACACAAAACCGTAAGCAAACTTTTATAAAATAAAGCATGAGAGTTGTTTTGGGATTGTGTCTGTCAAGTATGGAAGCCGGCTGGATGGCTCAGGGGCCAGTGACAGAAGCATGTGAGCTGGTTCTGAACGGGCCTGCGGCTCGTGTCACCAGGACACTGCCACATGTATGCACTTAGGTTTGTTCTGCCCAAACCCGCGTACGCCACAGCCCTTCCACAGGAAAGACCTTACGAGAGCACGTTATGTGCTAATTACAAAAGAAAACAAAATGCAATCTTAAGTAATAACTTAAATTTTGTATTTGCTCTAACTATAAAGCTACACCCAGTTGGGGCGTTTCTAACGGGCTTTATGCTTAGTCTACGGTCCGTGTTTACAGTCACCCCGAGTAGTGAAGACCCTGCTTGCTGAACTGGCTGAGAATGGTTTTGATGGCGTTCAGGTGAGTGCTTATAGGAAAATGCATGTTTTTTTCTCACCAAATGAAGAATGTCAAATAGATAATTTAGATAAATCTGATAAATGAATCAACATAAACAAAACAATTAGGGGGTTGAAAAATGGGTGAACGCGATAGGATGTTAACGACCAAAGTCAGTCCATCCGACGTATTGCCAGCACTTTGTTTTAAAAGTCACATTTTGGGGGCACCTGGGTGGCTCAGTGGTTAAGCCTCTGCCTTCAGCTCAGGTCATGATCTCAGGGTCCTGGGATCGAGTCCCACATCGGGCTCTCTGCTCTGCAGGGAGCCTGCTTCCTCCTCTCTCTCTCTCTCTGCTTGCCTGTCTGCCCACTTGTGATCTCTGTCTGTCAGATAAATAAATCTTTAAAAAAAAAAAGTCACATTTTGTAAAATATCATTAAGTTCATTTTTATGTCTTGCTCTTCTGGGGCTCCCAGAAATTCACCCGCATCACTTCAGGCAACTCCTGTTCTGCCATTCTGGGGACCCCTCAGGTTCATGGAAGGTCACAGGGAGAGAGACCTGGAGAGCACCGTGTCTAGAGAAGTCTGAGGGCACATTCATCCACAAAGGGTTGGGAAAAGGACAGGTTTTCCCTTAAAATAACAGGCATCTGCAGAATACTTTTGTGGGCAAAGTGATGGGTTTTATCCTGCGTGCACTGCACTCTCCACGACACGTTCACGAATCAGGGCATGAAATTCAATTCTGACTTCTCCCATGGAACTTGGAGGCAGCCTGTGGGTGTCACCCCTCCGTCCTCCCATCCCCGCTGGACAGGGCGGTAGGGTCCTTGCGTGGTCCCCTGAGCGCACATGGTGCCAGACACCCGCCAGGTCCAGAAGAGGGGGAGGCCCTGGGGGTTTGTGATTTCAGCTGAGTCCTGACCAGACGCAGATTAAAAAGTCGCCGGTGAATGGATTATCGGCTAAACTCCCTTCCAGGGCATTTGAAGCCTCTTACTGAACGAATATAAATATTCCGATTTAAGACAACTGGTATGTAAAAAAGAAATTTCTTCTTAAAAGGAGAATTTAGAAAATAGAATGGAGTGAGCTTCGTTGAGCAGCAGAGCGTTCACTATGTAAGAGCTTCCAGAAGGTTCCGGTAACGAGTGACCTAGTGACCTCCCCAGTGACATGATCCTATAGGGCATCACCTTCTCCCAGTTACTCAGGGGCAGGAGGAAGGATTATGTTGCCCCCCCCCCCTTCCTGCTGCTCAGTCTCCTGTCACCGGCGGTGATTCTGATCATTCACAAGGGAACTCCCAGGATGAGCCCTTAGGTCGAGGGTTTAATGGATGGCTTAGTTGCAAAACGCAAGTGACACAGCCAGCTGGGGCTCCGCAGACACCGGCCACACTCTGTCCTCAGCCAGAGCTGTTGTGGCCATCTCCCCTCACCCACTGACACTCCCACGAGAATCTAGGGGGCTTTCTGGAAGGCATTTGTCAGTATGTGAAATTATACATTTTTCTTTGTTTCAAAGTGCCTTGCGCTGGGGAAAACAACGTACAGATCGCGGGAGACCTTAATCCACGCCCGCAAGGAAAGCGTCCTGCGAGACTGACCGTCAGTGGGGTGTTGAGCCTGATTCACTGCCCTGATCTCGTCGCAATGCCCAGGTGTACCTGTCCTCCCCAGCGTGTGTGCGCGTGGGTGTGCGCGCGCGGGGGTGTGTGCCCATGTCCCCCACCCCAGTCAAGACACGACGGCCGTCCCCCAAGCGTCCCTCGGGCCTCCCTTCAGACTACGCCCACTTCTACCTGCAAGCCGCGTCCGTCCTCTGTCCTGTCTTTGCATCAAGTCGAGAATGTCCGTAACCTTTCGGGGCTGGCCTTTCCCACTGAGCCCCATTCTCGGAACCGCGTCCAGGCTGTTCGGTGTCAGCGGCGTCCACGGTGTGCAGCTGCCGAAGCCCGCAGGGGGCTCGTGGTTGGGCTGCGCACGGAGTCCCGCGCCGCTGGGACGACTGCCCGGAGGGCGGCGGCCGGTCCTGCAGCGACTGCACGTTCAGTTCTAGGTTTTCAAGGACCGGCCACGCTCCGCGGCCGCAGACCGCTCTCCGGCCCACGGTCGCCGCGGGAGGACCGGCCTCCGCCCCTCGTCCGGTGGGCGCCGTCCCCCTTTCCTCCCGCCACGCAGAGGGGTGTGCGCCGGGCTCGCGCGGCTTCGGTCGGTCCTGCCCTGGCGGGCGCCCCGCTGCCGGCGGCCGCGCGTCTGGGCGAAAGGCCTGCGGTCCCCCACGCCCGCACGCTCCGTCGGACCGGACTGCTCTGGAGGCGGACGTGGAGGCTCCGCCGGCTGTCGTAGGTGCTCGTCCTCTGTGCGACCCGCGGGCTCCGGGCGCGGCCCCCGGCCTCCCGCTGGCCACCGCGTCGTCCGCACAGGGCGGCGGCAGAGCAGAAGTGTCCGCCCCGGCGCGGGCCGGCGGGTCCCACGTTCGTTTCTCACACTGTCGTCCGCTTGTCCTCCGCGGCGCGACCCCGCACGTCCGGCCCCGACCGGGGCGATGCCGCGTCCCCGAAAAGCGTCCTCCGCGGACTCCGCCCCGCCTCCTCCGCGCTGCTCGCCCGTCCGCGCCGTCGTCGGAAGGACGGAAACAGGCCGCGCAGACCCCGAGGTGCGGAGTGACGGGCGCCCAGCTCGCGCGGCGGACGCGGTGAACCACATGGGGACCTCCCGGGCACTTCCAGGCCGCGGCCGGCCGACCGGGAGCTTCCCCGCCCCTCGCGGAGCGTCGTGCAGGGGCGGCACCGCGCTCGCCCCCCTCTTCCGCGCCTCCAAGGGGCCGCGCCCCGGCTGCCCGCGCGGGAGGCAGGTGCGGAGCGGGTGTCGCCGCAGGCCGCCCGCAGCCAGGCACAGGGGTAGGGGAGGCGCGGCCTCCAGAGCGACCCCCAGTCCGGGCAGGGGCGCGGCTTCCCGGCCTCTGCGAGCCGGACCCCGTCCGCGTTCTCACACGTGTGCGGCGAGTGCGCGGTTGGAAGCGGGGCTTAGCCGCGTTGTGCTGCGGGGTCCGAGGCTGGCGGTCCCCGAGGCTGGCGGTCCCCGCGCCTCAGCATCGACGTCCGCGCGGCCGCGGTGCGCGCTGTTGGCGTCCTGCCAGCCCGCGCAGCCGTGCACAGAGCCTTCCGGCCCAGCTCAGGACGATGACGTCATGTTCGCTCTCCTGGGGATTATGCGCGGACGTTACGCATCCGCGTGTCGTGCACTGTTCACGCGGCAGGTGCTGGGCCGCCGCTGCGCTTTATATCGATACGCGCGTGCGCACGGGCCCTTGCGTCCCGATGACGTAATTGTTCTGACGCGGCAGACCGAGACACGACTTGCAAGCCAAGAGTGTGCTTGTCTGGAAAACAGACGTAAATAACCTCCCATACGAGAATTTTGTGTTTGGGGTAAAGAGGACCAGGCCTGTCTGCTTTGCTCTTTTAAACCTTTGTTTCTGGACCCGAGGAATGAGAGCCGTCCCGGCTGACGGGGGTACTGCCCCGCCACGTGCCATATTATATCCCCGATTGTCTTTATTCTCGTGACATTAAAAAGCTACTTTGTGTATAATTTGCACGTTATATTGCTTTTCTTTCTGACATTTAAAAGATCATGAATAACGACCTGCAATACAGGGAATGTGACGACATGAATGTCACGTGCGGAGCCGGCACCGATGGTTTGGAGGCAACTGTGCCCCTGTGCCCCCTTGGAGGCAAGTGTGTTTTTCTCTCAGTGTTCCTCACGTTCTCGCTTTCGCTCGTGGCTCACACAGTGCACAGCTCTGCATCAGAGGACACTCGGCACCGCATGCCGGCCACGCGAGGCCCTGGCTGCGGGAGGAACTGCTGGAGTGACAGCCTCCGGCGTGTGCGTGACCTCGGGGGCCTCTAGTGACCTCTAGGAACACCTGCGAACTAAAATCCCACTTGGAGCCCATCAGTTTGGTTCTGTTGGTGACAAAACAAAAAGTCTCTATTTTCCTGGTTTTACACATAGGCATGGAAACAGCTTTGTTTAGCGCCTTTGTTAGTAGGGCCCCGTGCTACAACCTTGAAAACCCGGGGACACTGGTCGACCACAGGGATGGGCCGTGGTCTAGGAATGTGTATTTAAAAGTGATGACGTGCCCACTGGGAGGGCAGGGGCCGGGGGAGAGGGGGTGCCGACAACCTCAGTGCGCTCTGCTCCAGGCAGAACGCTGTCGCCGCGCAGCCATGTCCCTGCCACCTCCCTGCTCAGCCAATGGGCGGGGCCTCCAGGATTCTGGAAGCACTTGGTGTGGGTTCCAGAGCCCGAGAGTGCCCCCAGCCAGCTCCAGACGGCATGTGGTCTGGCACCTGCAATGGTCAGTCCTCACGATGAACAACAGGAGGCATCGAGTTTTTAAAAATTTGAGAAACGCTGGGTGGTGGGTACGAAGGAGGACACGGATCCCACAGAGCACTGGGTGTTACACGCAAACAACAAATTGTGGAACATGACACCAAAAACTGGCGACGTACCACACGGTGACTAACAGAACACAACAGAAAACTCTTGGTAACTGTCCACATCAAAGTCAACCATACCGTGCAGTATAGGGTCAGACGCTGTACATGGCTTGCTATGAAAATGGGGCACCCCAATAGCACCCCTTCCTATTCCCAGCTCCACGGACGGAGAAATTCTCAATTCTTGCAAACTTCCCGTCTGGTATCTGCCTCTAGAGCCCTAAACAAATGAGTGTCTGTCCTTGGGCACAGCTTCCCGTGATAAGCTGTTGACTTCCCACCAGGGAGAATAGGACGATGCCAGGAGGCCCCCGGCCACCATGGCTCGGCTGCTTTCTGCCCCCAGTGTAGTTACATCATCAGGCATTGCATGAGATCATCACTCATTGTAGTCATGACGGGGGACACACTGCTGACCAACGGGCCATGGGCTACGCCGTGACCCTCAGCTATCAATAACTCTGTGTGCACGCTCACCGCCTGGGTGCTCCCTGTGGCTCATGACCAGACCCACCCAGCTAAGTGGGCTCCCCTGGTGACATGGGCACACATTGGCTGTCAGTCTGCATGACATCCCAGGAGAGCACACCCGCACTGGCCAGGCCCCTTGTGGGTCCCCCGAGGAGCTCGGGATGCCCCTGTCCGCCACCCCAGCCCACCATCCCTCCCCAGTAACCTGTCTCCTGTGTCTTCCTCTTTGTTGGGTGAAGACGTCATCCCATACCTTCCTGGGGAAGATTCTTACCATTTCCATAACATTTGAGAAATGTAACTTCCCCTGAGACGTCCAGTGGTTATACTGTCCTGTCTCCTGCCTCCAAGATGCCTCGTCAGAGTCCTGCCCCAGACGCTCGTACACAAATTACCACCAGGCTGTCTTTATCCTCAGCAGGGGCAGGCGAACAGGTCCATTTTCCTCCATCGTGTTGGGCGCTCCAGAGGCCTTCCGGGACATTCTCTCCATTTCCTTCTGCATGGGCTCCTTCTCCACATTTTCTCTGCTCTCTCTTTGAGGAACTTGTGCTGGTCCACTGGCCACCCTCTCTCTCCCCTTCTCGTCCTCCATTGCTTCGCCTCTCCTTCCAGCCAGGGTCCTGGGGTTCCCTTCTCTGCCTTCTGGTGAGCTTTAATACTTATATTTCAACACTCGTACATTTTCACAGTGATCTCTTCATTATTTGATGTTCTTGTTTTGTAAATGTGCTAGTTCTTCCCTGTTTATGGGGACGTGCCTGAGGCCCCCCCTTTCTTTCTTATATAGGTTCTATCTCCTATGACTGGCTTTTACCCTTTCCCCTTTGTGCTTGTTGGCTTGTTCTGGTGCCTTTCCTGTGAGAGGATTTGCTCAGACACCTGGAGGTCCTTGGCCATCACCCAGGCTTTGGGCCTCATAAGAAAGTGTCTTGGAAGCCCTTTTCACCCCCGTGGGCTTCCATGGGGGGTGAAGCAGGCTCTATGCCCCCCGGAACAGCAAGTGGGAGGCGGGCTTTAGGAGCAGACAGCTCGCCTTTGGATCCATCCTCTCCCATGTCGAGCCTTGCATCCCTGGCCACTTACCGAGTCTCCTCTCCCTCTCAGTGACCTCATGGGTGAAGTGGGGACCTCTGAGGAGGTTATGAACTTTCAAAAAAAATTATAATGTCTTTGAGATTGTGCCTGTTAAATAGTAAGTGCTGCGGGAGTGTTTTTAAGAGTACGTCAGTGGGTATACAGCCACAGGAAGACTGTTGTGTCTCTCCTGAAGAGAATCTGCTGGAAGGTCGGTCACTTGGTTCCTTCTGACTCCACACTCAGCATACCTCCCCATGCTCCTCTCAACCCTGAAGAGCCCCTCTTTACCCTCATGGAGTAAACACTGGGTTTTTGACTGAAAAGGGAAGATGTCCAAGTGTCCAACCAGCTCTCCACATGTTGGTGCAATGGCACCTCACCTCCGTGGGGCCGATTCTGCAAACTCTAGACGCCAAGGGCTCCAGGAAGGTTCTCAATGCTCCATGGCCGGATCTCGGCTGGGTTAGCTTCTTCTTGCTTTGGGTCTGGACAGTCAGTTACTCTCTGTCTCTGCGTTCCAGCTTTCAGAACGGTGTTTCCATCATCCAGTCTTGTTCTTTGTTTTTAAGATAAACATGACTCCCCTGTCACTGGAGTGGGGTTTTGGGGGCAGCAGAAGCAAATGGGCTTAAATATCTTCTCTTTAACTGAATACCCAACACTTTAACATCTACTAATCTTTTTTGAATGAGAACTCCATCCAGAGAGGGGAAGACACCATCCAGGGAGTTTTTCACTCTTTCCTCCAAAAAAGAATCATCCTAAACCCCATCTTTGCCTTGACTTAACTCTAAATAAGATTTATGTATTAAATACTAGCTTTTGTGCCTGAAAACAATTAGCAAAATGAATTTTCTTATTCCTATCTCAAGTGTCTGTCTCTTGGTGATCTTTATCTAAAGTGTCTGTCTCCTGGGTGATCATCCCTCAGGAGTTCCACCCGTTGATTTTTTAAATCGTATACCAGCTTTTCCTTTTCTGTCTGTCTTCCTGGGCAGTTCAGTCCAATATCCCATTTTCCAGACCAGACCCTGCGTGTCCGGGCTTATCCCACTCTTATTCTCCCGTAACGCCCCCATGGGGGTGTTATTCATCTAAAATGCAGAAACTGGGTTTCCTCAAGGATCAGACTGTGGCTTACTCATAGTTGTGTCCTTAAAACTTAGTGCAGCAAGGGACAGTTTGACAAAAATTAAGCAGTTGCAGAATGAACATCTGGGAAATAAAACCAAAACCCTGACGTCACTCCCGCCGGGCCCATCCTTCTTTCTCGGCTTCCCTTCCTGTTGTACCTCAGAAGTTGTGCTGAGACACGCAGGGCCTTCCTGTGTTCCTGAGCCCAGAGGCCCCACCACAATCCCTCTCCCACCATCTGCACTGTTTTAGGACACACTTGGAAGGAGCTGCGATGGGCTGGAGTCAGAGACAGCTGTGGCCTGGCCCGTTCTGAACTCTGAAGTTGGGGCGGGTCTGCTGCCTGCGTTTGGCTGCCACATGGGGTGTCCTCCCCGAGCCCTGCTGGGAAAGCACACCTCGTGTGAAGAAGGACAGATGCCAGGCCGTTTGTTCTGGGAGCCCGTCTGGGGGTGTGAGGCCAGACCAGGACCCTCTCCGTCAGCGCCAGGGGCCTGGGTGCAACAGCACCATTCCACCGTGTCCTCACCGCCTGAGGTCTCGGTGAGGCTTAACGAGAGCACATGACACGCCCTTAGCACAGCACCCTGCCCGAGCAGGTGCTCCTCATGGCCCTGTGTGACTTCTGATAGGGATGTGGGAAAGAGGGATGGCAGGGATTTGCGGAGTAACTTATTCGAATTTTAATCTAGAGATTTGAATTTGAGTTTATGAGAAGAGAAAGCATTTCAGTTTTTAGCAAAACTACCAGAAAATGGGTCTTCTTCCCAGGAGACTTGCTCACACGAACTCAGTAGACCACACCGTGCTCATTTGTAAATTGAGGTTTCCACAGCTCCTGACGTGCTTCCCCAAAAAAGGTTCAGGGTTCCTGGGGAGTTGCCTTGGAGGGGCTCAGGGCAGACAGGACCCCAGGGGGGCCATGTGAGGGTGCTCTGTCCCCTCCCCTGACCCGTCTCACCCAGAGGTCTCTGCTCCATCCACTCCAAATGCTGGTACTCTGCCTCCCATTAGAGGTGGAGGTGGATGCTGGCCTGGCTGGCCTTCCAGAAAGAGAACTACTCCAGGGAGCCAAGCACAGAGGCAGGAGGGAGCTCCCTACAGGCCCCTCGCTGACACCCTGCACCGGAGACCCCGCTCTTGGCTGCTTCACTCTCTGGAAACACAACGTAGGGACGGCTCTCTTTCCATTTTCGCTGATTCGCAAAATCTGTGTGGTTTGCTCAGCTGCCTTCTGTGTGCTGATTTACCCACAGCTTAGTCTGTGGGACACACACTCCACAGGTGTGTTTGTCACCCTGGGGTCCCCTTCCCTCCATCGACTGTGGGCCATCAGTGACAACACATGCCACGCTCGGAGCAGAGGGTCCAGTCGGGAGCTGCTATGCAAACCCGGCCTTCACTCCTGAGTTAGAGCCTGTGAAATACCATCCATGTTTGAGTAACACATGTGCGTTGCTACAGAAGAGCCCAGTTGGGGTGTCCAGGAGACAGCAGGTGTCACAGGGGATTTTAACTACCACACGGGCGGGTCTTCACCTCTTTTCCACACGATAGCCCATAAAATCCCACAAAACAGATGTAACCTCGATTTCTGGTAACCTTTGAATCTTTCAGGTGAAACTTTTTTTTTTTATTTCTTTTCAGCGTAACAGTATTCGTTGTTTTTGCATCACACCCAGTGCTCCATGCAGTCCGTGGCCTCTCCAATACCCACCACCTGGTTCCCCCAACCTCCCATCCCCCGCCCCTTCAAAACCCTCAGGTTGTTTTTCAGAGTCCATAGTCTTTCACGGTTCACCTCCCCTTCCAATTTCCCTCAACTCCCTTCTCCTCTCCATCTCCCCTTGTCCTCCGTGTTATTCCTTATGCTCCACAAATAAGTGAAACCATATGATAATTGACTCTCTCTGCTTGACTGATTTCACTCAGCATAATCTCCTCCAGTCCCGTCCATGTTGCTACAAAAGTTGGGGATTCATCCTTTCTGATGGAGGCATCATACTCCGTAGTGTATATGGACCACATCTTCCTTATCCATTCGTCTGTTGAAGGGCATCTTGGTTCTTTCCACAGTTTGGCGACTGTGGCCATTGCTGCTACAGGTGAAACTTTTGACAAAGTAATGGAACATACAAGATATCTCATGGGGCCCATGTGGACAGAGATGAAGATATTTCCTTCTTGGTAAAATAAATATATTTCAGAAGAGAAGCTTATGGGAATGTATTTTTTCCCAGATGAACAATTTTTCTCTATTACCCTTCATTAAAAATATGAGACCATTATAGATTAACATATGGGATGTTAGATGTCATAAAATCAAAATTAAGGGAGAAACACACTTCTAAAATCTTACCCAATGATGATAATATTAAAATAAAAGACTGACAAAAATTTCTTAACTACGAGGCTCAAAATACAGGGCTACACACAAGGTCACAAATACATTCAAAATTGAAACACATGGCAATATTAACCCTGAAGGGCAAAGCCACCCCCATGTCGCTGGGTGCCCTCCGCCCCCCTTCCTAGCGCAGCCTCCAGACTGAGCTCATTGCCTGCCTTCAACCGCCTTGACGCCTAAATGACGCGTCCAGGCGGCCACTCACGACTCCTCCCCAGTGTGAGTTCGCTGGCCCCGGGCGCCTTGCCTGGTCTCCTGCACAGTTCCCCAAGGGGACAGGAAGGCCCCCAGGCTTGCCAGGGGCCTCCAGCTCTTCTGAATGGCAGGGGCCTCTCTGCTGGATTCTCCGCCAAAGTGATCGTGTGTTTATTTACCTCCTTGGAGCAGGTGAAGCAGGGGGCACTGGGTGCTGTTTTTGAAAGAACTTAAAAAATGCTGCTTCTTTCAAACCTTAATCATTTGTAAGGCCTTTTGAACTCTTTTACTTACACACACACACACACACACACACACACATACACGATATCTAAAACTCTAGTTAGAAGTTATAACCAAAAGACGATATTAGCACAAATGAACAGCAAGAAAGCTTAAATTCTTATGTTTTGCAGCAATAATTTATCCCTTTACGAGACACATGTTTCTTCCTGCTTCCCTGCATCATGTCGTTTTTCATACCAGTCCTTCCCTCTTTATCTACTCTCCACTAAAATCACCAGCTTGAATTCTAACTATTTAAGTAAGCCTGCTTCAATGGCCCCTTTCTCCAAAAGCCTTTCTTTCAATTCCCAAAACAGTAACCTGTAGTCCTTAACTACCAAAACACTTTGAAAACTTTTTGGGTGGCACGGACATTATACCTCGTATTAGGGTTAGAGTCATACCCTATTTATCTTATTAGCTGAGTATTTGTGGCCATAATTAGCAAAGCAAAATAACATGATCACAGTAATGGGAACACTCACAGAACACTGCTGTCCAAGGCATGGTCCACAAGCTTCGTAAGTATCGGTCCACAGAAACCTCACCACCCCAGACACAGGGACTGTTGGAGTCTCTGCCTCATGGGACAGACTGAACTCTGCTACTCACTAGCTGTGTGGTCAGGGACACAATACTTGACCTCCCTAGACTTCAGTTTCTTCACTGTTAAGTGGTATTATATATAAACGTTCTCTATGTTTACTGTGAGTTTAAATAGTTGTTACTCTTCTTGCCAAAGTGCTGACCAGAAAGACACGGACTCTATGGCAATACCCATTCCAAGAGGAGCCACAAGTAAGAGATGAAGACATGAAGACAACCGGGTGAGGTGTGGAGGGGAAATTCAGAAGTGGCTTGTGTGGGGTGGGGTGGCTTGTCTGAGGGCAGGCATCGTACCTGGTTGTTGGAAGATGAAGGGAATAGTCACCATGGGAATGCTGCTCTTGCCCCCGACCCTACTCCCACCACTGCCCTCAAAAGCAATGACAGACACATGACAAGAGTTTAGCAAGGTGTCTGTAGGCACGATGTCACTTGGGGGAGTATCGTTTGGGAAAGAGTTTACATCAGTATGAGAGAATACAAAATATATAAGAAGTTTAACAAAATACAGGTAATATCTCTATAGAGAAAAATCATAAAACTTTATTAAGATCTAAACCAATAGGGGGAAAAAACCACACCATAATTAGGAAGACTTAATATTGTGATGATGTCAATTCTCCCACAAATTATTGGATGATGCAATTTCATCCAAAATGCCAAAAGGACTTTGTAAGAAACCTGGTATCTTTAGGGAACAGTCACTGGCCAAGAATACCTAAGACATTTGTGCAGAAGAACATGAGGGAGGAGAAAATTGCTAGCCAGACTTCAGGACTTACTCTGAAGCTGTGGTAATTACGTCTGTGTGCTTGGCAAGGGATAACAAATTAACCTATAAAACAGACCATTGCATACTGCATGATAGTATTTTAGAACAGAGAAGACAAATGGGGGAAAGAGGCATTCTTGAATATGTGGGGTTGGAAAAATGATGATCTCATAACAAAAGACAAAGTTGGATTATTACATCTTACATAAACTCAAGATGGACTAAGGGGTTAAATATTAAAAACAAAACCTTAAGACTTTCTCTAGAAAATATAGATGAAGAGATTCTCAGATCTTTGAGTAAGAAAAAATTTAAGACACAAAAAGCATTGATGATAGAAAAGGTGGCTGAATTGGACTGTAGTAAGTGAGGAATTTTTCCTATCAAAACACAACTTAAAGAAAATGGGAAGTCGAGCTAAAAACTGGAACATATACTCTTGATCTGCATAAAGAATGTATAAAGAACTAGAAATGAGTAAGAAAAGCATATTCTCTTCAATAAAAGATTGGGCAGAAAATATTGATAAGGATTTCACCAGAGGAAACACATCCATCATAAGTAGGTGAAGAGATTGTTCACAATTATTCATCAGAGAAATGCAAATTAATACCCATCCATATATCCAAACATCCATCCATCCATCCATTTATCCATTTATCCATCCATGAATCTATTCACCATCCATCCATCCATCCAACCATCCATCCAACCATCCATCCATCCATTTATCCATTCATCCATCCATCACCCATCCATCCATCCAACCATCCAACCATCCAACCATCCATCCATCCAACCATCCAACCATCCATCCATCCATTTATCTATCCTTCCATCTATCCACCCATCCATCATCCATCCATCCATCCAACCAACCATCCATCCATCCATCCATCCAACCATCCATCCATCCATCCAACCATCCATCCATCCATCCATCCAACCATTCATCCATCCATCCAACCATCCATCCATCCATTTATCCATTGATCCACCCATCCATCATCCATCCATCCAGCCATCCAGCCATCCAACCATCCATCCATCCATCCAACCATCCATCCATCCATTCATCCATCCATTTATCCATCTATCCACCCATCCATCATCCATCCACCCACCCTCCCACCCACCTCTCAGTCTAACCTTTTCATGTCTTTGACCCCAGTCCATATGTGGAGTCACTGTGCTGGTTGCGAGCACTCAGAACTGGTTAAGTTCAGTCTTGCGCCTCAGTTTGCTCGCAGTCTTACTGAGGAGTAAATACCTGAAGTGATGAAAGGATAGAAGAAATTCCAGGAGAAATATGCAAGATATCAAAGTATTTTCCTTTTCCTGCCATCTTTTTTGGGTGTGACAGCAACCAATTCACTTTACCCTGGAGAGGGAGATAAAGAACCAGGAGCTGGACACACCTGCATACCTGTTGTCTCAAGCATGCTGTGCACATTCTGAACTACCTCTCTCAGACCTGAAGTATGAAGACAGCCACACATCAGCTATAATAATTCATCAAGCTGAAAGTAGGAAATCAATGATCTATTCATTTTAAGAAACAAGAAAGCACTGTGAACAGAATGAGCCGTGGATACATCAGTTTCATCCAGCTGATTATTTGCGTGTCCTTGGTAGAGTTATTTAACACCTATGAGTATCCATGTGTGGTTAATATCTATAATTATACTGTATCTGCATTCCTAATTCCTAACAAATTATTTTGAAAATCAAATGAGACAAAAAATGATGAAAACACTTTAGAAAGTACAAGGTGATACTAATACAATGTAGGAATGATTAATACTAGTGGTGATGTTAATAATAGTGCCAGTGGGAGACGAGGACAAAAATAAAAAAGAGTGGTACTTTAGGAAGCAATGTACAGATAAATCCTGATCCTCCAGCGGCTTTCTGATTTATGCCATGGAAATAAAAATGTTAATATGTAGTAAAACCTTGCAAATCCTGACTAATTGGGGGAAAGCCAATTTGAATTTCTGAAAGGTTTTAAAAGAAATGTAGCTCTATTACTTTAAAATGCATATAGTAAAGGAGCCATGGGTTAAGACGGCTCTGCGGATCTCCATTAATAATTTGATTAGGATAATGTTTAATCATCATCAGTTCATTCAGTCAGTCAAATATCTACCAAATATTTGAGTGCTGTGTTCCAGCCCAAGCTCTGGGGATAAACAGAGAAAGGAGGTATTGACCTTGTACTCAACAGGTCCACTGTAGAGGGGGTGGTGCTGACAAGTTCGTGGGCCACCACTGCAGAGGATGTCAAGTATTGTTACAATGTAGGGAGGCTTAGGATGCTCTGGGCTCACTGAGGAAGGACATATTTCTCAGTTTGGGGAATGAGGGAAGACTTCCCATTGAAACTGGCATCTGTATTGAGACCTAAGAGGTAAGTCAGAGTAAGTTATAAAAGGCAACAGAAGGAGGTATCTGAACTTTGTCCTGATGAAAGTCAGACCATGAAAGGTTTTCAAGTGTGCATCCTAGATAACAGAATTTGCTGTTTGGCTGGAATGTGGAAGACTGATAGGGGAGGTAGGAGTCTGGAGGATGGAGGTCTAATTACGCAGTGACCTGACTTTGGGCACAGGCAGCAAGGATAGAGATTTATGAAGATCAGGAACTCTGGGGATTCATAGGTTAGAAGGAGAAAAGGATTCTGGTTTTTTTAGAGTTTGATTTTGAGATATATTTGGGGCTTCCAGGAAGGGGGATTTTAGGAGAAAGATAGATGTGAACAATTGCAAATACAGACTTAACACTGGGTTTCATGTCAAACCATGAGCTGCCGTGTTCCTTGACACAAAAGAAGCTGGTCTTCCTGTGGAAGACAAGCACAACTATCCAAATGACACAGTCTTCGGGATCGGCACGATGCTGGCCCCATGGCAGCCCTTGGTGGCCTCTCCTTCTGTGCAGCTCCTTCCACCCACCTCTTAAAAACGGTTGTTCTCTGAGGTTTTGTTGCCTTTTTAGTGCTTCTTCTTGTTGTCCCTGGGCAATAGTACTACTTCACAGGGGTTTCACTGCCACTTTTGTGCTGAAAATCCCCAAGGATGTCCCGAGCACTTCATTGATTGTATATTTTTGAATCCAGATGTCTAAAATGACCTATTGGAATGTCTCCCAGGTTCTTCAAATTCACCACGTTCAACGCTGAGCTAATGTCTGCCCTTTCACTGTTGCCAGTGAGGGTCCTCGTCCTGTCCTCACTTCTGTGAAGGATGAATCCATGAAGCATTGCAGGGCCCTTCTTTCCTCTACTCTCTTGCTCTAAACCAGCTCATGATCTCTTTCCCACCTCCTGCCTCAGGCCAGGCCCCCTCTCTCTCCACTAGATGAGCAAAGGCTGCCTGACTGCTGTCCGCCCTCCGTGGCTCCTCAGCAACTACAGCCGAGCTCCTCCTCTGTAAACTCCTCCTCAGCCCCCACTGTGAGAAAATCAATCAACCAACCAGTCACTCCCCAACTCCTTGGCGTGTTCTCCAAGCTCCCCACAGAGGACTGTGGCCACGTTTGCAACCCTTCTCTGTCTTGCTAGTGATTCTAGCCTGTGTGCAGGCCCGGTGCATGCCAAGCTGCTACACGTGTTTATTCCCATACTCGTGTCCTCCTTCCCCCCAGAATGTGCCTCCTTTCTCTCCTTATCTAACTCATCCCTCAATGCTTAGTCTGAGCCACTCCATCAAAACAGCCTTCCTTTGACTCCCTCTCCATTCCTAGTGGGCTGAGGGCAGGCCCGCTCTGTGCTCCCCGGCTCTGTCCACAACACTTACCAGACACACCGCTGCCACTGGAATTACCTTTTCTCCCACAAGACACTCGATATCCTGACATCACAGGACTGATGAAAGAATTCATTCAGTGAATGTTTATTAAACTATGTTCTGTGCGAGGGGGGAGTCAAGATGGCGGAGAAGTAGCAGCTGAGACTACTTCAGGTAGGGAGATCAGCTAGATCACTTATCTAAAGATTGCAAACACCTACAAATCCAACAGGAGATCAAAGAGAAGAAGAACAGCAATTCTAGAAACAGAAAATCAACCACTTTCTGAAAGGTAGGACTGGCGGAGAAGTGAATCCAAAGTGACGGGAAGATAGACCGCGGGGGGAGGGGCCGGCTCCCGGCAACGGCGGAGCAACAGAGCACAAAATCGGGACTTTTAAAAGTCTATTCTGCTGAGGGATATTGCTCCAGAGGCTAAACTGGGGTGAAGCCCACGCAGGGTCAGTATGGCCTCGGGTCCCGCAGGGTCACAGAAGGATCGGGGTGTCTGAGTGTCGCAGAGCTTACAGGTATTAGAACAGGGAAGCCGGCTACAGAGACAGAGCCGAGGAGTGACTCTCAGCTCGGGGTTGCCTTGAACCGGTCGCAGGCTCAGTCAGCTCGGAGCGCGGCCAGAGGCAGGGTGACGGGAGTCATTGGGCGCTGTTCTCTGAGGGCGCACTGGGGAGTGGGGCCCCGGGCTCTCGGCTCCTCTGGGGCTGGACACCTGGAGGCCACCATCTTCATTCCCGCCTCCGGACTCTACGGAAAGTGCTCAGGGAACAAAAGCTCCCAAAAGCGAACCCAAGCGGATTACTCAGCCCGGACCCGGGTAAGGGCGGTGCATCTCCGCCTGGGGCAAAGACGCTTGAGAATCACTACAACAGGCCCCTCCCCCAGAAGATCAACAAGAAACCCAGCCAGGACCAAGTTCACCTACCGAGGAGTGCAGGTTCAATACCAAGGAGAGCAGCGGAATTCCAGAGGAGGAGAAAGCAAAGCACGGAACTCATGGCTTTCTCCCCATGATTCTTTATTCATGCAGTTAATTCAATTTTTTTTTCTTTTTCAATTTTTTTTCTTGTCTTCTGCTAAATTTTTTTAACTTATGCCCTATTCTTTTTTAACATTTTTAACTAGTTTACCTAATATATATATATATATATATATATATATATATATATATATTCTTTTCTTCTTTATATTTTCTTCTTTATTCATTTTCTTTTTTTTATTTTTTTTTTCCTGAACCTCTTTTTATCCCACCCCCCCACGATTTGGGATCTCTTCTGATTTGGATAAAGCATATTTTCCTGTGTTCTTTGCCACCCTTTTAGTATTTTACTTGCTCCTTCATATACTCTTATCTGGACAAAATGACAAGGTGGAAAAATTCACCACAAAAAAAAGAACAAGAAGCAGTACCAAAGGCTAGGGACCTAATCAATACAGACATCGGTAATATGCCAGAACTAGAGTTCAGAATGATGATTCTCAAGGTTCTACCCGGGCTTGAAAAAGGCATGGAAAATATTAGAGAAACCCTCTCGGGAGATATAAAAGCCCTTTCTGGAGAAATAAAAGAACTAAAATCTAACCAATTTGAAATCAAAAAAGCTATTAATGAGGTGCAATAAAAAATGGAGGCTCTCACTGCTAGGATAAATGAGGCAGAAGAAAGAATTAGCGATATAGAAGACCAAATGACAGAGAATAAAGAAGCTGAGCAAAAGAGGGACAAACAGCTACTGGACCACAAGGACAGAATTCGAGAGATAAGTGATACCATAAGACGAAACAACATTAGAATAATTGGGATTCCAGAAGAAGAAGAAAGAGAGAGGGGAGCAGAAGGTATATTGGAGAGAATTATTGGAGAGAATTTCCCCAATATGGCAAAGGGAACAAGCATCAAAAGCCAGAAAGTGCAGAGAACCCCCCTCAAAATCACTAAGAATAGGTCCACACCCCGTGACCTAACAGTAAAATTTACAAGTCTTAGTGACAAAGAGAAAATCCTGAAAGCAGCCTGGGAAAAGAAGTCTGTAACATACAATGGTAAAAATATTAGATTGGCAGCAGACTTATCCACAGAGACCTGGCAGGCCAGAAAGAGCTGGCATGATATATTCAGAGTACTAAATGAGAAAAACATGCAGCCAAGAATACTATATCCAGCTAGGCTATCATTGAAAATAGAAGGAGAGATAAAAAGCTTCCAGGACAAACAAAAACTGAAAGAATTTGCAAACACCAAACCAGCTCTACAGGAAATATTGAAAGGGGTCCTCTAAGCAAAGAGAGACCCTAAAAGTAGTAGATCAGAAAGGAACAGAGACAATATACAGTAACAGTCAACTTACAGGCAATAAAATGGCACTAAATTCATCTCTCTCAATACTTACCCTGAATGTTAATGGGCTAAATGCCCCAATCAAAAGACACAGGGTATCAGAATGGATAAAAAAACAAAACCCATCTATATGTTGCCTACAAGAAACTCATTTTAAACCCAAAGACACCTCCAGATTTAAAGTGAGGGGGTGGAAAACAATTTACCATGCTAATGGACATCAGAAGAAAGCAGGTGTGGGAATCCTTATAGCAGATCAATTAGATTTTAAGCTAAAGACTATAATAAGAGATGAGGAAGGACACTATATCATACTCAAAGGATCTGTCCAACAAGAAGATCTAACAATTTTAAATATGTATGCCCCTAACATGGGAGCAGCCAACTATATAAACCAATTAATAACAAAATCAAAGAAACACATCAACAGTAATACAGTAACAGTAGGGAACTTTAACACTTCCCTCACTGAAATGGAGAGATCATCCAAGCAAAAAATTAACAAGGAAATCAAGGCCTTAAATGACACACTGGACCAGATGGACATCACAGATATATTCAGAACATTTCATCCCAAAGCAACAGAATACACATTCTTCTCTGGTGCACATGGAACATTCTCCAGAATAGATCACATCCTGGGTCCTAAATCAAGTCTCAACCAGTATCAAAAGATTGGGATCATTCCCTGCATATTTTCAGACCACAATGCTCTGAAGCTAGAACTCAATCACAAGAGGAAATTTGGAAAGAACCCAAATACATGGAGACTAAACAGCATCCTTCTAAAGAATGAATGGGTCAACCAGGAAATTAAAGAAGAATTGAAAAAAATCATGGAAACAGATGATAATGAAAACACAACAATTCAAAATCTGTGGGACACAACAAAGGATGTCCTGAGAGGAAAATATATAGCGGTACAAGCCTTTCTCAAGAAACAAGAAAGGTCACAGGTACACAACTTAACCCCATACCTAAAGGAGCTGGAGAAAGAACAAGAAAGAAACCCTAAACCCAGCAGGAGAAGAGAAATCATAAAGATCAGAGCAGAAATCAATGAAATAGAAACAAAAAAAAAAAAACAATAGGACAAATCAACGAAACTAGGAGCTGGTTCTTTGAAAGAATTAATAAGATTGATAAACCCCTGGCCAGACTTATCAAAAAGAAAAGAGAAAGGACCCAAGTAAATAAAATCATGAATGAAAGAGGAGAGATCACAACGAACACCAAAGAAATACAGACAATTATAAGAACATACTATGAGCAACTCTACGCCAACAAATTTGACAATCTGGAAGAAATGGATGCATTCCTAGAGACATATAAACTACCACAACTGAACCAGGAAGAAATAGAAAACCTGAATAGACCCATAACCAGTAAGGAGATTGAAACAGTCATCAAAAATCTCCAAACCAACAAAAGCCCAGGGCCAGACGGCTTCCCAGGGGAATTCTACCAAACATTTAAAGAAGAACTCATTCCTATCTCCTGAAACTGTTCCAAAAAATAGAAATTGACAGAAAACTTCCAAACTCCTTTTATGAGGCCAGCATCATCTTGATCCCCAAACCAGACAAGGATCCCATCAAAAAAAAGAACTATAGACCAATATCCTTGATGAACACAGATGCGAAAATTCTCACCAAAATACTAGCCAATAGGATTCAACAGTACATTAAAAGGATTATTCACCACAACCAAGTGGGATTAATTCCAGGGCTGCAAGTTTGGTTCAACATCCACAAATCAAGCAATGTGATACAACACATTAAAAAAAGAAAGAACAAGAACCATGTGATACTCTCAATAGATGCTGAAAAAGTATTTGACAAAGTACAGCATCTCTTCCTGATCAAAACTCTTCAAAGTGTAGGGATAGACGGCACATACCTCAATATTATCAAAGCCATCTATGAAAAACCCACCGCAAATATCATTCTCAATGGAGAAAAACTGAAAGCTTTTCCGCTAAGGTCAGGAACACGGCAGGGATGACCATTATCACCACTGCTGTTCAACATAGTATTAGAAGTCCTAGCCTCAGCAATCAGACAACAAACGGAAATTAAAGGCATCCAAATCGGCAAAGAAGAAGTCAAACTGTCACTCTTCGCAGATGATATGATACTATATGTGGAAAACCCAAAAGACTCCACTCCAAATCTGCTAGAACTTGTACAGGAATTCAGTAAAGTGTCAGGATATAAAATCAATGCACAGAAATCAGTTACATTTCTCTACACCAGCAACAAGACAGAAGAAAGAGAAATTAAGGAGTCCATCCCATTTACAATTGCACCCAAATGTATAAGATATCTAGGAATAAACCTAACCAAAGAGGTTAAGAATCTATACTCAGAAAACTATAAAGTACTCATGAAAGAAATTGAGGAAGACACAAAGAAATGGAAAAATGTTCCATGCTCATGGATTGGAAGAATAAATATTGTGAAAATGTCTATGCTCCCTAAAGCAATCTACACATTTAATGCAATTCCTATCAAAATGCCATCCATTTTTTTCAAAGAAATGGAACAAATAATCCTAAAATTTATATGGAACCAGAAAAGACCTCAAATAGCCAAAAGAATATTGAAAAAGAAAGCCAAAGTTGGTGGCATCACAATTCCGGACTTCAAGCTCTATTACAAAGCTGTCATCATCAAGACAGCATGGTACTGGCACAAAAACAGACACATAGATCAATGGAACAGAATAGAGAGCCCAGAAATGGACCCTCAACTCTATGGTCAACTCATCTTCGACAAAGCAGGAAAGAATGTCCAATGGAACAAAGACAGCCTCTTCAATAAATGGTGTTGGGGAAATCGGACAGCCACATGCAGAACAATGAAATTGGACCATTTCCTTACATCACACATGAAAATAGACTCAAAATGGATGAAGGACCTCAATGTGAGAAAGGAATCCATCAAAATCTTTGAGGAGAACACAGGTGGCAACCTCTTCGACCTCAGCCGCAGCAACTTCTTCCTAGGAACATCGCCAAAGGCAAGGGAAGCAAGGGCAAAAATGAACTATTGGGATATTATCAAGATCAAAGCTTTTGCACAGCAAGGGAAACAGTGAACAAAACCAAAAGACAACTGACAGAATGGGAGAAGGTATTTGCAAACGACATATCAGATAAAGGGCTAGTGTCCAAAATCTATAAAGAACTACGCAAACTCAACACCCAAAGAACAAATAATCCAATCAAGAAATGGGCAGAGGACATGAACAGACATTTCTGCAAAGAAGACATCCAGATGGCCAACAGACACATTAAAATGTGTTCCATATCACTCGGCATCAGGGAAATACACATCAAAACCACAATGAGATATCACCTCACACCAGTCAGAATGGCTAAAATTAACAAGTCAGGAAATGACAGATGCTGCCAAGGATGCGGAGAAAGGGGAACCCTCCTACACTGTTGGTGGGAATGCAAGCTGGGGCAACCACTCTGGAAAACAGCATGGAGGTTCCTCAAAATGTTGAAAATAGAACTACCCTATGACCCAGCAATTGCACTACTGGGTATTTACCCTAAAGATACAAACGTAGTGATCCGAAGGGGCACGTGCACCCGAATGTTTATAGCAGCAATGTCTACAATAGCCAAACTATGGAAAGAAACTAGATGTCCATTAACAGACAAATGGATAAAGAAGACGTGGTATATATACACAATGGAATACTATGCAGCCATCAAAAGAAATGAAATCTTGCCATTTGCGACGACGTGGATGGAACTAGAGGGTATCATGCTTAGCGAAATAAGTCAATCGGAGAAAGACAACTATCATATTATCTCCCTGATATGAGGGAGAGGAGATGCAACATGGGGGGTTGAGGGGGTAGGAGAAGAGTAAATGAAACAAGATGGGATTGGGAGGGAGATAAACCATAAGTGACTCTTAATCTCACAAAACAAACTGAGCGTTGCTGGGGGGAGGGGGATTGGGAGAAGGGGGGGTGGGGTTATGGAAATTGGGGAGGGTATGTGCTATGGTGAGTGCTGTGAAGTGTGTAAACCTGGTGATTCACAGACCTGTACCCCTGGGGATAAAAATATATGTTTATAAAAAATTAAAAAATAAATTAAAAAAATAATGATGTACCGATATTGGCTCATCAATTATGATAAATATACCAATGTAAAATGTTAATAGTAGGAGGAACTGGGTGTGGGCTCTATAGGAACTTTATACTAATTTCACATTTTTCTGTAAATCTAAAACTCTTGTAAAATAAACATTTATTTAAAAGAAAACTATGTTCTGTAAAAGCCTTCATTAGCAATGGAAATGGAATAAATAATGTTTTTCAATAATTTCACTTGTTCTGTAGGTGAATGGAAAACTTTTCTGTGAACCACAATAGAACTCTCCCCTATGTTAATAAGCTGGGTAAGTCGACAACTTTGCCCTTAACCAGTTTTAAAAAATGCCAACTGTTTCATTTTTAGCTTCACACAAAAGTTAGTCATTCCTTTGAATTGTGCCTATTTAGTCCTTATCAATAGAAATATCATTAAGACAAATAGTGTCCTGAAGTCCCTTACCCAGGACTGACCAGTCACCTGAAGAGTCACAGCTACTGTGAGCTCAAGCTCATGTCAACACACCTCAAATATGCTCACATCTTCATTAAATAATCATGTCACAGGACAATCAGTAAAGCCCGCATTATAAATACATTCATAGGAAGAGACATCAACCTATAGATTAAAATGTCAGCGAAGACTTGGAGAAACCCATAGGGGTAGATGGCGTATGGTTGGAAGTGAGAGACGTACGGTGTCAGTCCAGGTGGAAGGGACGTATGAAGTGAAGGGGAACAGTTGGGTGTAAGCGAGAAGGACCAGGACATGGAACAATAAGTCGGAGTCCAGAGGAATAACACAGATTGTTGTGGGGATTGCTGGGGAAAGATACATCCAGTTGGGGAAGAGCATTGAGTCAGTCTGATAATAGTCAAACTGTGGAAGGAGCTGCGATGCCCTTCAGCAGATGAATGGGTAAGATGTGGTGCATTTATACAATGGAATATTCCTCAGCCATCAGAAAGGATGAACACCCACCATCTGCCTCGACATGGATGGAACTGGAGGGGATGATGCTGAGTGAAATACATCAATCAGAGAAAGATAATTATCAGATGGTTTCACTCATGTGTGGAATATAAGGAATAGTGCAGAGGAGCATAGAGACAGGGAGGGAAAACTGAGTGAGAAGAAATCAGAGAGGGAGACAAGCCATGAGAGACTTGAGACTCTGGACTCTGGGATACAAACTGAAGGCTACAGAGGGAGGGGGTGGGGGATGAGGTAATCAGGTAATGGGCTTTAAGGAGGTCATGTGATGTGATGAGCACTGGCTGTTATATGCAACTAATGAATCATTGAACATTATATCAAAAACTAATGATGTACTGTATGTTGGCTAATTGAATTTAAATTAAAGAAGTCAGTTTGATAAAGTCTGATCTCATGCAGAGGCGTTTGGACGTCTGAGTGCTGGAATGATGTGATAATAAGAACTAATACTTATATATGCCATGGAATATCAGTCAGCCATTAAAAAGAATGAACTAGCCATTGCAATGACGTGGATGGAACTAGAGGGTATTATGCTAAGCAAAATACATCAGTCAGAGAAAGACAAACAACATATGATTTCATTCACATGTGGAGTTTAAGAAACAAAACAGATGAACATAGGGGAAGAGAAGGAAAAATAGAATAAGATGGAAATAGAGGGTGGCAAACCATTAAGAGACATTGAACTATAGGAAACAAACTCAGGGCTGCTGGAGGGGAGGTGGGTTGGGGGATGGAGTAACTGGGGGATGGGCATTAGAAGGACACATGATGTGATGAGCACTGGGTGTTCTATGCAACTGATGAATCATTAAATTCTACCCCAGTAACTAATAATACATGTTAACTAAGCTGAATGTAAAAAAATAAAAAAAGAACTAAGACTTATCAAGAGTTTGTTCTGTGGCAGACGCAGTCTTACTCAATCCTTATAAAACCAGTGACGTAGCCATGGCTGCCCCCCCCATCCCTACAGGTGCGTGAACGGGGGCACTTTGAGGTTAAAAACACCTCCATGATCTCAGGGAGCGGTAAATGGCCATACTACATCTCAAACCAACTAGACCCTGACCCAACACTCTAATCCACTATCCTGTGGAGAGAATACTTTGGGGCAGGAGCCTATATCTATGAAAAATACCTACAGAAGAAAATGGAAGAAATAGAGACCAGGAGTGGGAGACCAATTTTAAGATAATAAAATCTTAGACCACTTGGGACAGAGAAGATGTAAGGAAAGGAAAAAATATATTTCTAAACAGAAGTTCTATCAGAGGATTTTGACCTTTTATGGTCAGTCTCCTGAGCACCCTGATGCTGTGGTCCCTCTTGGTCGCTGAGGCTGTGGCTCTCGTGGGCCACCTGCTCAGTATGCACGTGCACTTTGGTGAATTCGCCATCACCCGGGGCTACTACTCTTCTAGGTCGGGAATCTCCAGTTGAGGCTCTGAGACTGGGGGGACCAGGTTGTGGAGGAACATGCAGTATGAGGTCACCTGGAATCCCACGTACTAACCTGTGGTTCAAACAAGGAAAATGACAGGTGGAGGAACATAGGAACCAAGCTCATTACCTCATTCAGTCACATACTATTGCTTTGCTATCCCTACTCATTATGTCATTTAGTCACAAAGGTAGCTAGAACTACACTCTGAATCATACTGTTAAAAATAATGAAATCTGGAGAACTAAACAATTATGGCAAAACAATAAAATTAACCATTTTAGAACCACAGCAATTACCCAAAGCCATGGCATAAACTGAAAATCATCCAATCCAAAGAAAACACTAAATTTCCATTAGATAGTGAATGTCTGGGACAATTTGACTTGAGGCTATTCTCACCACTCCTCCTCCTGGTTCCATGGTGTGACAGCCAGAAATGGGCAACATTGAGTCAGATTTGATGGAGTTTGCAGTTCCATGAAAAGTACCATCTTCAGGGCACAGTCAGCATTTTGTCTGAGTGCAGTTTCCTAGGAAATCTCTATTCTTAGAGCATGGTGGGAAGAAGACTAACTTCAGGGTACTACTGAAAAATAGCCAGTGCTGGCAACACTCAGCTGCCCAAAGCAGTGACTTCGGATGAGGCAGACAGAAGCCAGACTGGGGGTTGAAAAGGAAATCCTAGAGAAACCCCAAGAACTAACAATACCAGTGAGCTTTGGAAAGCTCTGGCACATCCTGATGGTCTAAAAGGCTAATTTGCATGTGCAAGGCTGTGTGCATATCTAGGAAAGATGTACAGAGGGAAACGCACTTGTACAGCTTTGGGGGATCTTGAGACCCTACATAAGCAGAGGAAGGGGTAGCCTGTCTTATAAAAAGCCTGACTTTTGGGGCACCTGCGTGGCTCAGTCACTTAAGTGTCTGCCTTCAGCTCAGGTCATGATCTCGGGGTCATGGGATTGAGCCATGCATCGGGCTCACTGCTCATCGGGCCGCCTGCTTCTCCCTCTGCTGCTCTGTCTGCTTGTGCTCTCTCACTCTCTCTGTCAAATAAATGAATAAAATCTTAAAAAAAAAAAGCCTGACAATTGAAAGCATGCTTTTTTACACAGATTCCTCTGACAAAGGGTAGAAGATATTCACAAAATGCATTTAGGAAAACCCAAGCCATCTTTGATTGACTGCTATACTGACCAGGCAAGACACCTAGGAAGCCAGATACAAAAATTAAAAAATGAACAAACAAATCCCAAGAATTTAAAAGAAAAGATACCAAAGAACTCAGTGGTCATACCATGCAGGGCATACAAAGTGGATAGAATTTAACAAAAGAACGTAAGGTAGGTACAGTAAAAACTTGGTAGTAAAAACTACCAAAAATTGTTTCAAGAAATAAAAGATCTAAGTAAATGGAAAGACATCCCATGTTCATGGATTAGACTGACCTACAGATTTAGTGCAGAGTTCTATCAAAAGCTCAGCTGTGTGTGATTTTTTTTTAACTTATTTGTGTATTTTCTTTTTCCTGAAATTATTAGGTTGATCCTAAAATTCCTGGGAAAATTCAAGGATACAGAATAAGCAAAACAGTCTTGGAAAGAAAGAGCAGAAATGGAAGAGCCAAATTCCCTGATTTTAAAACTTACCACAAAGGGCTACAGCGGTAACCCATACAGTGTGGTCCTGGTTTAAGGACAGAGACAGAGATCAGTGGGATACAATGGAGAGTCCAGAAATGAACCATCATATTTATGGTTAATTTGTTTCTGACAAGAATGCCAGAACTATTTAATAGGGACAGGACAGTCTTTTCATCAGATAGTCCTGGGACAACTGAGCTTCCACATGCGGAAGAACGAAGCTGGACCATTGCCTCACACCACATTCAAAAGTGAACTCGAAATGGATTATAGACCTACATGTAGGATCTAAAACTACAAAATTTCTAGAAGAACACATATACGTAAATCTCTGTGACCTTGGGTTTGTCAATGGTATCTCAAATAAAATACCAAAACACAAGCAAAAAAAAAAAAAAAGTGTTTGTTGAACCTTATCAAAAATAAAAACTTTTGTGTGATGAAGGACACCATTAAGAAAATGAGAAAGCAATACACAGAATCAAAAATATTTGCAAATCATCCACCAGAAAAGGACCTGTACCCAGGATATGAAAATAATAATTTGATGCAAAAATAAAAAGACAAACTCATTTAAAAATGAGCAAATTATTCCAATTGACATTTCTCCAAATAAGATAGACAAATAGCCAATGATGGCCTGAGAAGATGCGGACATCACTTGTGGTCAGACAAGTGTAAATCAAAACCACACTGAGATAACACTTCACACCCATTAGGATGACTACTATAAAGGGAAAAAGAAGGAAAACAGCAAATGATAGCAAGGATTAGAGAAATCAAGTCATCCCACATGGCAGGCCAGAATTTAAGCTGTGTAGCTACTTTGGTTAAGACCATGACTGGCCCTAAAAATGCTAAAATCAGGATTAACATAACATAGCAATTTCACTTCTACCCAAGAGAAATGAAAATCTACCCTAAAGTTGTACATATACGTTTACAGAAGCATTATTCATAACAGCCGAACTGCAGGAAGACCATGAATTTCCATGAACGAAGGCATAAGTGAACTGTGGAATATATGTACAATGGAATACTCCTCATCCTTAAAAAGGGATGAAGATCTGACACATGGCAGGCCATTGAAAACTACAGAACCTATGCAAAATGAAAAAGCTGGTCACAGAAATTCATACTGATTCCATGTATGGGGACTGTCCAAGACTGGCAGAGGCAGTAAGTGGGTTAGTGACTACCAAGGTACAGGAGGAGGATAGGGTAATGACAGCTAGCAGACGTGGGGCCTCTTTCTGGGGTACCGAATCTTTCTCACATTAGATTATGATGAGAGTTGCCCAAATCTGGGGATACACTACAACCATCAGATTATATACTCTTAATGGGAGAGTTTTACTATATGTAGAATGATTCTCAGTAAAGGCATAAAAAATATGAGTTTCCACTGTAGAGAGAACAAGGGACACAGTAGGCTCTTTCTCTTGCCAAGGCATCTTCAGGTTTTGTCTCTAAGGTTCATTAGTGGTCACTCAAATGCTCCAGGAATGGGAAATAGTTCTTGACTCCTACTTTCCACTCTGCCAGCCGCTCCTCTGAGAAATCTCTAAGACGGTGAGCAGACTGCTTCCTTGATGGTGCTGGTTTCATGACCAATGGACTCGGCATGGTGGCTCCACAGGGCGAAGTGGCTCTTCCATGGTCTTCATTAAGTTCACACACATGGTTCCTTCACTTCCTGTCAGCCGTTTGTGTGTGCACGGACCCATTCGTTCACCCGGGGCCTTCTGTTGCTTACTGACACCTACTGAGCTCTGTATGGCTTCATGTGGAGACGTTTCCGGAAAAGAAATTCAGGAAATCAAGAGTCTAGTCCTAGAGAGTTGGATATGCTTCTCAGACTCTTTCTACCTTAATTTTCTCATCTGTAAAATGGGGGTGATGATCAAAAGGGATGGAAATACCTATTAACTGGCATGTTGCGAGGATCTAATATTGTCAATGCCGTATCTCACACACTCACACACACACACACACGAAGTACAGTAGAGCATCCCACAGAACGCTCTGTAGCACCTGGGGCCGTTTCAGCAGCAGAGACTTGCTTCTGTCGGCCCTGCTCCTGGAGGAAGCACCAGTACGGGGCTGAACCAAGTGCTGTTTGATCTAGTGCAGAACTTGAACAACGTAAGAGTTAAGCCAAACTTATTTGTTAATCTTTTAAAGAGTCATTTAAAGAGCATCTTCGTTTTTTCAAGTTGCTGCTGTGGATAACGGCCTCAGTCATCACAGCTCTTGTCCTGCCCCTTAAAGCAGGACCACACGACGGAAATTCTGACTGTTGCTCTGCTGCCATTAGCCAAGAATGCTTGTTTCATTTTTGGAAGAGCTCAGAATTTATTTTAGAATTAATCACAGAACAAGAAAAACAATATCCCCCCAATGTAACATGTGACATTATAGCATTTATATTAATAGGAACTATCACAGGAAAATGGTGTGCTGAAACTTTAAAAAAAAATCAGTCCTTAGGCTCATAAGGGGAAATCGTTCCAGAAGTACTGTCCTGTGATTTTGTCCTAGTGCTGATCACATATCCCACGTTCGCATGGGGGTCGGGCTTTTCTTTAACCTTTCAGAAAGCAAGGCGACCTCACTAAGCTTCCCCAGATGGCAAGGGGAGATCATTTCCTGAGTGGGAATAACATCACTGGCTTTCAGACAGGCTTGGGCAGCACAAACTCCCAGGCCAGCCGCCCGAAGCAATCTCTTGGCTGACGACCCAGCCCTGCCTGGGCCGAAGAGCATCAGGGGAAGCGGCAGCTGGTCCCGTGTGAGCCAGCCCTGCTGTCCCCCGATGGAGACGTGGCGAGGGGCTCTGATCCCGGCCATCTCAGAGAGGATGGCAGGCCCCAGCCGGGCTCCTGCAAAGCCACCTTGGGGCCAGAGTCCCAAGCGGTGCATGTGCACTGCGAGCTCGCACCCGGAGCGGCCCCACGGCTGTGCTGGGAGCAGCGCGGGTAGATGCTGTGTGAGTTTTCACACACGCAAGGCTGGCTGGGATCCTTCCGCTTTGAGGAAATAGCCACCCTACCCAACGGCTGATGCTTTTCTCAGCCCTTTAAGGCCAAGATGCTCACGGATGCCAGTCCTGACTGGGCTTTGCCTTGAGGAGCAATTGTCTGATGGATGTGTGCCACCAGCCAGTTACATGTGCCGACGTGTGCTCTGGTTTGCAGCAGAATGCCCTGTGCGTGCGGGAACAGCCACCGTCAGCAGTGATCGGACACCTCTGTTGTCACCTTTCTCTCGGTGGGACAAACACACGCAGTCTTGCAGATGGTCTCACCCATGACACCAGCGGAGGCTGCACCATGAACTATGTGAAACTAGCCAGAGATGGACGCATCAGCTGCCACTGCCGAGCACTTGGTGGAATCAGACCCGGAATCCCAGGATCTGCGGAATTCAGCGGAGGAAAGAGGGGTGGGCACGTGGGTACTTCAGAGGAGGACAGGATTGATGCCAGGGTGGGGGGCGCTGGGGAGATGGGGATCTAGCTGGAGTTGAGTCACTAAAGAAGGAGCTACGATACTGACTACCTATAGGTCAGAGGCGTATGACACGTGGGGCATCTTGTTAGAGATCAAAAGTGGAAATAAAGAACAGAAAACTCAGTTCCTGCCTCAGAGGAAGCCTCAGACCTTCGTCACGGCTCCCAATGCCCCCACCTCCAGCGCTTCACACCCTGGGGAAAGCCCTGTTCTCCGTGTCAGTGGGCCCAGCAGCCTGCTGCTACGGTACAGGCTACGGCAAAAGGGCAGGTGACATCTCTTTCCGGACGAAGCCGCACCCTGCCGAGGCATGCCCTGAGCCAGTGGGCCATCGGCGGGGAGCAGAGGCTGGCCTCCAGCCCGCAGGCAGCCAGGAGGGGAGGCCTCCCGCCAGCAGCGCAGGGGGGCCTGAGCTCTGCCTACGCCTTGGAGGGAGCTGGGAGGGGGCCTGTCCAGCTGGGCCTTGCGAGGACGGCTGCCTTAAGAGACTCTGAACCAGAGGGTCCCCCAAAGCGGAGCATGAACTCCCGACCCAAGCACTTGGCGAGAGAATGGACCTGTGTGTTTCTTAAGTCAGTAAATACTGGTATAACTAGTTTCCCAGCAAGGGACAATGAACACAAGTTTTAACATGCATCTCCACAGGGCACAAAGCTAGAGGGGTGACACCGGCTGTTATCAGGGGGCAGGTGGGTTTCACGAGAGGCCCGTCAAGAGCGGGATGGCCACCGTGGCCTTCACAGCCGGGCTCCCCCGGCTCTCCCACCTCTCTGAGCGTCTCCCCCCAAAACTGTGCTCACCGGGCCCCTGGGGCTCAGTGGGCTCCTTCGACCAAGCTCGCACCCTTGTCCCACTATGGCTGAATGGGGCAGCGTCTCTTATCTTTATAGAGTATGTCCTTACCAGCTGTCCCTGTATCCCCTGGACCCGCAGTTTGGAGCTCTGGCAACGGGGCATTCTTGCCTCCATGCTTCCGCTCAGCCCACCCTATACACTGTTACTGGGGCCGGCCTCCTGGTGCTCTGCTCTCCCCCCGACCCTGACTTTCCTGTCTTGCTTGTGTTTGCTCGTGCCTTTCCAGGGACTTGAGCTGCTTCTCAGTGCATCTTCACTCTCGAACTCCCACCCCATCTGTGGCCTGCTGCCTGATACATCAAGTCCGCACCGACCCCTTTCCTCCCACTCAGGACGGCCCCTCGCTGTGGTCGCTGCCACAAACACAGTGCCCTGCTGGTGCCCTCTTCTCACGGACCGCACAGTCTGGTCTGCCTGTGATTATGGTTATCGATGTTCTTATTTTTTTTTAAAGATTTTTTTTTAAATTTATTTATTTGACAGACAAAGATCACAAGTAGGCAGAGAGGCAGGCGGAGAGAGAGGGAAGCAGGCTCCCCGCTGAGCAGAGAGCCCGATGTGGGACTCGATCCCAGGGCCCTGAGATCATGACCTGAACTGAAAGCAGAGGCTTTAACCCACTGAGCCACCCAGGCGCCCCTCGATGTTCTTATTTTTAACTCCATGCGCTTCTCAATGTCACAAACAGAATCAGTCTTATTTGTTAACCCCACTCAGTGCTCAGAGCCTGACGAGCTCTCAGTAATGGGAGTGTGATTGAATTTGAGTCACAAAGTCCTGCTGTTCAACATCTGCACTGGAGCCTGAGCAGCGAGGCACGGAAGCAGCTCGGTGTCCGGCTCAGGGGCCGGAATTAGCCGGTGGATGTCAGCTTCTGACTCTCGCCCCCACAAAGCCCTTGTCCCATCCCGCAGTGTCCTCCCACATGTGGTTTCGCGACTCCTGATTTCTCTCTCTCTCATTTCCTTTTCTCTCATGCCCCTGCGCAGGTGGGCTTGTCCTGGAGAAAAGTCAATGGCATCTAAACCGTCATCTAGTATTTCTTGACACAGAAACTGCCCAACTTATTCTTACTGTTTACATGTGGACCTGGTTCAGGTTTCAAAAACAAACAAACAAACAAACAAAAAAAAACCAAAGGAGTAGGTCACTGTGACCTTATCCCTCAGGGTGCTCGGTTTAGAAGGCTTCTCATCTCACTGATGAAACGTTGAAGTTAAGAGACATTGAAGTGCAGGCGACCAGGCATCCCTGGGGACAGTCTCGAAGGCTCAAAGCTCTGGTGGTGACACACGTGCTGGACACGTGTGACCAACGCAGCCTGAGAGATGTTTTGTGCTGTGGAGGCAGTCAGTCAGACGACAGCCTCCGCAGGGTCTGCACAGGGTGGGACAGAGACTCAGACTGGAAAGCAAGATGTAGGATTGCATTATTTTAAGCATTCTCGTTCTCCATCCCATGGATTTGCGCTCGCGCACCGCCACGACGTAAGGAAATGGGTGAGAGAATGAAGCGCATCGTTGGAAAACATGCCGGGGAGATGCGACCCCAGAAAGAAGCCCACGCGCAGGTCCCTGCGCTCCACCTCGCCAGCGTCTCGGGCATCTCACTGGCGTAGGCCATGGCGTGCCCCAGACGGGCGGCCGCGGCCCAATCCCCGCAGGCTCCTGGACGCCGCCGGTCCCCGCCGCCCGCGCGCCAGGCTCGCGCTCTGCTCTCACTTTGTCTCCGCGGCCGCGCCTCCGACAAGGGCTGAGGTGGTTTCCTCGGACTCGCGCTCGTATTCCTTCACTGTTTGCTCGACACCGTGGTGTCCCCTCGGCCCGTGGATGCTCCGCAGCATCCGGGCTCCATGACGGGCTCCTGAGGCACCCGCGGCCAGAGCCCGGCCACCGGCCGCCTGCGACAGCTGTTCGCGCCTCCTCCGCGGCGGCCCTGACGGCTGGGACCACCGTTTGCGGGCGCTTCGGCGCTTCAGGATTTTCCGTTCTTCTCAGGACGGGATCTGCAGGGCCACATGACGCTGCGCCCTGGCAGGGACATCACCAACCGCTCTTGTTGGCGTGGCTACCCTTTCCCTCCCGCGCCCCGACAGTGTCCCCGTGGGGCCGCAGGGCCGCAGGGGCGCAGGGAAGGCGGGCTCCGCGCTGGGCACCTCCACACCCCGGCCTCGCGGGTTCCGCCGCGGCGCCGTCCGTGTTGAGGTCACTGCTGAGTAAACTGACGCCCCCTTAGTTGCGGCAAAGCCTCCGACGACTTAGGCGAGGTCGGCTTGTCCACGTGTTTTAGGAATCTGCAAGGTCAGTGCTTGATCCTAAATAAAATACGACGCGTGCGGTGCGTCCTGGCTTTCCCGGCGCGCGTGCGGTGTCAGCCGCTGCCCGTGGCTCCGCGTCCGCGCGCGCTCCCGCCTGCGGACCAGGGGCCTGGGTGGCCGATGTGGCTGCCGTTCCGTCCCCCGACGCTGTGCCGGGCAGGGACCTCCAGGAGGGACGGTGTCCTCGGCAGAGGCCCTGCACCGGGCTCCTGAGCACAAACCCTTATGGTCAGTTTTGTTGGGAACGTTGTCCCTTCGGCGCGGCCGCTGCGTGGGGCTGCGGGGTCCCGCGGGTGGACGCGGACGCAGGAGCGGGGGGGAAGGGCTGACTTCACAGGTGGCGCTCCCCAGAGGCAGAGGCAGGCGGGCCTGCAGACCCACTCCCGCCTCGGGGCCAGGCCTGTCTGGTCCCCTGGGGCTCCCTGCACGTGTCCCGCTGGGGCCCTGCACCCCCCTGAGCGCCCCCCCACCCTGCCTCGCTTCTCTGCCCCACGGGGCCCCCAGCCCGCTCCTCCCCCGCAGCGGCTCTACAGCAACGGACACAAGCGAGCTGAGGGCTCACCGGGCTTTGTCGAGTCCTGACTCATTCTGTTACCATCGCTTCCCTGCCGGGGTCTCCTCTCCCGGCCCCCTCACCCTTCCCTGCGCTGGTGTCATTCCTGGAGCTCACTGTGGTTGGACATTTCCTCTTGGGCAAGAGCGGGTCACGTGGGGCCCCGGACGCCCACACGTGTGCGGACTCGCACCCTCTCCCGGCGCCTGCACGGTGGAGTTCACACGGGGGCCGAGGTGGAGGCAGCCTCTCCCCGAAATGGGCTGTCTTCAGAGGACGAGGGCTGCGGCTGGCCGCCCGTCCCATGGCTCTCCAGGACGGAGGCCTGCTGTGATCTGGAGCAGGGGGTCAGTCAGAGGAAAGCCCCCATGGGCACCATCCCTCACACCCGCCTGGCCCTGGGTCTCGGGGCTGGATCTTTCCTGTCATTGCCTTGGACTGTTTGGCTCCCATGGCTTATCCTTCAGGCGATCTTGCTGTCCTTCTCCACCGCACCGCAGGCTTCTCGAGGACAGACTGCGTGCTCGGGGACCATCAGGACCACGCACAGTAAGGCAGGAGTGATGCAGAGGATGGTTTCTGTCTGGAGCTTGGAGCTGACAGCAAGGGTACAGAGCCAAGCCCCTTCCCCATGAGAACTCTAGGAGGTGGGGCAGGCACGTGCTGCGGGCGGTGGCTTTCGGTACTGGTGTGACCTACCCACGGTCACGGACATGTAGGAGCGGACGATGGGTTTCCTGGCTTCACGACAGCATGGTCTCCCCAACAATTTCTGGGGACAGATGATATTCTAATAAATAAACGTGCTAATTCAGTGTCTCCCTGAGCCTCTTCTTCCCGTGGCCTATCTTTCAAGAGACAGACATTGTCATTTTACCAAGAGCAGTTGCATGTGTTTTAAACAACCTAAACATAGAATAATGTGACTTCGACCTTAAACCACGTTACCAGGCCCCAGCTGCACAACACTGAGACCTAATATGATGTGTTCTGCCCTCAAGGCAGAGTTCAAGCAAACGGTTATATGCCACCGTCCTGAAGCCTGAGTGCTGCCGTGTTCTAGACGGGAGACAACTGTAGGACCTAGAGGTATCACAGTGTCATCACCAGGGAGGAGGGGGATGTGCTCGTGGGACCCAGAGGGCAGGAGCCAGGAATTCTGCCAAACAGCCTATAGAGCCTAGGACAGCTCCCACAACCAACCATTATCTGGCCCATCGCCTGCCCCATTGCGGTGCGATGGCCTTTGTAAAAACAAACCAGAAAGAAGCAGAGCAAGCTGTGTTTGACAGCCTGGTCCCGCGGAGCTCTGGTGTGTGGTCCTGTCGGGAGCACAGGCGGCAGGGAAACTGGGGTTTCTATGGGCTTTCTGTCTGCACCTCCGGGATGCTGAAGTTAACCGTTGTCAGGCTTGTGGCGGTACGTGGCGAGGTGTGAGGTGACCACACCGAGAGCTGGACGCCCTGTGGCAGACCTTGTGCCCGCATCTTCTGAGGGGTGGTAGGTAGCAAGTGAGACTGGTTCTGGATTGGCAGGAAGCCCACATGACCCCTGGGGACCCAGGACATCGCGCCAGTGCCGCAAGGCAGCCCGTCACCGGACAGATCAGCACCTCTGGAAGGTCTAACAGCTGCCTCCTTCGCGAACATTTCTTTCACCAGCATGATTCCCGGGTGACACGGCCACTGCTCTGTGGCCGGCCCACCCAGGTGGTCGTTCTCTGAGACTCTCCTGACCTTCCCGACCTGCCCATCAGGGAGTCCTCCGTGTGCCCAAGGACCGCTCAGCATGGAGCTTTCCGTCCTGCCCGAGACCGTGTGCTCCAGCTTTGGACCCATTGGTTCCCGTGTGCACGCGTGCGTGCATGTGTGTGTGTGTGTGCGTAAGTAGGGGGATAAGACATTAGGAAACCATCAGCTGATACAAAAAAGCCTCAGAAAGCTTTGTGGGAAACACACCCCAGACAATATCCTTAGGAGAATTAGTGCAAAGGAACACGCGCTTCTCACACCCGCAGCCCCCGCCTCTCTTCGCGGACCCCGGCCAGAGAGATGCCGGCCCCGCCCCTCCTCGCTTCCAGGCTCCGCTGCTCATCTGGGGGGTGCAGACATTCACGCATCTGTCTTGCTCCCTTCTGAGCATGATGCTAACAGATTAAAAGATCCTAACAAAGAGTGGAAATCGCATAGCCATTCCCTGCCACTAAACTTAGGTCGGACCTAAGTTTAGTGGCAGGGAATGGCTATGCGATTTCCATTCTTTGTTGAACGACGCGCCCCTGCAGACAGAGTCCACACAGCCGTGCAGCCGCACCTGCGGGGTCTACCGTCTACACGGCTCTCAGCGAGGCCAGCAGTCTCAGTGTATGTGTTTCAATTATGCCATTTAATTTTCTTCCACGACCTGAGTGGTCAGGTTTGCCTATGAGCACAAATAGGAAACACCAGAGCCCAAGGAGACCGCAGAGACAGAAGGTGGCAAGGGAAGGTGTATCTGGCACGTGGGGCTGGGATCTGAAGCCTGTCATGCTCCTGACCCACAGCGGGGCTCAGCACCACCCAGGAGGCTGGTGGGGACCAGGAGACCTGGCTCGTCCGTGTTTGGACTCAGAAGGGAAGGACAGCAGGAGGTGAGGGGAAAAGCTCTTCCAGGCTTTGAATCAAAACAGGTTAGAGGACAGGGGAGGGTTCACTGCAGCAGCCCGTCTAGGAAAAATCACCCCAGAACAAGGACTGTGCCTTGAAGCCCTCCTGGGCCCACAACGCTGGACCGCGGACACTGTTGACAACAGCAGCAGCTTGGTGACCTCGGGCTGTTGTGATGCGTGGCTTCAAGGACCAGATGGCTCTCCTCCCGCCTCAGCCTGTGCCCGTGCACATGTCGGTGAGATGTGAGCCTCTGAGAACTTCGACAACTCTCCTGAGAGAAAGGAGGGACCCAGACAGACAGGGGCTTAAAATGAAGGACAAGCTTTGGAAAATATGTCCCAGCACTTGCACACACACGAAGAGATATTGGGACTCCCGTCTTCGCTCCAGCTCTCTGGTGCCAGAAGTGTTTGCTTCTGGTTCCCTCTCCCCGACAGCGCCAGGTCCGTCCTCTGGTTCCGTCTCCCGGACGGCGCTGTGTCCGTCCTTGACATTCGCTCTTGCTTCTCCTTGGCCACCGGTTCCACTGGTCTCTGTGTGTCAGTCCTGCCTCTGAACTCGCCGTAAGGAAATACAGAAAACATGGCCTCAGGGGGAGCCTGGGCCCTCAGGCGTTGGAGCATCATCAGACTCCTGGTTTCTGATCAGATCACCATCTCAGGGTCCTGGGGTCCGCCTCACATCGAGCTCCCCGCTCAGCCGCAAGCCTGCTTCTCCCTCTGCCCGCCCCCCCCATAAATAAATCCTGAAAAGAACGTGGCTTCACATCTGCACTGTGAGCCTCAGGCTAGAGGAAACGGGGACCTAACGTAACGACGCGCGACCACACTTCTGATACCGAAGAAGAGAAGCAGCACATCCGCGCCCGGACTCACCCCCCACGCGTCAGAGCGCGGCCTGCGTGGGGCCCGCGGCCGGACTGCCCCGCCGAGGGGCCCGCTCCAGGCCAGGTCGGGCCGGCCCTTCAACGGAGCTGGAGGGAGGCTCATGATCTCAGAACAATTCCGGAGTAAGTCTGGCTGGTATTTTGTACACTCGGGGCCCGTCTCTAGGCCTTGAAGGCGGGCGCCACAGCGGCGGGGCACGAAGACCGCGCAGGAGACACCGGTCCCCGCGGCGGGCAGTGACCCGCACGACGGCGCGCAGAGCTTCTGCGTCGGGGACCGGCCCTCTCCGCCACGCGCCGTCCCGCGACTGCCTGCCGCCGGCGTAGCCCGTCCGAGCCCAGTCGTCGTGCAGCAGTGCGGACTCCCGGTTGTAAAGAGCTGCGAGTGGGCGCAGGTGTCCGCTGCCCGCAGCCCCGCGGCCGAAGGTCAGGGCACAGCACGCGTGGGCGCACAGCCCTGCCCGCGCCGCTCCCGGTTCCGCTGGCCGCGCGCTCGCCGGACGCTCCGCGGCGGAACGTGTGCGGCGCTTCGTCACACGCGCGTCGGGGAGGCTGTTCACGACCCTTGCGCACCGAGGCCTGGCTCAGCCCCACCGACCGTCCAGGGTCGCGCCGGAGCCCCGGGTTCTCGCCTCTGCCGAGCCCCGCCCCGCGGCCACGTGCGGTCCGGCCCGCAGCTCTCCATGCGCGCAGCAGTCAGTGCGGGGTCCCGCGCCTGGCAAAGGTAAGTCCTTTAAGAATAAATGACATTCGCGTCACATCACGTCGTAAAGCAAAAACCGCCTCCGAACCCTCGGAAACGAGCGCCGTGCGCCCGCGAACGTGTGTGGCGCCGACTCCCCGCGCGGGGACACTGTTGCTGCGGTCACCGTCCCCAAGGGGCGGCTGAGGGCACTTCGCCCCGCGCTGCATGTGCCGGGAAGTCGGCCTGCTTCCCGCTAATTCGCAAACAAATCTCTGCGTGTGGCGATGTGCAGGGGAGGACTGAGATGTGTGGGGGGAGACGAAATCACAGCCAGCCCGGCAGCAATGAGGCCGTAAGACGGACAAACATTCGCGGTGTCCCGCACACCGACCCGCATTTAAACAGTGAATCCCCCCTTGCCAGCTCCAGTGAGCTCCTGGCTGGCTGTGCCAGGGCCGCTGTGCAGAGCCCCACCCCTGCTGGCCTCCACACAGGGCGGTGGACCCCGGACGCCCCCATCAGCGCCCGTAGCCCCGCACAGCATGGCCTCCTCTCCCCGCATGGGGACGCAGCCAAAGGTGTGGCCGTGGGCTGAGAGGGGACGGTCCCCAAGCCACAGCCTGGCCACCAGCTGGGGAGAGGATGGGGCGTCACATGACCCACCAAGTGTCAAGAGATTAGGAGGGAGGAGTCCTCACAACAGGTAGCCCCGGGTCCCCAGCTCAGGCCCCCTCCGTGCAGGTCGCGGGGTGGGTGGGTGCAGAGCGTCTGCCCCAACATATACTGAACGAGCCAATCACGGCCAGGACATGCCCCTGCCTCCCCGGCCACCCTTTCTGCCATGCGCCCACCTGGGAGCAGATGCCGTGTTTCCTCCTTGGGGAGAAACAAAAGCAAATGGCACACGGTTTGACAGGCAAGGGTCGTGTCGGGTCCTTCCAGATCGGGGAAGCGAAGGGGCCATACAGGGACTGGCGGACATGAAGCTTCCATGGCAGACGCTGTGAATAAGGGGCGCCGCTTCCGCACACCTCCATCAAAGGTCAAAGGCTAGCTCCCCTTGCTCCTGGCTGGAGCCACCTGGACCGCTGATGAAGGGGTCACCTCTGACGGGCCTTCACCAATCAGGGGCTCTCGAGGGCTCCTGGGGGAATTGGTATACACGGCCACACAAGTCTTAAAACTGACACAACCTAAAAAGTCACTCTTGCGCAATAAAACCTTTCATCGAGTCATAGAAAAGAAGGCAACGTGCTGTTCGAGGCATGCGATGGTGCTGCTGAGCCATGGCCTGGGGCCTCGGTGAGCTCGGAGGGCCTGGCGTCACCCACCGGGAGCGCAGTCCGCCTGCGCACACACAGACACAACCCACCCCATAGCATGTGACACCTTCCACACAGGGGCATGGTCCCCAACTCACACTGTGCACGTCTCGGAAGCCGGAAGGACTCTAGTCCAGAAACATCCAGGTACTGGACCCGACAACCGTACTAGGGTCAGCATCAGAAAGTTCGAATTTCCAACGGGAATTAAATATTATTTACTTACTTCATTGGGGGAAATTAGAGGGGAAAATGCAGATAGTGGCTTTTTGATCAGTGAGTGGACCCTGCATGCAGGTTAAGATAGAGGAGGTCCCAGAAGGTGATGCAGCACGGGAGGCATCCTGCAGACAGCAGCACAGGCTTATGAGCTGGCTGGCCAAGGCCAAGCACACCTTCTAGAAGGTTTAGGCCTTTGTACTCAGCTACCTGTCTGATGCCTGCCACTGTTCATGGCCTTTGTCCAGTTTTCACTTGTCCCTTGGAGCCAGGACAGCAAAGCCTTGGAGGACAGTGTTCTACTGGGCACCATCCTCTCAGGAAAGGTCTTGGCTGGGGACGTTGGGGCACTCGTGGCTGGGTGGGTGGGCCGTGGAGAGGGTTTGATGCTGTCCCCGGAGAAATCAGCATGGCTCCTTCCTCCCACCCCAAGTTCTCAATCCTCAGCAATCACTGCTATGATTGGAGGAGAAATCTTACCACTCGGGAGCAGAATCTCGGTCACTCAGCCCGCGTATCCAATCCCTCCCTCGGGGCCAAGAAGATTATTAATGAACCCAACGCACTGGGTCATAGGTGTAATGCTTTCTATTGTTGGAAAATTAGCTCTTATTTTCTCATATACTGTGATGAAGTCTACTTTTATTTATTGATGATTATATTTTATACCTAAGACAAGAATGACTTCATTAATCTTCAGAAAATATAACTTAATAGTGTAGTTTTGCAACACTCCTGTGTGACATCCGCTGGAGTAAGTAAGTGTGCTGGTGGGAACGTGATGTTCGGCCGTGTGGACGGCCGGGACCCGCCTGCGGGGGCTGCACACCAGGGCCTCGATGCTCAGGAGCGACCTACTGCCCACACCCGGACTGCGGTTCCTCCAGGACGGCAGGGGCAGTTCATACAGAAGCCTCGTGCTGCCCCAGAGTGGAGGACCTCGGCTCCTCTCTCTTCTCACCCTGAACTTGGGAAGAGTAATAGAATTTGTTAACGCCCTGCTTCTTCTCTTCTTCATTTCTGCCCGCAGAACGAACAATGCTTTCTTTTCGTGCTCACTATGCTCTTATTATTGGATTTTTTTTTCTTATGACATGAGGCTATTTTGTGTGTGTGTGTGTGTGTGTGTGTGTGTGTGTTTTAAAGCAAGACTGTATCATCAGGGACCAATTAATAGTGATCAGACAACATTTTCCTTGTAAAGGTTTCAAATCTTTTTAGGAGGAAGGCATGCTATACTCGCAGGAATTTCTGGTGAATTACTTTTGTACTTTTGCTCTTTGTGAAATGAATCGGTGTGTGGAGGGTAAACTGCTCAGAGCCTCTTGCCAGACCAGAGGCCCCGACAAGTCACCTTGTGGAGCCACGCGGAATGGAGAAGGGGATTTGTAGGTGCCGACTGTGGTTCATTTCAGGGAAACAAACAGCTTAATGAACTTCGATGAAAGATGAGGGTAATGCGTGTGCTGCGTTTTCCTGTCAGGGACAGCAGGGCTCTTTGAGATGACTGGGGACTCTGCGTTTCTTAAAGCAATCCTTGGTTGAAGCTGAGAGCCAGCCCTCTGACGTGTGCCAGGTTTGAGGACCCAGACACACACAGAGTCCCAGGGCAGAGCTCCATGGGGCCAGGTCAGTGTGACAGTGTGGTGGGGACCCTTCAGGTACCAGTCCGGAGCCCTGAGCAAGGACCGCATGGACACCTGCTTCCTCGGGAAACCTTTCAAGTTCTTCTTTTCTTTTCTTTTCTTTTTTTTTTTTTTTTTAAAGGGGACATATGCTAGAGAGAGCCAGATCAAACAGTTTTATTGTCCCTGATTCCTTTTTTCCGTTAACCTGGGCTGTGCGTTCAGTGTCGCTCCATTAATAAGACTCTGATTAAAATGAAACCCGTCGCAGTGTGTGAAAGCTCTCATGTTCGTGCCTCCATGACCAAACCAGCTACACGCACGTGTTCGGGACATGCCCCCTCAGTGTCCTGAGAAACAAAATAACGTAAGCAGTGGATGCCCCTGCCCCTGTTTTCTGCTGTTGGGATGGTCCTTCGACGGTCCCGAGGTGACCTGCTGTGGCCGCAGGCATGGCTGTGGGGCAGACAGTGCAGCGGGAACCGCTCTGCCCGGGTCAGCGGTGGTGTCTGCCGGGTTAGCTGGCTGCGACAGGCTGACATGCTCGTCGACGGAGCAGGGAGCATCCTGTGGGCCCCCCACGCCCGTGGCGGGAGCCACCTTCCACGAGAACGCGGACGAAGCGGGACGCGGCACATAACGCAGGGATAAGAGTCGGCAATGAAGGAAACAAATTATAAACAAGACACGTGACTTCTGCGACGCCAGCGCCAATGTTGGCAGGGGCTCCCGTCACCCCCGGGGCCCACCCACCACGTCCAACACAAGCAACTGGTGTACACTCGGGCAGGGTGCTGCAAGACATGGCCCATGGGCCGAATCAGCCGCAGCCTGCTTTGTGAATAAGGTTTTATTGGCACACACGGAGCCCTTCATTTCTATGTTGGTTGTCACTGCCTCTGGGGTGTGCGGCTGCACCAGAGACCTTCCAACAGGCAAAGCTGGGGATAGTTACCGTCTGACCCATGATGGGGAGAATTTCCCGCCTCTGGGGAAGAGCTAAGCACCCCAATACCCAAGACCGCTTGGGTGGGGTGGCCAGTCAGCCAGAGGCCAGTCGGCCAGGGGCCGGCCTACACACCAGGACTTAGCTCGGGCTCTGAAGAGACAGTTAACCTGTGGTGTCGTCTCAACATCCCTCATGTCTTGCCGCCACTGTAACTGGCCGGATCTCTGTAACAGAAGGGTTAGGTGCTAGTTTCCAGAGAACAAAGGACCGTGTTAAAGTTACTGCTAGTTTGGAGGGGAGAGGGATTGCCCTGGCAGACTCCGGACCATGGGGACTGCTATGAGGGAGGCCGTGTTGCCAGCACGCAGAAGACCAGGCAGACACATGGCCTTGGACCAGGGCTTACTGTGCCCGGGGCCTGGCTTTGGGTCTGCCCGAAGGCGTCAGCCACGGACCCCGCAGTGGTTCCTGCGAGCTGAGACCCCATTCTTGGAACAGTGGGATCGAGGTGCTCCTTGGAGAACGTCCAGTGAGCCCCCATGTTCAGAGTCTGCATCTGACAACGGGCCTGAATGCCATCTTACCACCGTGGCTGGTCACTCAGGAGCTCAGGACGCAAGGGAAAGCAGAGACCCATGAGAGTTCAGGAGGGAACCCCATTTTCAGATTTCTTCGTGTCGTGAGTGCATGCGTATGCGTGGCTCTGTGGCCCGCACTGCCTCTCGAGGCCCTGTGGGCTCGTCCCCAGCACGGATGCGACCAACCTCGGGGGGCCGTGGGGAAGACAGAGGGGCCAGGACTATGCTCGTGCGGTTTCACCCAGCTGTGCCAGATACGAAGTTGGCTTTTTAGGAGCAGACTCAGCAGCCAGGCTCCCGCCTCGGCGAGCACCCCACACACTGTCACCGTGAACGAGACCCCGCTCGTGCCTACTCATGGTTTCCTCCGCTTCCCCCTCACAGCTCCTGCGGGGCCGCTCATCTGCAACCGTCCTCCCTCCTGGCATTACAGGCTTCCCGAGAGCTCCTGGGCACAGGACAGAGGATTCCGGACGTCCCTGCTTCCTCCTTCCGCATGAATGGACGCCGAAGCTGCTGGAAGCCATTCCTTGGCAAAGGCGCTAGAAAGCAGGCTTGCTCGAACACGGGTGATGCCAGGCGTCTTACGATCGGGATTTCTGCCAAGATGGCTGCACCCCCCACTTAGTTTTTCTTGTGACTTCTTACTTGTTTATATCATCATTCTTATTTTTATTTTTGTTTACCCCAAAATATCTGCCACTGATTTAATAATCTTTTCATTAATTGCTTTTTTTTCTTTTAAGATGTTGAACATCTTGTACGTGGACTTCTGCTGACATCCCACCGCGCAGGACGGACTGCTGGGGCTGGGCTTCGTGAGCAAAAGTGCCCATTTCTCCAGGCCACACACCTGGGTCCCCGCCTCGTCTGCCAGGATCTTGGAGGTTGTCCTGTCTCTACACTGGAGGTGCCTACAGGGCGAGGGGACCCCTCGAATCCGTCAACCTGTAACTGCTGAAAGTCTGTGGACTCCATGTCACTGATGTCAAAGCCGTCCCTCAGAGATAAGCACAATAGTCGTGGGGAAGTGCGGGAGCGCAGGGATGGCAGAGCCCTAATTAGAAATCCCAGCTCTGCACCTGCTGTGAACGTCTGTGAGGATGGGCGTCCACCCCCGGGGATGTCCCCGGAAGGAGCACAGGAATCGTCCGCCGCTCACGGTGCCGAGACCTTTCTGGTGGCCTGTGTCACCTCAGCCAGATCAGGCCACAGCCCTGCCACTAGGGGCGCAACCCCAGGGGGGCCTCCCACGGCTGAAGGGGGGGCCTTGGGCAGCCCGCACTCCCCGTAGCTGGGGAACCAGGGTGCCCAACCCTGAGGGGTCCAGGCCCATCCGTCCCCACCACGGGATCTTATTTAGGACGGTGGTCTTGAGAGCCACTGACAGGAAAGCAATTCTAACATGAGCATCTCAGCCCCGCTCTTCTCAGAGGGCTCCCAACCCGTGTGGACGCTGCCCTGGCATGACCACCTGGTGTCCAAGAAGGACCTCCTGCAGGGCAGAGGGCATTAGCTGGGCCCTGCCAGCCCCTCACGTGCTCCTGTCCCAGAGGCAGGGGCAGAGGGGAGCGGGGCAAAAGAGACTGTAGCAAACTGTCCCTGACACTGGCAGGGCCGGGGACGAGCATCACTGGTGTCCGAGGAATGGGAGCCAAGTGCACATCTTCACATTGAGACCCTGTGGGACACCCTAGGGACTGTGACGCGACAGAGACCTGTCTAGCCAGGAGAAGTGGCACCTGTTGCTGGTGTGTGCCCCGAGTCTCGGGGGCTGAGGGGACAACACAGGACACATCCCCAAGAGACGCGGGGGTCATCTGGTGCACGAAGACCGAGCCACCAGAGACTATCTCGTGTGACTGTTTTCCCTAATCAGACGTGAGCGTTGAACCACTTCGGCACAAGCTCAGGGAGATCGAGCAGACCAGTGACCAGTGAGTGAACCCGTGGACAGTCCCAGTCACGGCCCCTTGTCTGTGCACGCTCTCCGCACCCCGTGCTGGACGCCCTCCTCCTTGGGTCGTGTATCATCTCCCCAGTTTTCTCGTCACCCATTTGAAACACCACCAGGGAAATGACCCCCTTGCCCAAGGAAAAGCCTGTGCTGGGCTGTTCTCTGAAGCATGCAGACTTGGGACAATTATCTCTTTGCCAGCTTCTGAGAAGAGAGGGTCCAGGTCAAAGAGAAGCGGACTAAGAAGCCAGAGAGATGGAAGGGGGAATGTCTTCAGAGGAATCTGGGAATTCCCTCTGGTGTGGGGTGGGCAGTGAACTCGGCTCCCAGATGACACAGTCCTCGTCCAGCCCCCCAGGCACAGGCAGCAGGGCGTCTGCCTTTGGGATTGTCTTACTCAAACGTATTCATCAGAAAAAAAAATAAATAAATAAACGGCCACAGTTTGCACTTTGACCCCCTCTGCACGGGAATAAGAAATCCCAGAGGGACAGTTTGCCAGGTGTGCGTGCAAGTCAAGGAATGAAAAACAGCACCTGAGCCTGGCGGGTGTGAGAAAGGGGGGCAGTGAGCACCTCCATTCTGTACACTCTTGCTCCTGGGCTGATCAACACTCTTCCTGAAACCAAAATGCCGGTCCCTCAAAGCCCCAAGCAGGCTTCCACATCCACAATTCCAAATCAAACAAGGCTGTGTCCATTTACTTATTTATAAAACCAAGAAACAGTCAAAGGAATTTATAAGTTATCAGTGTTCAAATCTGCCACCCAAAATTGACTGCTCAGGGGAAAATACCACATGTTTAAAATTGTTCGTCTAAAATGAAATTACCAACGAACAGGGTTCATACATTTTTATACATAAACAACACAGAGCTCACGGACTTCCTGCTACGCAGCCTCGAGGCACGCAGTAGGAAGCTCGGGCGGGTACCGGGCTGGGCCAAGGGGAGACTCGCTCCCGGCCGCGGGCATCAGAGCTCTGTTCTCTGACCCCTTGGGATGGTAGTAAATGTTGCAGACTGTGGAAGGGGCCAATTTCTGCATTTCCACGGTAGAGACGGCCCCTGGACCACCAGTGGGTGTGCCCTGCATGGACTGTCCCTGTACAAAACCATCCCCAGGAAAGGTTCTGGTCACCGTGGGCCAGCGTGCCCGTCAGTGGCCCTGCCTCTCCACAGAACCTTTTCTCCTCCATGGCTGCTGGTGACAAGACGCTTCATTGTGACTCTTATGACCCTGCATTTAAATATTGGCTCCAAGCTCTGGACCATGGGGCCCAGGCAGCCACCACCTTGTTGGGACGACCCGGCTCGAAGGTGACACAGTCACTGTCTGCCGACGGTCGTGGACACAATGGGGCCACCTGGGGTGGTGCCGGGGCCTCGCTGGTGCCCAGGCTACACTGCTGGCCCCACGGCATGAGGCCCGCGAGGGGGCCGGCGGTGCCGCTGCTGACACGGTGGCCATGGGGGGAGCCAGCCAGTGCCGCTCTGGTTTCCTCCCGAGCTTGGAACCCAGTGAAGAACAGAGGGGAAGCGAGGATGAAGATCACACGTTGCTCTGTTCCTGCCAGAGCGGAGTCGGAGGCTGCCCTGGGGGTCCCGCCAACAGGCCCTTCACCCTCCGGGAATTAGAGCTCGCCCCCCACGCAGGCCTCCCCTGCAAGCTCGCCGCAGGGTCCAGGTGTGGTGGTGGTGGGGTCTTCTCCAGAACGGAGAGGAGGCATCCGGTGCCTGGGCTCCTCCTGGGGACAGGAGGTGAGGTGGGGGCTTCGTGGGGAGGGGCTCTGGCAGAAACGCCCACAGGAGACACGACGCATGCCTGCTCCGTGCCAGGTGCGCGGGCGAGAACCAGCCCATCTTCGGTAGGGAACGTGCTCAGAGTTCCGTGGAATGGCCGGCCGGGGGCCAGGCGGGTTCCCAGGACTGTCTCGTTTCACCCTGGTGAAATTTAGGAAGAGGCTGTTGCCCCATTATACAGACGAGGACAAGAAACACAGAGATGCCCCAGGCCAAATCCGAGCCAGGGGCTGGGCCTCCCAGGAGCTCTGCTGCCCCCCAAGAGGGCTGCCCCCACCCCCTGTCTAGGCTGGAAACAGAAATCCTATGATCTGGCTACATTTACCAGCCATTTCTTTCTCACAGCGTCCACCCCCGACCAGAGGAGAGAAGTCCAAGGTCGTTGCGAAGGCCGCTGCCACGTTGTCCTGAGTCCATGTGATGCTGGCAGATGGCGGGTGGGGACAGCCCTCCCTTCCCACGCGAACGACCACCGCAGCACGAGGGACTCCGCAGATCTGTCACGACGCAACGTTCGTTCCTTCCTGGTGGCCCTTGTCACCCTTGGGGACGAGACGCTTACTGACTCTCTGCACTCACTGCGTGTCCGTGTCTGGAGGCAGCGAATGAATTTGAAGTGGGAGCCGCGCGTTCCGATCACTCTCACGTGTCCACTCTGGGACCTGACGAGTGCTCGGTGAGTCTCTGTGCGGCCAGTGCACGCACAAGCGCGTGAGCGAGGCAGGACGGACCGGGGAGGCTCCGCCGGACGGCTGCCCCCCTCCCCCACAGCAGCCAGTTTCTCTGCCGGCCTTGGATCGCGGTCACTGATCCACAGCTGTGCCCTCGGCTCGTGACCCGCCTGGCGTACCAGCCCTCCAGCCAGGTTTCCGTTTTTCAATCTAAAATCAGAACATGTGCGTCCCCCCCGGCTTCCGAAGGCCCAGCGCACGGCTTCGCAGACTTGCTGCCGTCCCCACGCACGGTGCCCGTCCCTCTGCCAGGGGCCCGCGTGGCCTGCTCTTTGCTCCCTGAGTCACCGAGTTCACTTAACTGTCCCCACTGCTCCCCACCGGCCCCCGCTTCGCAGTCCAGTGTCCCCTCCGCCAGCGAGCCCCGTCACACGCACCCCGCTTCCTGCTATCCAGAGCGCTATCCGCAGCCCGGCGTGTTCTTCCCGGCGCTGCCCCCTGCACACCTGCAGGGGGCGCCCGCAACCCCGTCTCATCACTTGCTCCCGCGGCGGCCCTGGTGCCCGGAACGGCATGCGGTAGGAGCTCAGTGCGCTTGTTCTTTTCAGATGAACTGTCCAAGGTATGGGCAGGGGCGGCGTCCCCCGCTGTCTTCTTCCGTCGCCGAGAGGACCTCAGGCCAAGTGCAGGCAGGGACTCCGCCACCGTGTGTGTTTATGGGACGAGGTTATGGGACAAGAAAACAAGTGACCGTGCGGTGAACGCAAGTCTGACAAATACTTGAACGTACACGGAAAAGGCCCATTCGACTCAATTTGCTGGATCTGTGTCAAGTGCCACGGAGAGCAGGGCCCGGGTCATAGGGACAGACAGCAGGGGGACGAGGCTGCCTGGGCCTTCTGCAGCGCATGGTCTCTGGTAGACGGTGGTTAGGAGATGGGCCTCGGGGAACCTGGGCCAAACACCTGACGTCAAGGCTGCCAGGAGCATAGACATGCGCACGGGAGGGAATGGGCACTCAGTGAGGATGGCGTGTCCTGCCCCGTCAGTGAGAATGGGTGTGGCCGTGGGATCTGGCGTGGCCATACTCGCTGTCCCACCCAGCGTTCCTCACGGGCTCTCTGTCCCCTCCCTCTGCGGCTGCAGATGAAACAGTGGGTGAGGGACCCTCCAGGGCCTCGCAGCCCCTCAGGAGATCTTCGTCCTTGCTGCCCTCCTGAAGCTGCTCGGACTCTCGTGATGTGGGGCCTCCCGGTTCCATCTTTCTGAGGAAAGTATCTGCGTCCCCCTTCACCGACGCTCGAGCTCATTATCAAACACAAACCTTCCTCATAACTGTGTCCTTGTCCCCATCCACCCGATCTCTGTCCCGGTCCCTGGCAGGTCTCAGCCCAGCAGCGGCTCTGATTCCACGGGTCACAGCCCCTGGAGTCATGAGCCGTCACACCTCTTTCCGCCTCCCGCATTTAGCTCCTCCGCAGATCACGTAACAGGTGGGTCCCAAAGGAGACTGACCTTCTGGTACCCTCACCCTGTAGCCGCCTCTCCCACCTCTGCCCGACCTGTGACCCTCTCGTGATTGGTACGATGCAGGAGAAGCGGTGCATGAGGTCAGGGGATGCCTGCTGCCTCTAGGAGGGTCCACAGAGGAAGCCAACACATGAAGAACTTCTGACCACCGAGAGCCCCTGCCCGAGCAGTGCCCGAGAGCTGTGTGGGGTGACTGCCTAGAGGGGGATGCGGCTGCCCTCGCCGGTGTCAGCTCCCAGCCCGGTGACCAGGCATGAGTGGGGAGCCACCTTGGACATCAAATCAGGCACCTTCCAAAGACCCCAGCCACAACAGCCATCAGTCCGTCAGCCACAGCGTGAACGGCCACGAGGGAGATCTGTCCAGCTGGGGTCGGTCAACCACAGGGGATGACTGTTCAGAGCCAGTAAGTTCGGACAGACCCTTACATGGCGCCTGATCTCTGCCCTCAGTCTCCCACCTGCGCCAGGCAACGATTTCCCAACCTCTCCACCAATGTCTTCTACCCTTAGTCCCAGTGAACGAGCACAGTTAGCCTCACAGCCCAGAATGCGAACATTTCATTTCTTCACAGCGAGAAATTTTTCGCAGAAAGCAGTGATGAGGAATCATGAGGAAACCAACTGGGTAACGTTACCTGAGGTGGAGAAGGGGCCCCTGTGGCCCGCCCACGTGTCACTCAGGGTCCCTTCCGGACATCTGTGACATCGCGTGAGAATCCGTGGCCGCAGCATAAGGTGCTGTGGGTGGCAGGACGGGAAGCCCTAAGGACGCCAGGACGTGCAGGCACCTGTGCTGGGACACCACACACCCGCGGCCAGGGCAGCCTAGAGACAACGCCACAGGACACACGGCACCTTCCAAACTTTCCTCAAGACACTTACAGCGAAGAACTGGTCAAAAATGGTCAAACTTACGTTCAAACATACTTATCAGTAGAATAACTGGATAATTATATCATAATTAAAACACTAATTAAAGGCAAAAAGCAAAGTGATTGATATGTAAAAACTGGAATTGTTTCTTCAGCGTTGTCTCGGAGGCATTAAGGCTGCGTGAAGTCATCAACATTAGTGACTCCAGGAATTCCACTCAGATGGCAAGTACCCACAGCATCAACAGTAAGGGGGCCCCGGGTTTTATCTATTTATTTTCATTTTTAAAGATTTTATTTATTTATCAGAGAGAGAGAGAGACCACAAGTAAGCAGAGAGGCAGGCAGAGAGAGAGGAGGAAGCAGGCTCCCCACTGAGCAGAGAACCCGATGCGGGGCTCGACCCCAGGACCCTGAGACCATGACCTGAGCCGAAGGCAGCGGCTTTAACCCACGGAGCCACCCAGGCGCCCAGGAGGCCCCGTGTTAAATGAACAAGGGTTACAAGTCCAGCTTTCATGGTGGGCTGCCATGTGACATCACTGAAAAGTCCACAGATTTTTAAGTACTCACTGAGGTAACAGCAACTTCTGTCCACGAGCGCCCCTTCAAGACCACCCGCCAATGTAATATGACCCCAGCTGTTTTCCTGGAGTTCTTTTAATCGAATGATGTGTGGATTGCCATGGCTGAAGGAAAAGAAGTATCTAAATTTAGCAACCGTTAATCAGGTGCACCCCCACCCCACCACTGACGGCCAACGACATAGCGGGCAGCCCCACATACCTGCAACACTGCATCGGCCTTGGAGTGCCCGCGCCTCCGTGGCCACTTAAGAGGGGAAACGGAAGGGGAAGCCATGTCTTTGGAGGGGGTCGTCTAAGCCCGGGCCGCCCGAGACACACGGCAGGTGTCGGGTGAGAGGTCCAGCGGCATGGCTGGAAGCAGAGGGACCGTGAGGACAGAGCTTCCCCGGCTGGTAGGCAGTGGCAGCGGAGTCTTAGACTAACCCCAATCACGGCCTCGAGCGAACAGAAAGTTATTACCACGAACACTTCACAGTCGTGGAGAAAGGATGTTTGCCACAGCCAGAGCGAGCCTGGCGAGGACAGGGACAGAGGACACAGCTAGGAACCGGCAGTAATCCTAATGACACAGCGCTTTAAATATCTCCCAAGTGCGTTTTACCTGTAGAAACAGGGAATGAGGGATTCACGTTTACCACAAACGGTAATCTGCGAGACATGTGGGGTATGGTAAAAACTCATAAATATCTCATTGTATTTGGGAGTTATTAACCACTAAACGATTAATGGAAACTAAAAATTCGGGTGTGGTGTAATGAATATATTAAAAATTTAGCTCAATGCTGGACACTGAATTATGTCCCTGCATTCTAAAACGTGTTGTGAGGATTAAGTGATCACTGTCCCACACTGTAGGAAAACGTTCATCTTAAGTCCTGCGGGAGAGGCAGGACGGCCTAGCGTTCAGGCACATCCCCAGAGCTGAGCCCAGCCTGGGTTCGAAACTGTTTCGTCACTTGTTTGTCCTTTGCTGGTGACAACAGTTAACGTTACAGCACGAAAGCAGGACACCTCATACCAACTTCATGTTATTGGGAGTAACACGTGAGCATATGTCTTTAATGTGCATTTTCTTTGATCTAATTGTAAATTATTATTCCGATGTCCAAGCTAAAATACACTAACTTTTATACAGATTGACTATGAAGTGCACAATTTAATACTGACTGCTATGGGTGACTTATGAGAGAAATCTAGCGTGTTGAAGTGCCTACAGATGGAAAGAAGAAACGTGTGAGTGTGTGTGTGTGAGTGTGTGAGTGTGCAAAGAGAATAAAGAGAATTCAGAAGGTCAAAAATATCTGAGAAAAAGGAAGAGGAGCCCGAGAGGTTGTCCCCGCTTCTTATGGACCGAGGTCAGGATGCAGGTCTTCACACAGCAGGGTTAGGGCTTCTGCTCTGGGAAGCCAGGGTTCCTCAGCAAAATCTGATTTTATTAGAAATCAAGTTCAGTTCAGTAAGCCTCTTCTCCTGTGAGGAATGCATGCCTCAGCGTGCCCCTGCCTTCTTCCCCGTGGCCCTGGCCGTGAGTGGTCCGTGCAGTGGCAACCTGGCCCCAGGGGGACCCCGGGCAGCCCCTCATGGCAGGGAAGGCCTGGGTCCATGTGAACCCCATCTCCCCGCCTGCGACGTGATTTGCTCTAAGTATCAGGTCACATCCTGTTTGCAAGCAGCTGGGTGGCCTGACCATGACTTCGCTCCTTTCGAAACAGAGTACTTTCCTTCCTGCTTTTCTCCTCTTTCCACGACATTAAACTTTCCATTAAGGGCTTTGTTATTTATTTGTATTTTATAAAATAATTGTAAAGTCAATATTGCCCTTGTTCTCCATTTCGTTCTCTTAAACCTAAATTACAGCGCCTGGAAGGCTGCTCATGCTGGGGACGGATAGGCGTGAAGGGACGGTGGCAGCTTCCTACGAAAGCGGCACCACCGGGGGAGTCCGCAGCCAAGACGCGAGATTCTAGACTTGGGGATACTTGGGCCTCGTCCCTTGTTCAGATAGAGCACCTGTCCCTGCTCCTCATCCCGGGCTGGGGGAGGAGGACACGCACGTCCACAGGCCCGGTGAGCGTGCGCCGTCCTCCTGTCAGTGGGACGGAGCGCCCGGCTCACAGGGCGTTCGACGGCGGGCACAGCCGGGCTCCCGAGGGCTGCCTCTGCCACCGGAGGCCCCTTACCCTCGGGCCCTTTCCACCGCAGGTCAGTTTCCGGCGCCAACGTGCGGTTCAGAGGCTCGGCCACCAGGTGGCGGTCAAGGCCGCGGCCATCCCCTGGCCAGGGACCTGCTGCCCACACGCTGTCCGGCTCCGCCCGCTCGAGACGTGGCCTCCCGTCAAATCTCACCGATATAACTGTCAGATTTTCATCATTTTGTAATTTAACTCTTTAGAAATTATTTAACGGGAAAAATAATGATATTTAACAGTCGTTTTGCCAGAATCCAGTTTTAACGTGTGCCGTTTTCATGATGCGTCCCAGATGCGCCCTTGTCCCCACTCAGCCGCGGGAGCCAAGGACGGGCCCCACCAGTGGTTTGGCTCGGTGGCCTCCTTGCTCAGACTCCCGGTTCCCTTCTCCTCACGGGAGCAAAGCTGCAGGCCCGGACGGTCGCACGCCGCCCGCCTCCTCCAGGAGCCGTCCCAAGCCTGTTAGTGAGGAGGAAGCAGGACCCCGCACGGTTCTTTTTAAAGTTTCCTCCTTCAACCACTTGTCCATTCTTTTTGGGGACCCGTGACATGTGAGTTTGTTTCGGGCACCTACGGGCTGCGACGTGAAGTTGTGAGCCAGGCGTGCTGCGATGGCGTCTCGCCGTGCTCGCCGCTGGCGCCTGGGCGTGGGCACCGGCCACGGCTGGCCAGATTGGAATCGGAAGGCTACCTCCCCCTACGTCTGTCCTCTTGGCCATTTGCTTGAATTTTCCGAGGCTCAGTTCACGCACCTGTGATCTGAGAACAGTAGCGTCCCCTCCTCTGCAGCGGGTGGAAGGTTCCGCCTCCTCCCTCGCCCGGCGCCCAGAGCAGCGCCCGGGGCAGAAACACTGGCGCCCTGACGTGAGATCAGCGCGGACCGTCTGCGTACGCCGGACAGCGCACGGAAGGACGGGTGGGCCATAAAGCCGCGGCCCTCTCTGTAAGGGCTGGAGGAAATACATGACGTTTGTGTGACACGCTGCGCCTTATGTCACTCACGAACAGCGTCCAAGTCCAAGGAGTCCGGTGCTCGGAACGCAGAAGAACATTAAAGGAACGTGGAAAGCTGGCTCCTGCGTGATCCTGGGACGCGATCGGAAGGTGTCAGTGGGGGAGTCTGGAGGGGCTTTCCCTGTTCCCTTGCACAGAGAACTCAGGGTTTGCATACAAACACTCATGCTTCCCACCATCTGAGGGGATCTGTCTTTGCCAGATGGGTTCCTGGACTTTCCTGCAGAACCATGGTGGGGGAGGGAGCCTGGGCGGGGGGAGTGCGCCTGACAAAGGAGAGAGGGAGAGACAGAGCCTGGAGGGGAGGCGGGTCAGTGCCACGGGGACAGCTCTGTGTAGCTCTGCCAGGGAGGAGTGCGTGAGGGTCCAGGGCTCGCTCTGTAGGGTACGGGATGAAAATGAAGCTGAGGGGGCAGGGAAATCCCACAGAGTTCCCATAGTTCAGCCATGTGCCCCCTCCCTGTGTCCCTTCAAGGCATCCCAGCACACCACAGACTGGCCGGCCCATTTCTTGGGCTGCAGCATCCCTCGGTGGGCCGTGGAGGTTCTGGCTTGTACTGGGTTGCCCTGTTTTTATTATATTGTAGTGTTTCATGGATTTCACTGGTTTGGAGTGTGTCATGCGTTTGGAAGCTGTGGTAGGTGGGCAGAATCACACTCCCCCCCGATAAAACATGTCTAAGCGCCCATCTCTGGACCCTGTAGATGGGGAAAAACAGCAAAGGGACTCACAGTGTGGTTCAAATAAGGACCTCGAAGTGGAAGGGGAACCCTAAGTCCGAGTCAGCCCCGTGGGGTCACAAGGGAAAGAGGGAGACAAGAGGGTCAGACAAGGGGTTGTGATGCTGGGAGCAGACGTGGAGTCAGGGTGACGTGCCCACGAAGACAAGGACGCAAGGACCCTCAAGTGGGAGCACAGCTGGGCTGACCCGTGTCCGAGGTCTGGCCCCCAGGACTGCGTGCTTGCGCTGGCGACGCTCACGTTACTGGGCGGGCGGTAACTTGTGAGGCAGCAGTCAGGAACCTACCCGGAGACCTGCAGTCAGGTTCTGTCAAAGGCTCACAGAAGGCTCACAGGTGCCTTGACTTCCCGTTTCGCTCTCAGTTTGCCCGGCCTTAGCGGGGTGCCCCCACTTCCCTTCCTGGGCGGAAATACAAATGCATAAGCCAGGTGGTGGGGCTGGGGCGGCGTAAAGGAAAACACCAGTTGTTCTTCAGAGTTGAAGAGGGTTTTCGGGTGTTGCGCTTTTACGATCTGCCGAATCTGACTCTTGACCAGAACGATCCGCACAGGAGCACAAGGGTGTTAGTCCCACTTGTAAACGCGGATGCAGATGTAGACCGGGCTGACCTCTGAAAACCATGATGTCTCAGGACTAAAGTGACGTTTTCTGGCATGGGGTCAAGCCTCCCCGTGGGTCCCGCTGTCTACCTGATCTGCGCAAGGCTGTCCGGACGCTTCTCGTGGCACCAGTCGTCGGGTCCCCCCGACACAGAGCTGGCTCCGTCTGCCATCACTGCTGTGTTCGGTGAGTGCAGGGACGGGCTAATGCTCCTTGTGACTGAATTTCCCTAGAATGTGAACTTGAAAAGGTCAGCTTCCCGCGTCTCTTCACTGGCCGGTGAAGCTGCCGCAGTCAGGACGATGAAGGGCTCTAACAACATATCTGTGCTTCCCCGCGCTGGCGCTGGCCCTCTTCCGGCTGCCTGCCTGTGGACACGATGCGGGGGACAGTGCCCTGCCCTCAGCGCTCACCTCGGTGACATTCCCAGCCTGGGTTCCTGCTGGCCTGAGCCAGCGGCCCCCTTGCTGGCCCTGCTGGGTCTGTGTGCCCCTGGGGTCCCAACCCCCAGCCAAAACCTTCAGGGAGGCTGTGCCGTCCTTGGGAGTAAAACAGCGACATCAACAAATCCCATGGCGTTTGTAAGGAGGACAGAACGGCGTGGCTCCCGTGGCCTCCCCGCCCAGCACCACCTCAAGGGCTCCCCCTGAGATCTCCAGGTGCCCACCCAGAGTGCCGCTGCCCTCCTGCACCCATGGTGGGCCAGCAGGCAATGCCGGCTGCGCTCTCCCATGGCCGCAGACTGTGCCGACGCGAACTCTGTACCCTGTGGCCGTGGCCTTTGGTCCCAGAACAGCCGTATCACGCAGCATTCATAACGGACACTTCAATACGAAAATTTTAGATTACCTATAGTCTCCCTGAGTAAGCAAAAATGATTTTTTTAAATAAAAGTAATCCATGTAAAAGATAAGGAATTTTAAACAGTCCTTAGATGAACAGAATGAGAAAAAAAGCCTTTGCCATCCCCAAGTTCTCTTCTCAAAGAAAATCAATTAATGATGTGTTCTGATTCTTTTTACCAAACCAGGATCCTATATGTACACACGCACATGTGCACGTACACATACATGTGATCACGTAAACACACACCACCCCCGTGAAACGCAAGCCCCAGAGCAGGCCGCGAGTGTGTCGCTCTGCTGTGTGACCCTGGGATCGGCTGCCACAAAACACCCCCCCGCGCCCTTCTTACGTTCCCTAGTGGTGAGACGTGAAGCTCCACGCTCCTACATACTCAGACCCCCTGTGAGCTCTGAGGCTTAACGGAAAAGGAGGATTATGGGGCGATTAGAAACACTAAAAGGCATTTCGGTCCCGGAAAGGAACGACAGTGTGCTACGGCGTGGCGTTCCCTCCCGGCGCGCTCCAGCACTGTCTGGCCCGCGGGATCGCCAGGAGGCGAGCCAAGGCCAGCCAACGTGACCACAGCTCGACCTCGGTGCCTCCCGGCCAGAAGCAGCTCCGAGACAGAATCTGACTGTGCCTCCCCTGACCCTCCAAGCACACAAAGAGACACATCTATTCCAGCGATGCCATCAGGAATCCATAGTGAGTGGCTTGCGCGCACCGACAAAATATTTCCGTACGGAGTGTCCCGTTCTGTTCCTGTTAGCACCCAGGCCACGGGGAAACGCCCTGATTCCCTTCGCCGAAGGTGCCCCATCTGGGCGGGAGGCGCAAGGGGCCATGCTCTGTCCTTCTTCCCAGTGTCCCCAGAGTCTGCCCGCCTCCCAAGGCCCCCGCGCACCTGAGAGCCAAGTCCCTTGTCCAGGCCCTAAGTCCACAGCAGCTATTTCTGCAGGTCACCTTGGGGTCCAGGCGCAGCAGGCTGGAGCTCAGGGAGCAACGATGCCTCTTACCACACCAAGTCCATCTTGATGCTTCCACTAGACTTACTCTGAATTGAAGGAGCCTGCCGTCGCCACCACGAACAGAGCTGCCCTTTGCGGGCATCGGACATTCCCATGGACCTGCTGCCTTCTCTGCTGCTTCGTGGCCACGGGGCTTCAGCCCCAGAGGAAGGAGGGGCCCGGCTGAGAGCGGTCATCAGGTCACCCTCATGCCCTTGGCATGGAACTGGGCAGGAGTGGGGGAGCCTCCAAAAGTCAACCCGGAATCAATCTGATCAGAGGGATTGATTTAGGAATGGGTTTGTAACCTAACCTGAGCCAATGACAAAGCAGAGGGAAGTCTGCTGCTGGCTTTCTCGCTCTGAGGAGCTTCTTTCTGGAAATGTCCTTCCCTCCCACCAGACGTTGTCATGTGAGATGCAAGAGCCTACCCTACTGCTGTGGCAGAGGCCGAGGGACAGGTCGTAGTTTACACATTTTGTAAATTCACATGTTTGTACGGAGTTTTCTTGGAGCACAGACCACCTACAAAAGCATTTCTTCATGACTACTGAGATTTTCTTCCCATGAGTTTTGCAGAATTTATAAGCAACATGCACGCTATACACATGAAAAATGTTTCCATATATTTTAGACCCGCAAAATTTCTTCATAATGAAAACCTCTAGCACTTCCCTACCCCACATCTCTCTCTGGGTTTATGCATTTCTAAAGAACTAAATTGCTGTTTAACATTAACCAAATGAGTCAATTCTGCTTTAAATTCTCTCTATGTTTTAGCATTAGACTTTGGTACACACACGTGTGTGCACCCAAGCACACATGTACCCCAGGAAAATCGCTTTCACAACTAACTAAAGAACCCTCTCACCAAAGGCAACATTTTCCCATTAAATACTAACAAATAATTTTTTAAAGCTCTTTTGCTTAATGTCCAAATAGTCAAGTGCGTGAAGTGATTTACTGTGAAATTTACAACTCTGAGAGTTCTACGCCTGTAGACTCCCGTGGTATCACTATCTCCACCTAGAGACCATTCAGACAAATAGAACACCACCAGCATTCCAGAAGATTCCTTTCTACTCTTCCCACGAGTGCCCACTGTGCTGACCTCCATGGACATCCGTCCATCCATTCGGTCCTTCCCTCCTGGAGCTTCATGGGATGGAAACACACAGCACACGCTTCCCTGAGCCGAGCTGTGCTGTGTGAATGCGGGCAGTTTGTTTCCTGTGTCTCTGTGCAGTGTTCCACGACCTGCGTCCCGCCGTGCGAAGACTATAGGGGGGACAGGCCCATGTTTGTCTTCCGACCAGAAGGTTAAAACCATCGTCACATTTCCTGCATCCACAGGACCACCGTGACCTGTTAGTGGTGTGGTAGGGAGACTTTCAGATTCTGAGTTAGAGAACAGGATGGAAATTCAACTTTCGACTTACTAGTTTTATGAAATTTAGTAATTTACTACTCCTGTCCAAATCTCTTCAAAATAATTGTATTAATAATGTTTCCTAACAGATTTCCTACAGGAATTGGATTAAATGATCTATATAAAATTATTTTTAAATTTAAATTTATTTAAATTTAAAGTAGCATAAACATGCTATTAAAAAAAATAACATTTATCCTTCCTGGCTGTTTAGAAAGCAGTAATAGAAACTGGAAAAATGACCAGAGCTGGGATTTGATCGCAGACCACTAACTGCAACATGTTGGTAAATCTTTTTGCTTCTAAGCCTTTAACTTCAAAATAGAAATCGCATCGCCCAAGGCGGCTAATGTAACAGGTTGTTGCAAGGTCGATGTTGGCACCGCCCAGACGAGCACCTAGTAAGGGTATAACTGGTGGCAGTGAGGATTATCTGCTGGTCTAACATCTCTCAAGTGTTCATAACCATTAAAAATTTAAATAAAATTTCAGTATCAGTTATTATATCAAGAAATTAAAAAGGTGACATATAGGAAAGCTACAGATGAAATTCTACACAATATTCAACGTAGAATAGACACATAGACGTGAACGCCCGCCAGACTGCGAAGGCAGGGTTCGATCAAGCGGGGGGACGTCGACAGCCTGGCATTAAGATGGGCCAGAACGATGTGCATTTGAGCCACTTCTAGTCAACACCACGTCAGCGGTTCCGGTGATAGGATGAGTTAATTGCCCAATATTGCGTGCATAAATATGAAAAGAGAGGACACTATTTGCAGGGGAAAGAGGTTTTACACCAAGGAGACAGACGTTCTTCTAAGGAAATGTAAAAATTGGCAGAGAACTCAAGAAAGTAGCTGGAGTCAAGAAAATACTCTAGAACCGAGCTAGCATCCCCCCCTCAATACGATCCAGAAGCTAGAGACAGAGACGCGTGTCTGGAATCCAGGAAACGACGGGGCGCACTCCCAGCAGAGAGCGGCCGTGGGGAGACAAGATTCCTGAGGCTTGATGTGTCCCACTGCGTCTCGACACGGGTTCACCTGGGGTGGGGGAGCGTTTGATACATTTATTTTAAAGCTCACTTAGAAAACTGAATATGTGGGAATCGTCAGATAAGGTCATGCCATAGGGATATTTATTTTTTTATTTAATTTTTTATTTTAGAAAGATTTTATTTACTTATTTGAGGGAGAGAGAGAGTGAGAGAGAGCATGATGGGGAGAAGGTCAGAGGGAGACGCAGACTTCCCATGGAGCTGGGAGCCCGAGGCGGGACTCGATCCCTGGACTCCGGGATCATGACCTGAGCTGAAGGCAGTCGCTGAACCCATGAGCCACCCAGACGCCCCATAGGAATATTTAAAGCTCACTGTAAAGCTAATATTATCAAGTCAGTATGGTATTAGCTCCGAATTGGAAAAAACAAAACAAAACCCAGATTACTTAAAAGGAATAAGGAACTTAGAAATATCTTCAAATATCCGCAAAAATGCTATGTTATAAAGACGGCACCGCCCCTGTGTGTGAAGGCCACACGGTCCAGGAAGCCTGCCAACTTGGCAGTCCACACGCTGAAACCAAGACCGTCCTCCCCTACTGCACCCACCACCGTCAGCGGCATATTGAACCCATGTTTTTGGAGCTGTAAACACATCAGAAAAGATTTATGTGATCATCATTTTAAGATGGGAGAATATCTTAAACATCATAGGAACTACACAGGGTCACAAAATTAACAGACGTGGCTACATAAAAATGTAAAATTTCCGTGTGTTGTAGAAGCACCGTGGGTTCAGCGAACCATCAAATGACAGACTGGGAGAACAGAGCCACAACGTTGGACAAAGTAAGAATTGGTTCCCCAAATACAACCAGATCCTGAAATCTGCCATGAAAAAGACAACCTCATAGGAAAAGGGCCAAGGGCAGAGGCAGCTAGTCAGAGCAGTGGAGGCACAAATCGTCAAAACACGGAACGGATCAGGTTATCGGCCGTCAGAGAAATGCGTGATCAAGTGACCGAGCATCTTCATCAAGGGCATGGATGAGACGCACTGGTCCTGGGGAAGGGTGGACTGTCGCAGTGTCATTTGAAGAAATCTGGCACGGCTCATGAAAACCTGAATGACGTCCCCACTGACCACCAGTGCGGTGTTGGGGACGACGTCCTGCAGACAGAGGCAGGGGGCTCGGGCTCGTGGGTACAGGGTGGTCCACGGCGGAGGTGTCCCCAGTGGCAGCGCAGGCTACAACTCCCGTGTCTACAGACAGAGGAGAGGAAATCATGGGACATTATGCCACTAATTTAAAATAATGAGCTCGACTATGATATTTCCATCAGGGATGATGGCCAGGACACATGACTGAATGAGAAAAGGAAATGCAGAGCACAACCATATAGTATAATTACATCTTTTACAAGAGAAAACCTGCTTTGGTTTGACCTAGACATGTTTGTGGGTGGATCCAAGAGAAGCTGAACTTTCTTTTTTTTTTTTTTTTTTTTTAAGATTTTATTTATTTACTTGACAGAGACAGCGAGAGAGGGAACACAAGATGGGGGAGTGGGAGAGGGAGAAGCAGGCTTCCTGATGAGCAGGGAGCCCGATGCCAGGCTCGAACCCAGGACGCTGAGACCATGACCCGAGCCGAAGGCAGAGGCTTAATGACTGAGCCCCCCAGGCACCCTGAGAATAGGAACTTTTGGACAGAATGAGAATAAAGTTGTCATTGTCTTCATATGCTGTTGTTTGTTTGGTTTATTATAATCTTATTTTCAGAAATTCAAAAAGGAATCCAGGTATGGAAAAAATCTCCAAAACAGTTTTCATAAATATGTGTATAAATTCCAGTTAGAAATGCCAATGTTAAATGTGCCAAAAAGCAGTCAATATTGAAAGGGAAAATGTGTATCACCCAAGCAGTTTTTCAAGCTGAGGCGTACGAGAGTGTGGGCCCCGCTGCAGTGGTTTTCTGCGGGCAGAGGAAGGGTGTCCCCTGTAAGAAAGACCTATTTCTGGGGCTGAGCCCTGTGGGTCCTCCTCACCCTGAGAAGAGTGTTGATGACCCAGCGGGAGCATCAGCACTGGGAGCGGACAGCGGTGGCCCCTGCGGACACGGCAGCTCCCGTGTGGCCGGGAGACCCGCCGTGAGCGGTCCGTGCCTCCGAGGGAGGGCGCAGGCCGCTCGGGACACCTGCTCGCACGCAGATGCACTTCTGCCAACAGCTGGTGGCAGCGGGGACGGGACCGGGCGCGCGGGTCCGAGCTCACCGAAGCCACAGGCGAGCCGCGTGCAGTGTTCAGAGCTGGTGTCACTGCGTCTTCTAGTCAGTACAGAGGCCTGCGCTTTTACGAAGATGACACTTTATGGGTGCAGGATCCACACAGAGTTTATTTTCTCGTGGATTAAGGTCGTGAACATGGTGCCTGCCGTCGGCCTTCAGGCGTCGGGAGACAGAGGTCGCAAACCACACCAGGAGCTCAACGAGAGGCCGGCGGCGTGGCTGACATGGGACTCCAGCCTGCCGCACGCTGCCTTACGGGGTGACGCGGAGGGTGGGCCGAACCTGTTGGCAACCCTCTGGCCCTGTTGACAATCGACTTTCGCAAGTAGGGCGTTAACTGTGAAACCACGGAGCGGCCAACAACCCGCCACGTCCGGCCCCCACCCAGGTTTGCGGGGCCCCAGACAAGGACTATTGTCGTAGAGGCCACCTCCTCCTCAGGAAGGGCACTCGAAGAGACGTGGTCCCTCTCTGGCAGAGCCCAAGGGTCCCTCGGGGCCCATCTATGTGACACCAAGAGGCTGGTCTACAGAGCACACGGAGTAAGAAAATGGGTGCTCTCGCTCCTGCTGCGGTCGGAAACGCTCACCAGGCCCGCTGGGAACGGGGTGGGCTTCTCAGTCACTCAGGTATGAACGTCCTGCCTCTCTTCCTAGCCTCGATCTGCCCTCCCCGTGTTTACTGACAATGGCTCATTTGTGAGAAATGTCATAACAAGAAGAGACGCACTCGTATCTCCTCACGTTCCTTCTGTGACTGTTGTCTCTTCTGGGGACAGACGAGACGGTGCTTTTGAATGTGTGTGATGACAGCCAGCACGCGGCGCTACCCAAGTTGTGCTCATCTCCAAAGATGTTTCTCTGAGTCTCAGAAGATCACAGCAAGTCATGTAAAGTGATGTCCTAGGTGGGCTCATTAAAACTTGGAGAGTGATCCCCTACATACAATTACTGTTAATCAAGCCCAGCTTCACTCAACGTTCACAGATTATGGGGAAAAATGTAGAATGAGGCACACAACAAATGTACAGAATTTAAAACATTTGAAACAAAGTTGATCCACTCATAATTTGCAAATGTGCTTATCTATTATGTTGTTAATTTTCAGTCATTTTTCCTGGTTAAATCCCAGAGAAATCAATTTCCTAGAACTGACCCAGTGTAAATTCCATGCCCACAAGCACATCAAAGCTCACAACCTTTTCCTGGGTAGTAGTGATATAAGCAAAATTCTCGCATTCATATCTCAATATTTAAAATGTTTACTTCTCTTTTTTTTCTTTTTTAAAAGATTTTATTTATTTATTTGACAGAGATCACAAGCAGGCAGAGGGGCAGGCAGAGAGAGGAGGAAGCAGGCTCCCTGCTGAGCAGGAAGCGGGATGCAGGCTTGATCCCAGGACCCAGGGATCATGACCTGAGCTGAAGGCAGAGGCTTAACCCACTGAGCCACCCAGGCGCCCCTAAAATGTTTACTTTTCAAAGCCACAAACAGCTAATTCATTTTTCAGTTAAGTTGCAAAATCAACTCTGCCCCCCGCCCCAACCCCGCCGCTGAGTTTTCTATGTTCTGACTTTGCGTAATCTGATCTGGAGACAGCACCAGGGGAGGGCCTGGGTCCGAGGGAGGCCCCACCTGCAGACGCCGGAAGACACTGCTGTGAGGCCAGTGCTCACCCCTCCAGCAACCTGTCCTGACCCCCTCTATGCACACCTGCTTACGGACACTCCCAGACAACCCGATGGCTTGAGCAAAGAACAAAAGCTTTAAGAGTTAAAAATTAAAAAAAATAATAATTTTTTGAATTTTTTCTATCTTGACACTCATCTATTTGTAGTAGGATAAAAATCTCCATTTTCTTTGGAAACCGCTCGCTGCCCCCTCAGAGCTGTGCCCCCTGCGGAAGCCCCCATGTGAATGAGCGCATGCTCTTGTTATTTGTACGAGGAGGAAACATGATTTCAGCATTCCTACAATGGAAGTTTCCTGGAGAATCCATTTGCTCTCTGCATGCCCGAGGTTCCTGGATTGAGTCCCCACCCTTCCTGTGCGCACGTTTGGACCCGAGAAGCAGATCCCTGTCCTCGTTCCACATCAGAATGTCATTGTTGCTTAAATACCTCTGCCCCCAGGTCTGCATCCTCACGGCCACTGCTCGGTCCTGGCCAGCCACCCTCCCGTCCTAACTGCTGCACGTCTCCCAGAGACCTCGCCACCAGCCGTCTGCTCCCCCCAATCCACTTCCAGGTGGAAGCTGAGGTGTTATTCACAGACAAGGGTGATCACATCGGTCCCTTGCGTAGAATCACCCATGCCTTCCCTCATCCTTGGCTCTAAGTCAAAACTCCTTAATGTGGATTTCGAAGGAGTGCCTCTCCCACCTCAAGGCTCACTGTTTCCTGCCACGGCCCCTGTCAGGCCAGGACGAAGGCACTGCTTCAAAGGTGCCAGCAGCTCTCTTATCTTGGAGCCTCTACACATCTGATTCTTGATGGCTTCTGTTCCTGGACTGTCCCTCTGAAGTCTCTGACTCACTAGACGAAGTCGCGTTTCCTCCACTCTTGTCCTCACAGCACCCTGGTCTGCCCTGACATAGCATTTGTGCATTTATTCTAATTATTTATTGAGTTGTCTGTGCCATCTACAAATGTGTTAACTTGGCAAGGGCCAGAAACTCTCCTGTCTTGTTAACCAAAACATGACAAGTCCCAAAATACACTGGTTGACTGAACACAGGAATAAATTGATGGATGGATGGATGGATTAGAGGGTGGGTGGGTGGATGGACAGGTGGATGAGAGATGGATGGAAGATGGGTGAGTGGATGCATCCCCTGTGTGGACGGATGTGTGGGTGGATGGACAGGTGGATGGAAAGATGGATGAATAAACACAAGGAGGTAGAGATCAGGGTGTTCCCATATAGAGAAAGCCTCCGTTACACAACGTGGCTGTGCTGGTATCACCAGTGCGCTCTGGAGGACCAGGAAGAATGTGAGAAGGCAGCCATGAAAGGCAGAGTGGGCCCTCCTCGCTCCCTCCCCACCGCCCTGCGGACCAGAGCTTCCACGCCTGGTGTTCTGCAGGCTCCCAGGCCCCTCTCCCTGTTTGAGGCCCTCCGACCTCCCCAGAAAACGGGCTCAGGAGAGGGACCTGTTCCCTTCAGAGGGCAAGCTTGCTGCTTCCTGTCTCTCAGCAGTGCTCCAGAGGGGCGCTTCCCTGCATTGTCTCTGTGGCTGAAGAATTAATGCGCTACCCAAGAGTGAAGAATGAGATTCTCCCGCCTCTCAGCAGCACGATCGGGTCTGATATGCAGGAAACTGCTAAATTCTCCAAACCCAGGCTGAGAATTTCCTTGACAGGCAGATGCATTTTCAGCTCTAAGTAACAGTCGCTGAGAGATGTAGACGCGGGAGATGATATCCCCCCTCCCTCCCCTGGAGGCCCCGGCAAGTCAGTCACGGAGGAGCCCGGCTGTCAGCACAGCCCGTTTCTTTGTTGGTTTAAAATCAATACATGTTCCTTCTCCATTCATTTTTGGTCATGAAGTCTTCAATCTTAGTAAATCTATGTAATTTTTTTTTAAAGATTTTATTTATTTATTTGACAGAGAGATCACAAGTAGACGGAGAGGCAGGCAGAGAGAGAGAGAAGCAGGCTCCCTGCTGAGCAGAGAGCCCGATGCGGGACTCGATCCCAGGACCCTGAGATCATGACCTGAGCCGAAGGCAGCGGCTTAACCCACTGAGCCACCCAGGCGCCCCAAATCTATGTAATTTTTAACTGTTTAGGCTTTCTTCAGTAGCCGGAGAGATCCCTGGTGTATCACACATTGCTTATGAAGCTGGTCAGAAATAAGGACTGCTTGCTTCTAAAGGCCTCTGCATTCTCCCACCGGGGAGCGCTGGGTACACCCGCTCCTCACGGCGCGGGCCGCTCTCTGGGCTGTGTCTGCGAGGAACTGGGCTCTGAACCGCATGGGCAAAATAGCCACATTCCTGCCCAGACGGGGCTCAGACTCTGGTGGGTGTGCTAGGTGCACTGCGGGGGTGGGGGCCCAGAGGCGAGCCCTGAGCCTGCACGGGGAGGGCCTGGGTGCTGGGGGACCTCCCGCCGCAGCGTCTGCTGCAGGATGTCTGGGCTGCTCATACGTGCTTTCCGGACACCAGAGTGCCATTACCTGCATTCGAGAAACCTAACTGGGGCCCTGACATTTCACCTTTGTTATTGAAATTAGCCAGGGAAAATACAGATGCATCACGATATGCACATGTAGGACCCTGGCATCGGGGAGGGGTCCACATGCTCAGGGAAGAGAAATGCAAGTTTTTCATGTCATGGCTACAGACTGAGGAGAACGGAACAATTAGGAAATACTGCTCATCCTCCTATCATCACGGCAAACGATGTCAGCATTTTGATAAAAGAAATGCTTTCCTGATTAAAATCACTCATGTTCTTCCTCAAACTCAACATTCAAAAAACAGACAATCACATCAAAAAATGGGCAGAAGACATGAAGAGACACTTCTCCAAAGAAGACATACAAATGATTAACAGTCACATGAAAAAATGTTCATCATCACTAGCCATCAGGGAGAGTCAAATTAAAACCACACTGAGATACCACCTTACACCAGTTAGAATGGCCAAAGTTAGCAAGACAGGAAACAACATGTGTTGGAGGGGATGTGGAGAAAGGGGAACCCTCTTACACTGTTGGTGGGAATGCACGTTGGTGCAGCCTCTTTGGAGAACAGTGTGGAGATTCCTCAAGAAATTAAAAATAGAGCTTCCCTATGACCCTGCAATTGCACTACTGGGTATTTACCCCAAAGATACAGATGGAGTGAAAAGAAGGGCCATCTGTACCCCAATGTTCATAGCAGCAATGGCCACGGTCGCCAAACTGTGGAAAGAACCAAGATGCCCTTCAACGGACGAATGGATAAGGAAGATGTGGTCTGTATACACTATGGAGTATTATGCCTCCATCAGAAAGGATGAATCCCCAACTTTTGTAGCAACATGGACGGGACTGGAAGAGATGATGCTGAGTGAAGTAAATCAAGCAGAGAAAGTCAATTATCATATGGTTTCGCTTATTTGTGGAGCATAACAAATAGCACAGAGGTAAAGGGGAGATGGAGAGGAGAAGGGAGTTGGGGGAAATTGGACAAACCATGATAAACTGTGGACTCTGAGGAACTAACTGAGGGTTTTGGAGGGCAGGGGTGGGGGTTGGGTGAGCCTGGTGGTGGGTATTGTGGAGGGCACGGATTGCATGGAGCACTGGGTGTGGTGTATAAACAATGAATCTTGGAACACTGAAAAAATAAAATAAAATAAAATAAAAATAAAATCACTCATGTTATCAAGGGAAAAACTGTTTGAATGACCTCAAATTTGTTGGTTTATGTTTGGTTTTATTTGTTCTGTCTTTAAGTATAAAATTTCAGAGCAGGGAGCCAGGATCAGTCAAAACTGTAGCTCATGAAATACGAGTCGTAAGGTTATCATAGAAATTAATTTAGAAAGGGGCCTGTCACAGCAGAAATAAAGCATCTTGTTCCTTTCTTTTGGTATTTAAGCATGTAGTATAATACATCTGTGTCTGCAGATTGAAATTCCTAATAGAAGACAATCCTGTAAGGGTCTTTCAGAACAAGCAAGTGTTGACGTATGTTCATAGACATCATTGTTAATGTAAAATCACCTCTAACTTGGATTAAATAAAATGCTTGAAAAAATGTGCCTTCAGACATTTTAAAGTTAATCCAGATTAAGAGTCAGTAACTAAGGTATTGTTAAAAGGCAATTTAATTCATTTGCAAAAAACCTCCTTAAGGGTTCTGTACTTATTCTGCCTTTTGTGGACATTTGCTCCTTTTGTTTCACTGAAGCCAAGACACTGGCCGAGCCGAGCGTCTGGACACCACTTTGAGCGTTTGCACAGGCGACTGCAATCACATTAGACTATCAAAAGCATTTTTCAAAACTAACCAAGACGTACCTATTTATAGGACTTCTGATTTCTTAAAAAAATCTTAAAAAATTGTATGCTGCCTTCAACACGACTTGTTTGCTTTATACTCAGACGCATGTCTCTGCGGAGAAGCATAGGGAAGGGTGCAAAGACCGGACGGAGGTCACGTCCACAAGGGGGTAGCCACTATTCTGCTCCCGGCGCCCTCCCCATCCCACCCACACCCACGTGGAAGGGGCACAGCGGTGCGTGCGTGGGGTCACCCACACATGCTCTCCGTGACTTGACACCCAGAAACACGGCCTGCGTGCATGTTCGTGTCGACAAACGTCTGCTCTAGAGCCCTGCGGTCGCACGTGTGTCGTAAGGTCATTCAGACGCCCCTCCCCACGCTCCCTCTTTCCCTGTTCTCATTTGCGCTCCGTACTTCCTGGGCAGGACGTGTCAGAAGTCAAGTTTCTGGGTCAGGTTCTTCCGGGAGAGTCGTTCCCTTGTGTTGACAGATACTCTGCTAAACCACCCAGCAGATGCGGAGGGAGGCGGACCCGGAGCCACTGCCCAGAGGGCTGTCCAGCCCGTAAGGTCACAGATGCACCGTGAAATGCTGGCAGACTTCTGCACAGGGAGACAGAGGGACTGAGTTTTGGGGATTTAAAAATTATAATAAAAAACTGGAAGGGCAGCTAGGTGGCTCAGTGGGTTAAGCCTCGGCCTCCAGCTCAGGTCACGGTCTCAGGGTCCTGGGATCAAGCCCCGCATTGGGCTCTCTGCCAGCGGGGAGCCTGCTTCTGCACCCTCACTGGCCTGCCTCTCTGCCCACTGGTGATTGCTCTGTCAAATAAATAAATTAAAAAAACAAAAAAGGAGCATGTTTTCATCTGTTATTTTGATACTCTGGGTTCTTTTCTCTCGTGGAAAGTTTAACATTTTCTGTCGATTTGGAAAAATAGCATCTTCTCTTCCCCGCCCCCCCAAAAAAGGGTTATTTTTGCTTTTTTTCTTCAAAGTTCTGCGTTAATGTTGTTGATGCTTTTCTGCCCAGCACAGACTGCGAGTGCCGCGTGTCCGTCTCGGCCCTGGAGTGCCGCTGCAGAGTGACGCCGTCTCCTCCCAGACTCGGGCCCGGCCGGTGGGGTGGTCGCAGTCACCTGTTCAGGAACCCCAGTCACGGGCCCTCCAGAGCCATCGACTCAGCCGACGCCCGCAGGCCCGCGCAAGCCTTCCCCAGCCATGCCTCATGCCTTGGTGTCACTCTCCGGTCACCCTGTGGTCCGCCGTCATCCTGGCGCCGCTCGCTGCCCCGACGCTTCCATGCGGCTCTTGGGCTTGAGGGAGGGTCACGTGCGCGTCCGCCACAGGAAGCCGCGGGCTGTGCCTTACACCCACCTGGCGCGCAGGGGTGGGGTCCCCGGCGCTGGGAGCTTGCTCCGGGGCCACGTGCCCGTGCGTGCACAGGCCGCGGGACCCTACAGAAAGCTGCCGTGCACCGAAGGGCGGATGCTCCAGGTCACCGCTTTGCAGGCTGACGAGCAGGAAGGAGCGGGCGGCAATCCCGGGGCTCTCAGAACAGCTGCAGGTCCTGAGGCCAGAGAGCCTGAGCTGCGGGACAGATGTGGAGAGGCCGTCTCTGGGTCCGAGCCCACTGGACATGCCCCATGGGGTGGCCCTCGGTTCAGACGTGGCTCCTTTGTGCAGTGCACAGCCGCGTGGCGTGGTTACAGACCTTTTCACCTACCGCACGTTTCCTGGGAGCCGAAGATTCTCTGAGAGTCTCAGGTGCTCTCCCAGGGTACGGGGTGTCACTCACTTGGGCACCAGGAGGACTTAGGTGGGGGGACGTTTGGCACCTGGCGTGCTGGAGGGCTGAGCGTGAAGGCTCAGAGGGCAGGCATCTGGCCACGTGGAGCTGGGTGCGAGGGCCTGAGGGCCAGCGTGTGTGTGGGGATGGACATAGCTGGAGGACATTGCCTCCCTAGACTGTGGAGGGCGTGCAGGTGGCTAGGGTGTGGCCGGGGTCCCTTGGGCCAGAGACCAGCCTGTTCTACACCCTCGTCCCTCCCTGCACTCCAGGGCTGACCCTGCCCCAGTTGTGGGGAGTGCTGTCCTCACCCCAGCTCCCTAGCTCCAGGAATGTGGCCTCGGGGAACACCTGTGGGGGGCACTGTGGGGAGAACCGAAGGACTGTAGTCCTGATGGCCTCATGCCCACCAGCTGATCTTCCCCACACCGGTGGGTCCCCACACTGGTGACACCACGCGCCAGGCAGCCCTACATAAGGAGAGCGGTCTGTCTCCACGCATTGTCCCCAGTGACCCAATCCGTGGACGTGATTGTTTGGAGACTGAGATCAGAGAGGAAGGACCTCCCGCTGAGTGTCTGAAACTGTGGTTTGACGACAGTGAGACCCGCAGAGACACGACACGGCTGGCGGTCTGGGCGTCTGAAGACAGCTCCTCTCCTGTCTCTAAAGGAGACTCCTTGCGGCCTTCAAATGCTTCTCTCCAGTGGACGTGGAGGCCCACCTGCTTGCGAGCAGGAAGTACCCTGCGTTCACAGACTCACACTCAAGGGCATAATGTCTCTAGGACCAAAGCACCGAGGACATTTGTACGGTGTCTCATGGTGCTCATTTGCAGTGGACCGTGACTGGCTAGCCAGGGTCTCACTGCGCAGCGAGGCGCGTTAGGAATGTCCAGGACCCAGTGACCGGCCGTGCTCCTGCCCCGCAGACGCCATGCAGAGTGTAACGAATCACACCTTTTTTTTTTTTTTTCCCCGAATCACACCTTTAATGGTATCGTTATTCCTATAAATCTTCTCCAGGAAAAGTAAGATGCAAGGATTCAAACACAATCATACTTACAGACGTCTGTGATCACAAGGCCTAGTTTCCCTCGCACTCGCTTTCTTAAAAACTATGAACCTCCACACCTGCTTCGCTCAGAGGTGGGGGCTCCGGGGACTCCTGGCCAGTGTGTGAGCGGAACAAAGAGCCACTGGGGGTTTGTAGCTAAAATAGAGCCAAAGACCCGAGTGACAGCGGGGCCACGGAAACGGGCCTGAAGATAGGACACTGAGCCAGCCACACGTTTCCCCAAGTGACCCAGAGCAGCCCTCTCCAGCTCTGTGGCCCTCTGGCATCTGAAGCAGGGGACCCACAGAGCTCTCGGATGAAAGGCGTGTCATAAAGATAAGCCTGTCTTCATGGCTTCCTTCCTGTTGTTTCTGAACTTGCTGCCCTGTGGCGTCCTGGTGGGATGAAGGGGGTCTCCATGGGGCCAGATTTAAATAGAAAAAGCACAGTTTTTAAAATGAAAAGGGCAGAAGATGTTGCAGGAAAGACAAGAAGAAGTCTTTGTCTCCCAATTAAAAATGTGTGTGTGTGCGTGTGTGCGTGTGTGCGTGTGTGCGTGTGTGTGTGTGTGTGTGTGTGTGTGTATAGAGAGAGATGAAGAGAGGAGAGGAGAGAGGGAGAGAGGTGGGGAGGGAGGGAGAGCGAGAGAGGGAGAGGGAGCGCCAGCAGCCGGACTTGGAATAGGGGTTTTGGACAGACTTAAAAAAAAATACAATAATATATACATCTTCATATATGTATATAATAAGTTCTATCTATTTATAATATAGATACATGTACATAATATAAGATTTTGATAAATATGCATTAATTATATAAATAAATTTGGCTTAAAACTGAAAGCAACTTAGAAGCATTTGTTTATTTTTATTTTTCCAAAGATTTCATTACTTAATAGAGAGTGAGTTCGAGCACAAGTAGGCAGAGGGAGGAGCAGGCTCCCCGTTGAGCAGGGCGCGTGCTGCGTGACTCTGTCCCAGGACCCCGGCGTCACGACCTGAGGCAAAGGCAGATGCTTAACCAACTGAGCCACCCAGGAGCCCCAGTTTAGGAGCATTTAAATAAGGCTGAGAATGCCCGTGTAAGGAATTTATAAAAGGGTCATTTCAAGAACTGAAGAATTGTCTAGATGTCCCCTACCCTCTCTACTTGGAAACTAAGGGAAGACAAATGCTGTGCCCCATCCCACCATAGAGGGTGAGAGCCTGTGATACCCGGGAGTGTATTTTCTTTGTTCCTAGAGGAAGGCCCTCGTCGCAGGGCTCGTAGCGCCTGAAGACGGCTGCCCCATCAACCACTGTGGACAACACAGAGCTGAGCTACTTGGAAGGCCCACTCAGGACTGTTTTGTGTTTCTTCAAATGGTTCTTACAAAATATAATTCCATGTGGGTTAGCGATGAATGCCTTTTTTCCTTTAATCATTGAGGAAACAGGTGTGGCGGATTCGCTAGCCTGGGAATGAGGTAACCAGGGTCCGGGTGTGCATGCTGCTGGGAGGTCCCCTGATCCGCGGCGCCCAGCGCTGCACCTGCTCTCAGCCCCCACCCCCACTCCAGAGGCCCAGGTGACGACGAGCGCCCCGCAGACAAGGAGGGCACGTCTGTAAAGGCGCAGGAAGTCCTTCCTGTGTCACATCCACGTGCTGCCGCTGGGCTCGGGAAGAAACTGCAGCAGCTTCCCCAAGCATGTCCGAAGAGTAAACATTCCTCACGGTTTCTGCACTGTCTCCTACCCTTCCCCCAGCATTTGTCCCACGTCACCCACGAGCTGACACCCTTAAACGTGGACCACGTCAGCCATGCACACGCTTCATGATGGTTTCCTTTGGTGCTTCTGGAACAAGACTCTGGCCAGGGTCCAGTGCGGCCCTGAATGTCCTCCAAGCCCCTGGCACTAAATACAGGGCTCTCTTGGCAATTTGTCGCGTGGAGAAGAAAGGAAAAGGCCTGGCGTGTTTGTTCCTTCTCATCTGAACCCTCTCAGCCTGGTGACGGCTCGAGGATGGCATCTCTCAGCAGTAAGACGGGGACCGCACTCATTAGCATTCAGAAGCCGCCCAGGGCTGCAGCTGAGCTCCAGCTGCTGGCAGGCTTGAAAAGATCCTGCGCCTTGCAAATCTCTCAGACAGAGGCATTTTGGAGACGAGCATTCCATGACCAAATCACGTTCCCAGAGTAAACTCTCCTTCTGGTGATAATGAATAACACAATCAGACAGCCATTTCAGCCTGGATGCTTTCAAGTCTGCGCCCGTGTCCCCATCCCACCAAGCGCAGGGAGGACTCGGGGCCTTCCTGAATAGGACGCAGGCACACCTGTGTGCTAGCGAGGCGGGATGCAGGCCCCTGGGCAGGTACGCCCCGCAGCTCTGAAGGTGTCAGGGAGGACAGGCTCTCCATCAGGAGCCTCTCCAGGTGCCCCAGGCCAGCTTCGTCTCGTGGATCTGAGGGTGGCTGAGTCACAAGAACCAGCAGGTGGCCGTCTGCTCAGGGACAAGCCCTTGCCAGCAGCAGAAGCCACCGATTCTATCGTAGACTGTCCGCTTGGGGCCTTAACCTGACTCCAAAGGAGTCTGAGTTCTTTATAGCCAGGAGGACAAGTGGCGCGTGGCTCAGGGCTTGGCAGCGTGCCAGGCTGCTCTCCTCGGATGAGAGCTGAAATGGCAGCCCCGGGCAGGTGCAGACGGGGTGCCTGTGTCCCAGACAAGGACAGCCGGGGCGCGTGGCGGGGCATCCAGCCACCAGACAGGCACGCACCGCCCCTTAAAGACACGGGTCCATCTGGTGCCAAGTCCCCAGCTACCAGAGGGACTTCCGATTTTTAATTTTAACACACATCGCCTTTCAGTCTCCCCCTCAAGAAAGAAACACAGACACCCATTGCACACCTCAACCTCCAGCTAAGTCGTCATTTTAAGCGCCCGAGAGAGAATTCTGTTAGAAGCAATTAGCGAGAGGCCACCGGGGTGTGGAGCTCACTTCTAATTCGGGAGGCTGTGGGGTCACACAGCTCACACCCTCCTGGGCCTCCCACTCCCGTGTCGCCCGGTGCCTGAACGAATTAGCTGGAATATCGAGGACAACGGCAGGAATGTCTAATCACGATTTCTTTGCAAAAGGCTTGGGTGCGGGAGGTGTTTCTCTCCGTTCCCAGATGACTCCACGGCGGGCAGCGGAGGCTCAGGGATCCGGGCGCGAGGTCGGGGTTGACGCCTGCCTTTCTGCGCTCTGCAGGACACTGGGCTCCAGAGTCGGACACACCGAAAACGCTGCGCTAAACCACAGGAAACAGGTCTCCCCACTGTGTGATTTCTTCAAACTCGTAATACGTTAATGTACAGTGTGAACCTCCCAAATGGGACCCTGCCTGGGGTGCACCTGGTCACGTCATTGTGGAGTAGCTTCTGTGGGCCACGCATGGTGCTCGAGGAAGAGCGCCCTGTGTCCTTGCTGTGGGTCGGGGCTAGACTGGAAGCCCACCTGCTCCCGGGCAGGTCAGTCCCCTGCGCCTGGCACCGGCCTCGGCCTCCTTCCCGGGGCTGATCTGGCTGGGGGCTGCTGTGATGCGGAGGGAATGGCGTCCCGTGGATGGTCTCCCTCTGCGTGTCCCGTGCATGTTGTTCTTCCCTCCGTCTGCCATCCTCCCCTCCCTCTCCCTTCTTTTTTCTTTTATCTGCTCTTTTTTCCCTTCAGTTCCCAACTACATTCTCGAATGGAGCAAATTTAGGAACATATGAAAACTCATACAAAATTAGCCGTAGAGATGCTGGTAAGGTACCAGGGAACGTCAGGGGACAGTGTCCTTCCAGTGTAGGAGGACAGAGCAACGCGTCGGGTCAGCATCACCGCGAGGTATGCGAAGGCGAGAGCTGTCGTCAGCGCTGGCTGTGACTCGCCCTGTGTGACCTACTCGACTCAGGGAGGCCCGAGGCGGCCAGTGGAGAGAACCTGCGGCCCGCGGCACCTTCCCCCGAGCGTCCAGGTGCCCCGGAGCCCTGAGTCCAAGCGCGGATCCACTGAGTTGCGTGCCTTTGCTCAGCCGACTCCGCTTCCCTTTACTAAATTCTACCCGGTTCTGCCCGGTTCTGCGACACGCTCTGCCAGGAGCCCTGGGGGCTCTTCGGGGGGCAGCCTCAGCCCCTCACAGCCCACAGGGATGGTGCCGTTGCCCCATGACATGCGGAGGAACGACAGCGGGCCAAGCACACGGCAGACAAGGGGGCCACGGGCTCTCGGCAAGGAAGCCGGGACGCGAGCCCGATCACATATGCGAACCCGATCATCTGCGAACCCAATCACATCTGCGTAACTGCGCTTTCCCAAGTCCAAGTTCACAGCTTGCGTCCTCGCGGCTACTGCATGGCCCCGGTTCCCGGCCCGGCCCACCTTTCTGCGGCCAGTAAGCGCCGTCTCCATCACACCGAGCGCACAGCCCGGCGTCTCCCTAGACTGTACCCTCCCTGCGTCCGCCTTGCTCCCCTGGCCCACTGGGCCTCACTGGTGCTGGGTGAACAGGGGAAGGGGCTTCACTCCAGGGGCAGGGAGGCGGGCAGAGACAGGAGGGGTGTGACCCGGAGATGCAAGATTATCTGGAAGAGGACAGCCTCCCCACGCCATCTGATGAGGATGACCCTGTGAGGGTTCCTCTGAGGCCGTTATCTCGGACTTCGTTATTCTGCACCTCCGAGAAGTGGACGGACCGACTCTTCATGTAGGCTCACAATTTGTTTCCTCTTAACGTCTCGACATTATTAAAATTTAGGCAAAGACAGTCATCGCTACTCTTAGTAGGAAAATCAAGTCAGATCTTAGCTGCCCGTGTGCTGTGGTGAGTCAGGCGGACTGGGAAGAAGGAACCAGTGTCTGCCAGGTCGGGGCAGCTTGGAGGCCGAGGCCTCCTCCAGCCGCACGCCGGTGGCCTCTTCCAGCGGAGCCTCGCCTCGCACCCTTTGGATACGATTGAAATTTTTCTTAGAAATCACCTCATAGGTCACGATGACATTAATTTGAGTATTAACCTAATAACATCAAAGTGTCTGTTTCTCCTAATACTGGAATTCCCAGCATCATCCTAATGGCTTATACTTGCAATCCTACTGTTAGAAGATATAAAATGTGCAACCAGGTTTGTGATGTGGGGGAAGGAAAGGAAGAGGGAAGGAAGGAGGGAAGGAAGGAAGGATGGGGAGAGGAGGAGGGGGGAAGGAAGGAGGGAAGCAGGGAGGGAGAGAGGGAGGGATGAAGGGAGGGAATCAGGAAGGATGGGAAGGAAAGGAGGGAGGGAGGGAAGGAAACTATCTGAGATTAGGGACTGGCTGAAGGACTAAGGTCAGGCAGGATGGTAAAAGTTTAGGAGGTAAGAAAACACAATATTAAGCACTTGTTTATACTGATAAAGTAAATAAAAATAAAATTTTGTACTCTGTCCGAGACAGCTTAGTAGAAATCGTCCTTCAATGACATTCAAAGGAAGGATTGATAACTTGTTCAATGTTTCTCATTGAACTCAATGCCTGAACCACTTGTGGCTTAAAAAAGAAAGACTTTTGGAGCACCTGGGGGCTCAGCGGGTTAAGCCTCTGCCTTTGGCTCAGGTCATGATCTCAGGGTCCTGGGATCGAGCCCCACATCGGGCTCTCTGCTCAGCAGGGAGCCTGCTTCCTTTCCTCTCTCTCTGCCTGCCTCCCTGCCTACTTGTGATCTGTCTGTCAAATAAATAAATAAAATCTTTTTAAAAATGGGTTAAAGAATTCTTTAAAAAAAAAAAAAAGCGACTTTTCGGCTGATCCATAAGGTACAGCGAGGGCGGGCCTTGCTTTTCCTAGTACTACCTCTAAACGAGCGTGTCCCCACCTGGGCGGGAGGGGACTGTGGCACACGGGACACCACATGCACTGGCACCTTTCCTGTGTGCTCACGCAGGAGGGTCACTCACAGGCAGGACTCAGTGCTCTCAGTACTGAGTGCTGAGTCAGTACTCGATGCCGGCTCCTGACTACACGGCAAACATGACAGGACACACAGTGTCTGATTCGAAAGAAGTGAGGTCATTGCCAAGACCAGGGTGTGGGGCAGGGGCAGGCACGGGGGCAGCAGGGACGGTGGTGATGATGACCCACGAAGGGCAAGCTGGACAGAGGATCTGGGGGGGAACGTCAGAAAGCAGATACAGGGGTGCATACCAGCAGCGGCAGGTGTCCTGGGGACATCCCCGGGTAGCTGGATACGATGTGTCAGTCAGAGAGGAGGGCGGGGTCCGGGGGATCAGAAACCTCAGACCTGATTAAAGACATCAATCCTGTAGATTATGTGGATTCTTATGAAAGCGGCCGGAGAAGGACTGGAGGGACATGGCCCTGAACCAAGGACTCAAAGGCCAGGAGGCCTTGGAGTGGCCCTGGCGGGAGATGATAAAGTCCTTTAGAACGGACACCAGGAGGGTGTGCCGAGCTACAGACCGAGGAGGGGACAGGCCTGTGATTCTGGCACATCTGACTAGAGGACGGTCCTCATCACAGCCGGCAGGAGGAGGAGACTCAGTGGAAGGCCAAGGCCACCAGGATCGGGCATTTCGCTCCGGGCATCCGAGCAGGATCAAGTCCAGACACTCTCAGGTGCAGAGTCTGGGGCTTAGCGAGGGCAGTGGGGCTGGGCGCGCACATGGGAGGGTCCTGGCCACATGGGCGGCGCCGGAGACCAGAGGCCGGAAGCCACGAATGGGGCTGGTGCAGAGCGGGCTGCAGCCGGCAGAGACAGACACACCCGGGACCCAAGAAGCCAAAAGAGGAAGAGGGGGAGGGTGCAGGGGGGAGGCAGGAAGCGGGGAATCCCCGTAAAACGTGATCAGTGATTTCCAATGCAATTTGGAGGCTCATCACCATGAACTCACACGCGTCTGTCGGATTTGGAAGTTCGTCAACGTGAACTTGCACATGTCTGTCGTTTGGAAATTGGGATGGAGCCTCTAAGCTCATTGAGTCCAGGTGAAGTCAGAGGGGACAGCCCCGACACCTGACACCTGACACTCGAGGACACACAGCGCCCTGGGAGTGGAGCAAGGTGGGGAGAGAGGTACGGGGGTGCCTGAGAGAAGACGGCATTCCGGGGCTGCCATGGAGCTGGGGCACTGCAGGGATGGGCCCAGAGCACTCTGTTCAGGTTCTACCTTTCTCAGGGGGTCAGTGGAGGTGTCAGAGACTGATATACACCCCAGTTTGAGGACCATGTTCTGCCTTTTAGGGCCAGGCTTGTCCCTAAACACGGGGGTGGTGGTAGGACAGTTAATTAGACCGTGGAGGAGAGGAGACCCTTCCTAAGACGTAGGCTTCTTAGCCCTGGGCTGGAGACCCACTCACCACCTGCTGGGGGAGCCGCTCTGCCCAAATAATACTCGGATTAAGATTTATTAACTGAATAGCTAAGAAAATTAAAAAAATAACCAATGTTGGCACTTGGAATTAATGAGGCATTTATTGATTAGCTAAAGAATAAATATTATAGTCAAATTTGTAACCCTTGGGAGAAGTGTCTCCAAATAGTACTGGGTTGGATTTTTTTAATTGGAAGATAACAAAAAACCGTGTCGTGATCACTGTGATCACCGACTGCCTCACACAGCAGAGGAAGCCCAGTTCCCTGCTGGTGCTTCATGTCACTGCCGGACGTCAGCAGGACGTGCGTAATGTGAACAGGACTTTTGGCCACATGATTAAAGTCTGTGACCTTCAGAACATTTTTTCTGCTTTTGAAGATTTTATCTATTTAATTGTCAGAAAGAGGGAGAGAGAGAGAGCACAAGCAGGGGAGGGGCAGAGGGAGACCAGACTCCCCACGGAGCAGGGAGCCCGATGCGGGGCTCGAACCCAGAACCCTGGGATCATGACCTGAGCCGAAGGCAGATGCTCAACAGGCCGAGTCCCCCAGGTGTCCCATTCTGTGACCTTCAGAACCTTTGGTCATGACCCAAATGTCCTTCTGAAATCCTATTTTTTAAGATAGGTGATGCAAGACAGGAACATTTTTCTCTCCATGAATCCCCACCACACACTGAGGGTTTATGGTGTCAGACGCAAGGACAGGAATGCGGGACCCGCCCCTACGTTATTAGGAAGTCACACTCACCCAACCAGAGGGCCCCGGTTTGACGTCAGGGTTTGACCCAGTCTCTCTGACTCTGAAGCCTTGATCTCTTCGCTGCAATACACTGCCTTCGATTTCAAACCTCGCGTCCCACAGCAGAGGCCGCTGGACACTGCTGCTCGTTCTGCTGCTCTTCGGAGTGAGGCCGTGACCAGCCATGGAGTGGTCTCCTCGGTGGTCCACGCTGCTCACTCTTTCGGTTCTGAGAACAGCTTTTTCAGTCTTATTTTCTGTCTACGTGATGTGTCACTCCCAACAATGAGTGCTGGTTTCAGGCATCTGGCATTTCAAAACCTGTTCCCTTACTTTCTATCTGTGTGCCACCCACCGCCCCACCAAGCCTGGCTTTTCTTGCTCATAGAAAGGAGGGAAACACTAATTCCAGACCCTTAAAAGTGATCAAATGAGAATATCCAGCAACTCACATTGTGGGTGTCTTGTGTCTGGTGCAGAAAAGACAGATAAATAAGTACATTCTAACGTGTTTGTATTGCCTCAAACGTGCTGCCTTTCATACAAAGTGAATTTCTAAACTGCATAATAAAACCTATTAGTATAATACAAATAATTTGGAATCAGCAGGCCAGAGAACTCTCCCAGGAGACTATTTCTGAATTTTAGCTCATGGACTTGGAAACTGTGTGCGTCTCAGGGGGGCCTCCCGCATTCCCAGCTCCGATCTGAAGGCAGGTCTGCGAGCACTGAGCTCGCTCCTGGGGGCTGCGACTATCCGGAAGGGTAACGCAGTTCTCGGCACCCAGCAGTCAGGGTAGGAACAAGTCATCGGTCCCGGCGTTGACGCGCCACACCCAGAGCCTCAAAGAGCCAGAGAGCAGAAAGCAGCGCTTCACGGGCAGAACACCCGTTCCCTGAAAATGCCATCTCCTGCCGTCCTCTGTGACACCTGCTCCGGGCTGGGGCGGGGGAGGGGGTGTCCTGCTCTGGAAAGTCGGCCGAAAAGGACTGGTCTAAACTCTGTTTACCTAAGCCCATGCAAATAAACTGAGAAGTACACGTTTTTATGTAAAATATTTTCAGCAAAACAGCCTATTCAACGCTCATGAGCGAGTCTGGAAAACAGGTCCACTCTGAAAATTAAATATCAAGTAGACGCTCACTGCGCTCCATTCCTTGGAGCCATTCCGGCGTCCCCAGCCTTTCCAAAGGGGCATAACTCCACACTGCTCCTTTTCATGTCTGTCCTTCAGCTAGCCACGGTGGGGAGTGGGGTGCGGCGGTGCATGGTACCCAGCTATGGCCTGTGACCGCTGGGGCGGCTCTGAGGTGCTGGGGAGCTGACGTCACACAAGGAGCCCCCAGCAGGCATGGCCAGGGGAGGGCTGATGTCACAGGAGGTACCCCCCAGCAGAGCTCCCGGGGGTGGGGGCTGACATCACATAGGGTCACCCCCCATGGAGGTCGACCCTCACCTGGGGACCCCGCAGAGACCCAGGGCGGCAGAACCATCTCCCTAGAAGAGGAAAAACAAGTGGGTTCTAGCTGGACGTAGGTCTCTAGACAAAACAAAATAGCTTTTTCTTTTTTGCCTTTTGTCTTTCCCTCAGTCCCAAGCAGGCTCAGTGGCCCCGGATGGTGCCATCCTTGGGACAGAACACGGGTCCCGCCGGATGTGGGCCCAGGAAGAGCTCGGCTCCATCGCCGCACCCTCTCCTGTGCTCAGACGCGGGGACCTCAGAGACGGTTTTATGAAATAAATACTAACGCGGGCCAGCGCACTGTCTAAGGGTGTGAGAATCATCATTGGTTTGGTTTTTAGGTTGCATCTCGGCTTTTAAAACTATATTCTGCAGTTACAGAGCGTCTGTGAAAGCACTGGGAAAAGGAAAAGTGGCGCGTCTAGATAGAGCTCATTACTGTTATTCATAACTTGGCTTCATCACTTCCACAGGAACATGTCAGGTGGCTCATAATTTTACCAAGTAATTAAGCGGAGTGACTCTGCCCGTGGACTCGACTTCCGCCAAGCGGCCATTTAATAACGTCGGCGCCTTTCTCCGTGGCGCTCCTGTCGCTTCGAGGGGAAGCGGACTGCGCTCCGTACCGGTTTGCCAGCGACTGTTCCAACTGAGCGCTCTTTCTTAATAACTTTGCTTATTGACAAGGTCAGAGGCCCATGAGAAGTTCAGACGAGCATGTGTTGCTCTAATGAGAAAAGACAAGAGTGCAAGTGCCGCCATCTCCCTTCGTGTGACTTTATCTGGTTTTCCTACCGGATGTAGACGCTTTGCTTTGCCTTCACTGAACTGAAGAGAGCACGGCAGCGGCTCCAGAACTGTCTTTTCGCCGAGACTGTCGTCGCCCTGGCTGGTCTCTGGGACTTTGTAGCCAACAGAGTTGAGGAGGTGCCCCCTTCGGAGCCGACTGGGCTTTCTTTCTTTCAGTACGGCCACAGTGTGGACTCCCGGAGGCTCAACACCGCGGACTGCTGGCGAGGCTCACGAGGGGCTCTGCATGGGACTCGGCCCAGCCTCGGCCCCCTGTTCTCTCCGGTGATCTCCTTGTGGAGACGCCACGCATGGTCTGGGGGGGCCGGCAGCTTGGACGGCTGCATTCACGGAGCTCTTGCCCCCAAGGTCCACATCTCCCGGTCACATCTGTTCCATGAGCCAGAGCGGGAGCAAAGTCCCCGGCTCATGCCGTGCCCACAGCCGGTGGGTTTGGAGTGTTGCCACGAGACGGATCTTAGAGACGCTGTGGCTCTTGCCAATCAGATGAAAAAAGAAGAAGAAAAAAGCTTCTTATTCCCTGTGTTGCTTCTTGGGAAAAAGTCTGTAAGACAAGGTTTGGCAGATTCACGAGGAGGTGTGAAACAGCACTCTTGGCACGCGGGGCCCTCACCAGCAACTCGCACGTTCCAGGCTGTCATCCTTGGGCTGCTCCTCACAAAACCCACGGGGGCCATCAAATGTGCACACCGCAGGCCCCTTCTGCACATCAGACGTCGCTCTGCGGTCCCCTTCTCCGCACCCGCGCATCTGAGAGCAGGAGCCTTCCGCTAGGCTCGGACACTGTGCGGACACCAGCTGGTTTGATGTACCGCACAGCTACAGCGCATTCAGGCCTGGCTCCACTTCCCCACTTGTCCCCCTGCCACACACAATATGCACGCACACAGGAACACTGGACGAGCACACACAGGGGTGCACACGCACGCACATCCACACACAGGCACACATGGATACACAGCACACACTGCACACACGTGCTTGAAACCACATGTAGAGGTCTGCCGTGACCGTAGAGGGTTGGGAAGAGAGTGGTGGTGATTCGTGTTGCCTGTGTCTCTCACTGACAGGTGACAGAGAAGGAGGAGCTATGGCCTCCGTCCCACGGAAGCGCCTGGGGCAGAGGGCGTTGGTGCTGAAGGACCCAGCCACCGGCACCCTGACCTAGAGGGCATTCCATCGTTACCACTGCCCTGGGACCGGGCTCAGCCAACCAAAGCAGCCTTCGTGCTGAGAGGAGTTGAGCGGAAATCTGAGAGAAGGGAAGGAGGAGTTCACCTGCTCCTGTCTCAAACCAACAGGGCCAGCTTGGGCGCCACAGAGAGCTACTGCCCCAAAGCCAGGCAAGTTCGGGTGTCGGCACCCCAGAAGGCTCAGGGAAGCAGACAGCAGTGTGCGTGGTGATCAGGGGCCTGTGTCCATGGCAATGGCCTGAACGTAACGGACAGGTGGTCTGCGTACAATCCTGTGCGAACGGCTCCTCGGAACGGCCTCCGCATCCCAGGGCGATGGTTCCTTCAGGCTCCTCCCCTCGCCAGTGCCTACACTCAGCGGCCTGTGCTGATGCGGCGAGAGAGGGTTCTCATGAGCTGCTCAGGTGTGCGTTCGACAGAGGGAAAGATGCGCCACTGAGGACAGTCCCCTCGGGCCCCCTTACAGCAGGCATCCAGGTCTGGCTTCCCTTTGCAGGGAACGCTGGGGGCCCGGCGCCTGGGGCCAGCACCTGCTTATCTGCACACCCGTGCTGAGATGCCAGGGCCACTGGGAGCTAACGCCAGTGCAGGATGCTCTCGCTGGTGGGCATTTGCTCCCCTGCACGTTGCTGTGGACTCAAGACCTTCTCCTGCAAGGACAGGAGAGCCAGGAGCTACTTCTGGACGCTGAAGCCCCATAGTCTTCAGATCCACCCAGATGACCTTTAGAAACCCTGAAGCTCTACCTGGCCTGCCTCCGTGCCTCCATGACATCAGCGACGGCTCGCGTTTCTGTCGGGCTGCTCTTCTCTGCGCCGCTGGTGTTCTCCCGTCTCTCTCGGGAGCAAGCGGGAAGTGGGGAGAAGCGGGGAGTGAGCGCGGCTGAAGGGCCGCGATGCGGGCTGTGCTCCCGCAGGGCCACCGGCGCTGGAGCAGTGCAGCACTTCCAGCCAGATGGGCACGGGGGAGCCAGCCCGGGGCTCCTTGGTGGCAGAAGAGATACTCCTCGTCTCAACCGCACGAGGTCGTTGGCAGGTGTAAGTGAGGTCATGCCTGTGGCCACAACACAGCCCCCACAGCCCTATACTCCAGAAAATGCTCCTCCTTATTTTTTCATCAACTCTGTATGTGCATAAAAAAAGGCTCTGTAAGCTTTGCAAACAGAAGCAAAACCTCATGAGATACCAGATTTTTGCTCTAATAAATGTCTTTCACTTTTTAGAATTTATAATCCTCGTTGAAAGAGAAGGGTATCATCATGGGAAGGGGGTAAAGTGACGGAGGAATTTAGTTTGTTTTTGTGTACAAGGAGCCAATACTTGAAGAAGGAACACTTTCTTTATGGAAGCGTTCTACCTCGTAAGTGAGGAAGACACCGTAGATTACTCTCGCCAGCCCGACGCAATGGTGGATGGAGACGACACACACCGACCGGCACCGTTTTCAACCATCAGGTGAAAAGGTTGGCGGGTGACTCTCTAATAGAGGGTTAGGCGAGTAACCTGCCCAGCTCGGGCACCCATGGACCAGCATAGCGTTGCTCAGAGGGGACTGGCCTGATGGAGGCCGTATGTGTCCTTCTCGCTCTGATGTAGCAGGGACCCTCATGGAAATGATCCCAGCCCGGCGGAGCTCTAGTCTGACCAGCAGCTTGTAGGAGACACAGGGTCAGAGGGACAGATGGGCAGATTAACCAACACTGCAAGGATGTAGTCAGCAGAGACAAGACCATGGGTCCCCCAACGAGATAAGAGGCCCAGCTTCATGACGGTAGGCTCCAGAGGCAAGGCCGCAGGGTCGCATCTCAACAAGATGCGCCATGGGCTTGATTTGGATTCTGACTCACACGAACTATAAATTTGTGAGACAATCTGGGAACTTAGATCCTCACCAGATATCTGATGACGAGGTTCAGAAGGGGGTTGTGCTTTTACAAAAAGAGCCTTTATATTCTAGAAATCCCAACTGAAGTGCTTCTGGATGCAGTCATGCACAGATCTGACTTTGGTTGAGAGTGCTCACGTGTGGGGAGGCAAGAGGGGCGGGGGGGGGGGGGGTCCAGGGAACAGGCTCGCCGTCCTCAGAGCTCCAGGACGCACAATCAAGGCTCACAAGCACTGTGCGTGTGTTAAATCTTCCACAACCAGGAACACAAAATGCAAAAAAAAAAAACCAGTCTTCGAGAAAAGAGAAGGATGAGTACTTGTATTTGCCAGGTCAGAGGTGATGGAATTAGAGGTAAGTGTGCATGCAGAGGCTCCCTGGGCCCTGGGAACGAAGCGCGACCGAGGGGAGAGCCAGCCTCCAGGGAGCCTGGCAGGCAGGGACGCACCGGCTCCAAGATGCGGCTCTGCTCTAGGGCCGCAGCCCTTCATCAGCGAACATCAGACTCTGCGGGCTGTGAGTCAGACATTTTATATCCAGGCCCTGTTCCTAGAAGTCCTGACATGAAGGTCTTGAGTGGAGGTCATGGATCTGTGGGAAAAGAGCCAAGGTGACGCTCCTGAAGATGGTCCTGGGGCCATTCCTGAGAACGTGGTTCGGGGCTGGGTGTGGTTTCAGAAGCAGGCACATGCAGGAAGAGACTCACACTCACCAGTTCCGCGTTCCCAGACTGGCCTTTGGGGGAGAATCTGTCTACAGGTGTCTGAGGGAGAAGCGACAGCTGGACCCAGAGACTTGAATCAGCAGGCTCCTTGTCCCTTCCTGGTAGGCGATGTGTGGCCTGTGTTGATGGGCGGTCCCGATGGTGGTGGCCTCGCTGACCTGCCCAGGGAGGGCAGCAGGCATAGGCTTGGCCTGCCAGCTGGGGGCAGGGGTCTGGACTCCCCAGCTTCTCTCCAGGTAGGATCGGGAACGGGTCAGCCTGGCCCCAAACCTGCTGCACAACCCCTGGAGGCCACTGCTTTCGGGAAGGCCACACATTTCCGATGTCAGAGCCACAGGGTGGGGGGCTGCCAGGTCGGCTTCATGCCAGGAGATGAGTAAGCAGTGAGCTTGTGCTGTGGTGCTCTGGCTGTATTTCTGAGTTCACTTGTCCAACCCCTGGTGTGTCCTGACGACGTCGGACGGTGCTGAATCTTACAAACACTGGGGCAGCCCAGCGCACTACAGTGGCTCGGCAGATCACCACTCTGACGGGGGCTTGGGGGGTCTCTGGTTTGCCACTTGTCTGAGTCTGGGGGTGTAGGGACCTTGGTACTGTCCTCCCATGTGCTGGGAGGGCCACCTCTTAGCCCACCTACTCAAGATACAGGTACTTTCATTTTCTGTGAGAGCAAATCATTAGTTGCGAGTTTCTGACAAAGCACTTGAAGGATTTATAACCGAAATAGTTTATATCCTCTGCTTTCAAGGGTGAAAAGCAAAAAATAAAACAACACAAACAAACAAAATGACTCTGACATCTCATGCTGTCGTCCTTGGGCTCAGCCTGTCAAGGGATCACGGAGGTACGTACCGAAGGAGACATGAAGCCAGGAATGCATTTTACAGTGTGCACGAGGGAAAAGCAAACTTACTGCTTATCTTGTTCACGGGGAGGCGTGGACGATTCTTTGTCCTGGAATCCCGTACATGGGACACTGTTCAAGCAAGGACCATGACCTCAAGGTCATGCCTATGGAAACATGGTGACGTCTCTAATTTAAAGAGGTACACATATATTTTATGTAAATATTATTGTCGTGGATCCTGAATGGAGAACAGTGAACAGGATTTAGCTTCTTGGTGAGAGTTTGGCTAATTAGGGAATTATTTTGCTTTATTATAATGATGCAACAATGTGTTTGAGCATTTGAGCTAAGCAGGTTTTGTTTGCTCATCTGTTTCTTCGCAGAATGAGGTCCATACTTTTATTTCCATTGCTCTCCCTTCCTCCTTCCTCCCTTCATCCTTCCCTTCCCTCCTTCCTTCCGGCATGTTGGCTTTTCTAGGTCTTTGGAAGAAGCTCTTGAGGCTCTGACTTCCTCGTGTCTTCAGTGCTACGTCTATGCTGTCTGGGTGAAGGAGGTTTGCACCGTGTGGAACGGAGCAGGCGTCACGGCATCCTCGTGTGGATCCCTGTCAGCCTGCGTGGCTCCCAGGTCCCCCGTGCCTGACCCTGAGCCAGGGGTCGATGACGCATGTGTTCTGCTCTTACGTACTGTCCTGTCCTGGAGACCCGGGGGTCTTGAGAGCAGTGCCCTCCGGAAGCACTGACCGACCCACAGTCTCTTCTGTTTCTGTGCGAGAGCGAATTAAAGACTCATGGTGTTCACAAGATGCTGACATCTCGCTTAGGGTTTCAGAGTATGTGAGAAAAGAGATAAGCCATCACCGGACGACAGCTGGACTTTTCAGAAAAGCACGCACGCTGCTGCTGGAAAGGAGGGACTCCCTGCCCCTGGGCCCTCACAACGGCATTCCCTTGTCCACAACGGACCACACTGAGCGTCCTGTCACAATGAAGTTTATTTCAACCAATCAAGTGAATGCACCGCGACAGAGCGGGAAGGACCGTGTGTTCAAAGTTCATTGGCGGCTCCGGTGCATCCAAGCTCTGGGCTTGGAGATCTCCCCGTGCGGAGGCTGCTTTCTCGCCAGCTGTAAGTCACCGGTTTTCGGTGCTGGTCAGCTGACTCAGAGCTGCGTCCCCTGGGGAGGGTGGGCCGGCTGTCCCGGCTCACCCGGGGCAGGGCGCAGACCACCCTGCCCCAAAGATCGTTCATCTTCACTGAAGTCTCAGAGGATACTGTGAGTTCTACTCTTTGACTGTAACATTTTATTATTTTTTTAAAGATTTATTTGTTGATTTTAGAGAGAGTGTGTGCACGAGCAGGGGAAGGAGCAGCAGGAAAGCAGATCCCCCATGAAGCGGGGAGTCCAACACACGGCCGGATCCCAGGACCCTGAGATCACGACCTGAGCCGAAACGAGTCAGATGCTGAACGGACTGAGCCCCCCATGTGGCCCTCTGTTTGTGACATTTTTAATGAATGTTTGAGGAATAAATACTCAAGAAAATTGGGTGCAATAGGGTCACCCTGTGCCTTCATGGACCATATTATATACACTGCCGAGTGCCACACACACACCTCCCACACGTGCTCACTCTCTCACATGCACACATGCATGCACACATGCACACATACACATGGACACAGATACACATGCCCCGTGGATACACACAGATGCACACGTACACAAGCACACAGACACACACACCCCCACATGCACGTGGATTCCTGAACTACTTGAAAGTGGGCTGCAGACATCATGACCACTCCTACCTAAATTCTCAAAATTTACCCCTTAGGGAGAAAAACCACATTCTCCTCCCTAAGCTAAGTGTAATTTTAATGCAAAAGGAAGTTAATATTGTTTCAATCATATCATAAAATATATATTCACATTTATATCTCCTCCAATTATCCATAGTCGGTTCTCTGCAGATCGTCCCCCATCTGAACCATATCTTAGCTGTCCGGCCGTTCTCCCTTCACTACCTGAAGACTTTCTCCTACAGCTGCTGTCCTTCTTCCCAGTCCTTCTCGTCCAGGCTGATTTCCTGAGTGTTATGTTAGAAAACACTCTCTTTTAATAATTTTAAAACTTCAGGGTTTAAATTATAACTCTTACTGAGTAAGTGAATAAGCAGTGACGTAGATTCTTAGTTTATATGTGCTAAGACAGATGTTCACTGGGAGGACTTCAGGGGCGGAGCGTGGAGAGCAGGTGAGGACGGGGAGTCGGTGCGTGTGCTGTGACCAGGGCAGCTGAGGACAGTCTCTGCTCCTTCCCGCATTTGCTCGCTCCCTCCTGTTTCCTGCTGTGGATCCCCGCTCTCCCTCCCTCCATCCCTCCCCTTCCTGTCTCTCCTTCCTTCCATTGCATGGTTTAAATATTAAGGCAAAAAGAATGGGCAAGAAAATAAAAAAGAGCCCCCCAGACCTGCCGGTTTCTGTGTAGTAACTACTCACGTAAACATTTCTATTAGCTTCTTGTCTGCCCTTTTAGAATTTTTATGCAAATACAAGCAAATATCTGTACGTGTGTTCATATTTCTGCTTCTCTTCTGCATCTTGCTTTTTTCTGTAACAAAGTATCCTTGAAACCTCTCTACATCCGCTCGTGAGTGCTTCCTCGCGTCCTCCCAGCTGCGTGGAGAGTGAGGCCCTTTGATTTGAGTAGCAGAAAGCACAGCATGGATGTAAATCAGATTATTCCTGCCCTAATCTTATGACGAAGCAAGGATGTCTTGGTTCTTTAGGAATAATAACAACAGTAACCACTACGTAAAGAACCTGAGCTGTGAGCTACCGTGGGGCTCTGCGCGCCGTGTGTGCTGTTCCCCGCGTCATCAACAACCCCGCGAAGCTATTTTATAGGTGAAAACACTGAGGTTCTAAGAGTCGGAGCAGAGGGCCTCTCCCTGCCATCAGGGCCAAGCTGTTCGGTGCTCTGAGTCTCGCCCCCCAGTGGTGGCACACCGCACCGGCATTTCTCCTTCCCTTGCACACACAACGTCTGCACCTTCATCCCAACCGGCCCGGCCCTGGCTGAGACCCACAACAGACCTTCTGTTCTCGCTCCTGAATCCACCCTTCACGGGTCTTCATCAGGGGAAGGTCAGCTCCTGTCTCCCCTCCCTGAAACTTATCCGCAGTCCCCACTGTCCACAGCACTTAACCCCAACTCAGAGCCCACACGCTTTCCTGCTTCCCATTCCAGACTCTGGGTCTCCAGAGGCTAGTGTTAAGTCTAAAATACCCACATGACTTGGAAAAATAGATAGGCACCCTTGGAGCGTGGCCCCGATTAATTCTACCTGCCTTCCGCAGGGATACTATCGCCAGGGTATTACACTTGCCTACTTTGGAGGCTGAATCACCTGCGTTACACATCCCACTTTTCTAGCTCTTCTCACAGTTTTGTTTTGTTTGTTTGTTTGTTTGTTTGGTATATGTGCTCCCCTGCCCATTAGATGGTTAAGCGTAAACAACTTGGTGTCAGAGTTCTGTAATTCCATTTTTCATATCTGTAATGTTGGGCATGTAGTTAACTCAAAAATGGGTTGAATAAATACATGAAATCACACATTTATGTGACTGGCTGGTGACTGGACAATGACAGTCATTGATTGAACAGTTCATTATATTAAACAATTCATTACATTAAAAAATAGGCATCTATTTCCTTTAAATATCCTTAACTGTCCTCCCTCCTCCATTATCTATGAGAAACATAGAACCAGAACGGCCCAAGAAAACAAATGGCCGCGTTCAGATTCACGAGTGGGCATTTTGCAAGATGCTGTGGGGCCAAGCAAAGAAAAGTGAGGTCTGACACCTCATAAGCCTCTCCATGAGCGGTGTGTTTGGTGGAAAAGGCCAAAGGTGACGCCTTGAGTGGATGTACCGTATTTCATTTAAGGTGGGACTAAACACACACATCAGGGAAGTAAGTGGAAAAACACCGACACACGGCGAGAAGTAAAGTTTCCTGCCACCCTTGACCCCCAGTAAAAAAACAAAAACAAAAACAAAAACAGGTGTGCATGTGTATATGTGTATGTAGATGTATATGTGTACAGGAACATGCATGCATATGTGCGTGTGTAAACGTGTGTGCATGTATATGTCCACACAACACACACATGCCTGTATGTATGTGTATATACATATGTGTGTCTATGCACGTACATGTATGTCTCGTATGCGTGTGTATATGTGTGTGCATATATGCCTATATGTGCATGTGCATGCATACAGATGTGTGTGCGTGCATGTATATACATGCATGTGTCTTGTTCATATGCACACACACAATCGATGTGTATATGTGTGCATGCATGAGGTGCATATATGCAAATATTTCACACCTTCACTACATGACCTTGTACACTACTACAGTACAGAGAGTGTGTCTCCTACTTCTCACATCTCAGAACAGGCACTCGTGGCCGTTCTCTCTCAGCTTCTCTGTGTTACAAACACACGATAACACGTCTTCACAAGGCACAATAATCCACTTATTCCCGGTGAAACCAACGCCAGCAGCCCGAGGCACACGGCCAGCATGATGCCAAGAGCTGGGAGTATGAACAGGACATGTCTCGATGTCAGAACACCCACGCCCTCCAAATGCTAAGCTGACTCCAAAACCTTCGGATGCATGAGCCAAGATGGAGAGGGACGTCCTGACTGTTTTATGTCAAATCCAGAAGTGATGTTTCTGGATCGCTCATGGGTTGGCTGTCTGCCAGCAGCTCTCCCTTTCCCGAGAGCTTGTTCCCAGAGATCAGAAAGCCTGGATCCACCTCGACCCTTTACCCTTTCTAATGCTGACCCCCAGACCCCAGAACCAGGAGATGTCCTCGGTGATGCCATTCCTCCAAGAGTCCCAGTCTGAAAGGGAATCAGGGTACCTCTGGCAATTTAAAGGTAACCCACTGTCCATTCCAAAAACAGCACAGGTGCCTGACATACTAAAAAATACCTTCCATTTCAATGACTAAATTCACTGCTTTATAGACTCTGTACATCAGTTAATCTTTGTAATGGTCCTATTAAGAAGAAACTCTATATTATGCCCATTTTACTTATGGGGAAACTGAGGCTCAGATTCCAGGAGTTAGGCACCGTTTCCAAAGTTTCAGATAGTGCGGCAGAATTGGGATTTGCTCCCTGGTCTGGTTGCTTCCAACTTTTTACCCAAATTTCTGCCCAATGCTGACTACATGTGAAACTAACAGACCTCTCCTTTCTTAACTACTGGGGGCAACTGACTGCCCCATGTCTGTGACTGGTGTTTCTACCAATTTCTACTCTGCATTCTCTCCTGATCTCTTTTGAAATAATTGATTAATTATCAAAGTGCTGCTTTAAAGATACATGCATTGTAGCAAATCGTTTCAGTGGAAAATATCAGTTAACCTTCTGCATTTTAACTAAATGATTTATACTACTAATTCACACCCAAACAAGATAAGTTGGAGACACACAGAAGATAGCCCTTTAAAAATAGTCTACGGCATCATTAAAGTCCTCCTGAAGATTAATCCCTTCATGGGGCTTCTGATGTAAAATCTACAGCTATTTTAGAAAATCCTGTCTTGTGGTCAGCATTCCAGCCCCCATGCTCACTGTGATTCCTTCGGGAGTTACAGGGTGCGTGGGAAGGCAGACCGAATGGCTCACGTGTTATCAGGTAGCGTGTGTTGCTCCATCCTAAGCCCAGGACCTGCACGGAGGCGTACGCACCGGCACCTCTGAGCGCCCCAGGAGTTAGCGCTCTTTCAGCATCAGGGTCTGACTCCTGACCCTCGGGTGTGCCCAGGTGGGCAGTACCGGCATGTGTTGGTTTGCATTAGATCTTACATCCATACGGTTTTCAAGATAATTTAAAGATATTTTTTGGCAGGCAGATTGGCGTAGGCCAAAAAATGCTCGGAACTAGTTCTCCTCTTCCACTCTCGCAGCCTTCCCGCGCTCCGCCCCGACTTCTGCGGAGAGAGAATCTGGGCTTCTCACAGCTTCTCCCAGCTCTGTCCTGACGACTCAGCGCGCACTTAGCAGCGCGTCTGTCTGTGGAGCAACGTGCCGGCAGACAGTAATTTTAGACACTATTGTGTGAGTTCGCAAGTAATAAATTTTGAGAAGAGAGTAAGAGTTATATTCTGTTTTCCAAAAATGACTGTGGTTATCGAGGACATCTTAATGTAGTTATTTACTATGGGTTGGGAAACTACCGTCTGAGGGCCAAGTCCACTTGCTGCTGACTTTGTAAATAAAGTTTTATTGGAACACAGCCAGGCCGGTTTGTTTCCATACGGCCTGTGGCTGTTCTCCCATCACGACGGCAGCGCTGTACTTGCCACTGGCCCACAAAGCCAATGGTACTTACCGTCTGGTCCCTTACAGAAAGAGTCTGTGACCTTGATCAATGCAAATGATGACTTGTGGACTTCCGTTTTCTGGCGGTCATGTGATGGCGCGACTTCGCGCACGGACGCTGCTGCACTCACGCACAAGTGTCCCCACCCTGGAAGGCTTCCCTGCTTACCTCAATGCCCGCCTTAGTTCGTCACCCAGGGACCTGTGCTTGTGACATACACATAGGGAGGACGGGCCGATCATCCCCTCAGGACCAAACACTACTCTGCAAAGGACCAGAGTGCGGAGGAGAACTCTCCGGAAATCACAGAGGATACACACACGTGTTCCTTGGGCTTCGCAGAGATTTCCTGCGCTGATGTCAGGCGTGGGATCACCAACGCTCTGCTGGGGAGAGACCGGCGCCAGTCCCGCACGTGCCAGTTGTGCTCCTGCTGTCATTACTGCCACCGGAGCCCATGGGACGGTCAGGGGGCTGCCTCGCTCCCCTCCCATCCAGAGACAACGCACCTCCAGGGCCTGCTTGGTGATGGCGACAGACGCGAGAAGAGGACAGACAGGCTGGGCACCAAGACCTCAGACTCTCCTTACCTTCCCTGACCAAGTCCAACCACCTGCCTGGTTACTGTCACTGCTATCCCTCAACCGAGGAGCCTACTCAAGGCCCAGTCTGTTGGGTGTAGACGTGGATTTCTCTTTGAAAACTAGCTTATTCCTTTTTGTTTCATTTTGCTAATTCATGGCGAGATCTGCATTTGAATGTGCCATAGGACTCTGCACTGGTGACCATCATTTTGATGTACACATTTAACTCCAAGCCAGAAATGCCAATTCAATGAATCCACATTTGAAAATTAGACCCATGTGATATATTCCATCAAACATTCTTTTACGTATGACCAAAACGTGACCGGATTTGACAGAACAACACAGCCTGTGTCTGCTAGAAACATTAACCGACTTCAGAGTCAAGCAGGACTTTAACAAAGCTCGGCTGAATAGGTTTTTAAAAACTCCAGGGAAATGGTGATTCACCATAATGCCTTTCCCAAACCGGACCGATGGGTGTGACGGGCTCTTCAGGGAAAGGGAACGAGGTAGCGCTTAGAGAACAATCAGAGCAACGGTGACCTGCCACGCTAGTTCATGAAACCCGTAGAGACGGCAACACCCACAGGGCTGCAGCATATGGAAACCAACGCCTGCCCTAATTTCCACGGAGTGTAAGTAGTTCTGTCATCAGACAGGCAAATGGGGAGCCGGCAGACGGATGAATTACCATCGCACCGTGAACCTTGAAAGGCATGCCGGAGTTTCCCTCATAGAGCCTCCTAAGAAATGACCATCCTGCCAGAGTTGTCTTATTTTCTCCAGCAAAGTAACACATGCAAAATGGACTCCTGAATGCGGGTATTGAGAAGATAATACCAGAGCTTTGGACATCAGTTCCGTGTACTCATTCAGAAGCAGAGACTTTTCATGGGCAAGATTTTGCTCACATTACAATCATGTCAACCTCCAGCTCATGAGCGTCTCTAAAAAACCACGTGCTGCCCAGGCGGCAATCGGCCAAACCCCACCCCGACTCTCCAAACCACAGCGTATGAACTTTACAAAGCCCTTCCTCCTGCAGCAAGTGTGGGGTTTTTAGCAATGACTTGAAATGGAGCCCTTCCATTTGAGGGTCCCAGTGCCACTGTGTCCCCGCTCGCAACCCCCAGGATGCCTCACAGCGCCCAGATGGACACACAGCCCACCCCAGCGATGCAGCGTCACTGGGAGAGTAACAAAGGCTTCATCTGATTTAACTGCCAGCGGCTCGTGTCATCATGAATTGTCTGGCGGGAGGTGGTGTACGACAGAACTTCTAACTCTCCCCAGAAGCCAGGAAGCACCAGGAAGCTGGGATGAGTGGCCATTTGGAGCAGCAAATGGGGAGGACCCAGGGGACAGGACGCCTGTCCATGCCCCCCAGAGCTGCCACTGCCAGTACCTGCACTCGGTCGCCTGGGTGCTCCTTGGATCCGATCTGCTTCCTCAGGAGGTCAGAGTTGGAGATGCCCCTCGACGTGACTTCACCAAGTCTCCCTTGGGTTCATTTTCTAGAAGACAAAACAACAGGGCGACATCACTAACTGGAGGGGCAGGGCCAGCCCTACAGCAGGGAGCTCCATGGTACGGAGCAGCTCATGAGGACACGTGTGCTCACACTCACACTCACGTTTCACTCAGAGCCTCGACAGGAAAGGCCGCGGCGGACAAGTAGGAAACGCTTTTAAACATGTAGTTCAGTTACTTTGAAATCCAAGATTTGTAACTGGTTTGGACGCATGTGTACGTGTGAAGGGAAACTCGGTGCACAGAACATTTGCACTGACCGATTACCAGCCAGTTGTGGGATTACTGCCTTTTTAACACTGGGATACAATTAAGAAACAATTTAATAAGTGAGAAACATATACACATATGAGATGTGTAACTATTTCTGGGAAATAATGTGATTTCACTCATAACAAAACACAGTCTGTTGATGGCAAGGGTTTTTCTAGATGTCAACTCAATTTTATTTTAGGGGAAGAACAACAAAAGACATTATCTTCATTAATGCAAATTTGGAATTTATTAGCTCTCTATCCGGGTTTTCTGCACTATTGTCTCTGGATTAGGAATTACTGACTATTCTAATTGGAAAAGAAAATACCCAGGTCATTTCGAACTCTACTGTCAAGGAGATAATTTATTTTGTTTACAAAAATAGATGGACAGGATATCAGAAAGTGGAGAGAGGTAGGTGTCTCCATTGTAAAGCTATTGTTTCTGGAGCAAACCTCCAAATTCAGAGAAGCTCATTAAGTCGAGTCTGTGGCAATAACAGAGAAGTGTTAATGGGCAGCAGTGAAGTGTGTCAGGCAAATGAAGAGAGCCCCAGGGCTCGCGCTGCTCCCCACCAGCTACATTCTGCAGCGTTACCATAAATCCTCTAAAAGATACTGTACTTCCCTTCCTGCACGTTACCGTGCAAGGACGGAGACACTCGGCCTGCTTGGCAAGTGGGATTTGAAATAAGATAACATGCCATTTCCTAGGAAATCCACAGGCAGCCTATAAAATGCAGCCATAGCAAATGTCGTTACTTTCCCTAATAAGAATTTACCAAAACAAACACAGAAGGAACAGAGTAATTTGGAAATAGGCACAGGGAGCTAGAAAGGTTTTAAAAGTACCCTGAAAACTCAAGGTTGAAAAATAAAATGAGAGCGAGTGTGTTTTTCTGGGTATCAAAGTCAGGAGTCGTTAGTTGGGAATTCTCATGTAATGTTTTTAGGTACATTAACCTTTTAATGCAAATTGTGACCCGTAGTTTCATATACGGCCGCCCAGAGACGTCTATTCTGGAAAATCTTTGAGGAGAACAGTGTGTTTTATGGTCTTTTCCTGACCGCCTGTGCTCAGAACGCACACAAATGGACACACACGCACACACCCACACGCATGCACACGCACACACACACGTGCACGTGATATAAATGCAGGAAAGTCTTCTCTACACCAACCGTTCTTTGATGCACAGTTTGGTCCGTACACTCAACTTATGGTGACAGAAGCCCCAACCTCCTCACATTAGACGCGCCCCCTTCAGGCCCCCTGGCTTTGCAGGTGAGCGTCCCTGGGGGGCAAACAGCAACGTCTCGTGCGTCCTCAGCCCTGCACCCTGGTCACTAACGCTCAGCGTGCAGAGCCCTCACCCTTGCACGACGAGCCATGAGCACACACAGGTGCTCAGCCACTAGACACAGGGCTGAGGACCAACGTGTGCTTAGCGGATACAGCAGACCAGCCCCACGATCGCGACTTCCTGAAACCCACACCGCTCTTTCCGTGGATCCTCCTAAGGCAGGTACATAGACACTTGATGTTACGGTTTTGAAATGATAATACAATTGTTTAAAAATACAGTCATCATGCTCGTGCAATATTTGTGAACCTGCAGACCGTCCAGCTTATACACGATTTCTGGATAAGCAGGAGCCATGTCAGCCAGTACTGGTGTGAACACTTCGGGGACGTTGAAACTCTCTGAATTCAGGTTCTCTCTCAGGCAATGACAGGGCCAGGATAAGAATGAAAAGTATTTCCTTTAACTCCCCCAAACCAGAATACCAACATCCCCTGCCTTGCTCTGGCACCGGACAGACACCCCCGGCCAGGGGACCGTTCGCAAGAGAAGCGCACATTCCTGTCTTATGCGCACTCTGTTCAGACACTCCCGCGTCATCTACACGTCTGCACAGCGGCTGAGTGGCAGCAGGAATCACCCGACAGCGCCTTCCTGCTGCACGACGCCCCGGCCACAGGTGGGAGCGGACCTCTTGCCCGGGTGCGCCTGCCCTGCCATCGCGGTGTCCCCAGCAGCCGCCAGCCCCTGGGCTTGGGTGACCTGTCCCTGCGTCATCACTTCCCTGAGGTTCCTTCACATCAGAGAGACCTTCCGATTCACTTGGTCGTGTTTAAATGACACATACAGGTGTCTCTCTGGCAATCTGCATCTCCGCTACAGGATTCTCTATCAGAGGACATGCCTCCTGCCTTTCCTTTCTCCTGAAAGTTCTGTGTGACATTGGTTAGAAAGTGAGGGACGTGTTTTGACAGTGCTGCTCCTCAGATTGACGACATCGAACGGTAGGAACCAGACAATCCCTCATGAGGCAGGTGGGGGTGAATCCTTCCTAGTCAGCAGGCGCAGAGGCTCAGGTGGGTGTCCGGGGAGGACTCCGAAGGCCCATGACCTGGTTTTGTTTGCTCTCCGTGACCCATGCTCAATGCACTCCAAACAGGCAGAACTCTCTAGAATGTCTTCTGTGTGCTTGATGTGAGGGGACGAGTGTGTGTAGTGACAGCAGGCGGGCTCGGGCCTGGCCCCCGTGGGTGCTCCCCGCAGCTGCCCGCCTGCCCAGAGAATGAGATCCCACTGCCCAGGGACGGTGCTGAGATGACTAAATTGCTCGTACGTGGTGGGCTCTCCGTCCGTCTTTCCTGCGTGAATGGAGGTGATGCTTCCCTTTGTGCCAAATTCAAGATATTTTAATAAACCCACGCCCTTGCTTGTGTTCTTTGCTTTAGAACATGCTCAGTGTCTAGCTGGTAATGAGACTTGGAACCGGTCCGTTTTCAGTTTTTCAGAGTAAAACAAGAGATCGTTATCAGAAGACAAAGATGATGAGGAAGGTAAGGTGAGAACGTACGGCCACGTCAGTGAGCGGATGAGGGTCTCTCCGGATGAAACCGCAGGACGTCGGGACACACGCGGGGTCTGAACCTTCCTTCTCTGCATTTTTAAATATGGGTGCGTGTCCTCATCACACATTTCTCATCTAAACCACTGCACATTTGCCCCAAACCTCCGTCCCTCTGAGTGCTGCCATGTATTCTGAGAATGAAGACGTTCCAACTCTACCTCGTGTGCAGCCTCCCATGCGGGACGGCTCCGCTCCATGTGGGACCCCTGACTCCAGCATGTTAACAAGCGAGGATTTCCCTAAACGCGGTCGGTAATGTGGAGCTCTCGTGGATGAAAACATCACACACGTGGTCTGTCTCCAGCTGGCCTCTGGTTGCTGGCTCCTGCCACGCTTACCCCCATATCAGAAGCCAGCACCTCACTGACTCTCAAAACCAACACAGGAAAGGAAACTCCTTTCCCCCTGCGGGCTCTCAGCAAGAGCTAGCGGGACCCTGACACCGAGGACAGGGTATTGGCAGGTACGCCTGTCCGCAGGAGTGCTGAGAGGCCAGGAGCAGGACTCACACGGGCTTCACGGCAGTGAGGGGAACACCTCACCCTCTGGAACTGGGCAGTGTGTGACAATCACGTCTGTACCGTCGCCTGACAACTACAGCTCCTAGCGCTACCAAACATGTTATAGTCACATCTAACACAGGTACACGGATGACCGCTCAGTGCAGTACTGTGTGCGACCAAAATGAAAACTGTCCGTGGCGGGCTGGCTAGATCATTACAAGTAACGATGTGGGACTGGCCCATGTGGTGACTGGGCTGGGTCGCCGTGCTGAAGCACGAGTGTTGACACTACAGAGTGGCACGGACCATGAGCCCCACTCGTGCACACCTTTCCTGATCCGTGGCTGACACGCACATGCATGTCGACATGCAGAAGACCGTCCGGAGTGCACGCCCACCCACGGCTAACAGGGATCCTCTCCGGAGAGAGAGTGGGATTCGGAGGACTAAGAAGATTCTCACTTTTCATCTAATGTGCTTCTAATTGTTTAACATCGCCAAAGCAAACTCATGTAACACGTATGTAACCCAAAACACCCTGAAAAAACATGATAATTTCTAATATCTATTAGTATTTTCAAAAAGTTATGTATCAACTGCTGTAAAGAATGATTAATAAATTCAGTTAAAAAACTACACTTCCGAGGTCGCAGAATAATTACGAGCAAGTTGAACTCCCCCCAGAGATATACCACTCCCAGCTCCCACTGTATTTGGCTGGTTCTGGGATCTGCTGTTTACACACCAATAAACAATGCGACAAGGAAATCACATTTAGGCTCAATTAGATCACTCAAGCTCATTAAAAAAATTCTTCCAAATTAAGCAAAATGATATAGAAAAGCAATTAAAGATGGAGGCAATTAAAACAAAGGCCAATCAGGGTTATATCAGGGAAGAGAGGGTGGCTTCTGACACCAGCAGCCCCCAGCGGTCCCCCAGCGGCCATCGCCAGCGGCGCGCTCTGCCTGGTCAGGTCCGCCGCGCCTGCGACTGCTGGTGAACACTGAGCCCCTGTTGCCGGAGGCCCAGCCCCAGCTACCAGTGCAGCTTCTGGCGTCAGTGGACATTAGAACTGGAAGTAACTTCAGCGATCGTTCGGTTTAGTCAAACTCTCCGTTTTTAGACTTGGGCGCTGACGTCTGGAAGTCTCAGTGACGGCCCAGTTTCCGTGGGAAGTGAGAGCAGATCCAGGGCAAGGTCTCAGGTGGGCCATTCCCAGCTCCTTCCCCAACCTCACGAGGGCTGTTATAGAGAAATCTAAGACTTAATTTCGGTTCCTTTTAGTAAGGATCCCAAGCTCGAGGCGCCACAGCACGGGAAGGAACGAGTTTTGGGGCGGAGCGGAGCGGAGCGGTGGAGATCGGCTTCAGCTGCGACGCGGGAGCTGCGGTTCTGCGCGGGTATGTGAATCTGGGATATCTGCAGCCGTGGGACTCGGCCCAGAAGGGGTGACCTCCAACCACTAAGGTTTTCCGGTTTATTTCCTTGCCCATCAGTGAAACAAATGATTCTTACTGAATTCAAAGCTTTCCAAGAGGCAATGCCCAAGCAAAGCCCAGAGGACGCAGACACCCCTGCCACCCTTCCTCCCTGGGAAGCCCTGGCCCCGATGCTAATTACCCTCCGCTGAGTTCGCTTCCCCACCTGCCTCCCTAAACCCTACTCCGTCGGCAGCCCTGTGGGCAGAATCTTCAGACTCTTGCTTCTCTCTTGCGGGCCTCTGCTCGACAATGAATCAGTTCACTGACAATAACGATCGTTATTACATCGCTACAACATTACTGTGTATCACAATATAAAGCTGAAAGTGTTTCCCATACAAACTCGTAAATTGTGCCCATTACAGGTGAGGGAAGCGGCCGGATGCGCTGGGTCAGCTCGTAGGAGCTGGAAACACAAACCGTCCCTTCGGCCTGGCCTCAGTCCGTCAGGCTGGTTACAATTGTCCCTTGGTCTTGACTCTCACCACTGCCCCATGGGACCTCTCGTCTAGGGCATTTTCTCAGAGTCGCTCTAACACAGAGGCCCCTGTCTCACTTGCGTTCAGCCATCTTTTCCTTTATTTCAATATCACAGATCTCCCAACCCTCTTCTGAAATCCCACCGCGTAACTCTCCAGAGACTGCCCAGATCCCTCCCGTGCTCTGTGCTCGGTGGGCCGCACCCTCGGAAGCAGGCCTGGGCCACCTGCCGCCACCCACGGCGGGTCACCAGCCATGAGCGTCCGTGGTGCGCGCCTCTCACCTGACATGCCGGGCTCCCTCCCCCGCTTCACGGCCACCGCGGCACTGTTACAAACAGTGAGTGTGTTGAAGGCAGGGGTGGTATCTGATTGCCTTTGTATCACCAGAGGCCAAGAGAGAGCAAATGTCTTAAAAGAACGCATTTCAATACTTACTCAGGATGTTTATGGAAGATGCGCACCGTTCTGTGGGTCCCTCCTGTTGTCCAGCACGGCTCCCACATTATGCCCTAACGCGGGACTCCTAGATAGTTGCAGAGCAACTGGGAAAATGCAAGCAGTTTGCCCCAGTCTGTTTGGACAACTGCAGTAAAATCCCACTGACCGGGGGCCTCAGAAGCGACAGAAATCCGTGGCTCCGTTCTGGAGGCCGGCGGCCTGAGCTCAGGATGCCAGTAGCGTTGGGGGCGGGCCCTTGTTGGGTCCCAGACTTCCTGCTGTGTCCGCACACGGGGGCAGGGCTGAGGGGCTCTCCAGGGCCTTCCACAAGGGCACTAGTGCCGCTCATGGAAGCTCCGCCCCCATGACCTGATGGCCTCCAAACGGCATCGCCGTCGGAATCCGGGCCCTACCCGGGAACTCTGGGGAGACACAGACATTCAGAGTACAGTGTCACCCTTTAGAAGACGGACAGGAGTTCGGAAAGACAAGGCTCAAGGCCAGGTCTGTGTGGAGCAGTCGTCTGCCTCGGGAGTTCATGCGGCAAGGCGGTAACTGGGTGCCCATGTGTGTGCACACTCGGGAGACCCTGTCTCACGCCTGTTGTCTCTGACACACAGCGTCCCCATACACTGAATCAGGCTCTTAATTGCTTGGTGAACTCCACAAAATTTGCAAGGGACCCTTGGGTAGAAAGTCAGAATCGCAGCAGCAAACCCCCTCTTAGAATATCTGTAATTACTGTCTGTCAAGGTCGTGATTGTAGATTGTGACTTAAATATGTTATTAGTTCAACTTAACCAAGGCCTCACATTCCAACCAGAAAATTCTAACACTAAGGGGCGTGGGCAACATTTAGCAACCTTCACTTCTGACAGACTGCTGAGTGGAAACGCTTTGTCTTCTCACGACAAAACGCCAGGGATGGCTCTCTGAAACACACAGCCGTCTCATCGACAAGGAGCTCACAGGGAAACGAGCTGAGAAATGGGGTTCCTCTGTGTGAGGATATCCTCCAACCGACTGCTTCCCAAGTGACGAAAAAGGCCTTCCCCAAAAAGCAAACCAGTGGAACCACACCGAGAGAAAACGCTTCTGCACAGCAAAGGAAACCAGCAACGAAACGGACGGACAGCCTCCTGAATGGGGGAGGACGCTTGCAAGCGATATGTCTGAAAAGGGGTTAAGATCCGAAATATATAAAGAACTGGTGCACCTCAACACCGAAAATAAACAATTCAATGAAAAACGGCAGAGGACCTGAGCACGCATTTTTCTGAAGAGGATAGAAACACGCCCAACAGACAGATGAAAAGATGCTCCATATCACTCGTCATCAGGGAAATGCAAATCAAACTGCAGAGAACCCCTCCCGCCCGTCAGAACAGCTAAAATCAACAACACCAGCAACAACAGGTGTTGGTGAGGATGAGGAGAAAGCGGAGCCTCTTACACGGGGGGTGGGGTTGCAAACGGGTACAGCCACTCTGGAAAACAGGACGGAGGATCCTTAAAAAATTAAAAATAGAATTACCCCATGATCCAGTAATTGCACGACTGGGTACTTACCCAAAGAAAATGAAAACATTAATTTAAAAAGACACGTATACCCCTATGCTTATTGTAGCATTATCTGTAATAGCCAAATTATGGGTACAGCCCACCAACAGATGGACGGATAAAGAAGATGTGGTGTAGACAAAGAGTGGAGTATTACTCAGCCATGAAAAAGAGCAAGCGCTTGCCATTTGCAACAACATGGACAGACATTGAGGGTTTAAAGCTAAATGAGATAAGTCTGAGAAAGACAAACACCAGATGATCTCACTAAGATGCGGAATATAAGAAACAAAACAAAGGAAAAAAGTGGCGAGCAAGGAAAGGACCTTAACTTCATGTTGTCAAGCCAGGACCCAAACAGCCCGGACCTCTACATTGGACATCGGTTCCTTGGAGCATTAATTTGTCTTTATTTTTAAGACTCTGTGTTTATAAAGTGCAAACGGTACTGAGATCACTAACAGCTTGCCACTGTGTTTTCAGAAAATGCTGACTTTTCATGCAGCAAGGGGGACGGCTGGGTTCATGTGGGCCCGCCGTGGATCTTCTCGCTCCCTCTCCCTCTCCGTCACACCCTCTCACTCTGATTCAGCCACTTGCTGACCTGCAGAGGGGAGTGCCAGGAGGTGGTGATTGCAGGGACCTGAGTACAGGACTTAGGGAGCGTCGGAGACTCGGAAACATCTCATTGCTGGACTCATCATGTGCAGCCGGTGGCATCGTTGGCACCTAACCACAGAGGCCTGCTCCCTCTCCCTTTGGCAACCGGCCGGTGGAAATCTCCGTCGGATCACGTGGAAGGAGGGCTCGGGAAGCCCTGGCGGCCGAGCACACCAGCTTGGAAGAGCAGCGCAGAGCCGGCTCAGCCCCCAGTGGCAGGAAGGGAGACCGGACCAGAGAGGAAGAGATCCAGAGCCAGCCCCGTGCAGAGCTGGTCTCTGTGGGGCCTGCAGGAGTGGGGCCCGTGCCCAAGTCATCAGTCCCATCAGAAGTGCCCCGATGGAGATGTGCGCAGCACACTTGGGGTCCCAAACAGGGGAGGTGGGTCTGCTATTGGAGCCGTTGGAGCTGGAGGGGTTCTCAGGCCGGGAGGCAGAGCTGGGGGTGTGTGAGGTGCTCTGTGAGATGGGGATGGGGGATGTTGCCTGGGAAGAAACAGGGCACACAGGAAGAGAATGCATGTTTGGACACTAGGTCCCCAGGGGTCCACATCTGTCCCTGGGACACAGGGAACCACCACGGACATCAGGCAGGGAATGACAGGTTGGGAAAAGTTGCCATGGGAACAGAGGGAGGCCCGCGGCGGGATGCAGGCCGGGCATGTGGATGGGGCCTCCTGCAGCCCTCGGAGCACCCACGGCCTCAGGGCACGTGCATCTGCAGGTGGGGGACGGAGGGCGCAGAGGGCCGTCTCGCGCTGCCTGCTGTGAGCTCCTAGCCGCACACACGAGAAAGCCCGCTCTCTGCCTGCAAAGCTGGAGAAGACTCATCCTCTGGGTTTCTGAAACTGCCCCACCGGATGACCCTGCAAGGTGATGACTCGGGCAGGAGGTTCTCCGTGAGATAGGGTAAAAATCAGTATTTTGGGGGAAAATCGTGTGGAAACACAGCTAAAGTCTGTAGAAATAGGCAAAGGTAAAATTCCTTTTTCATACATTTTTAATTTAAAAATGTCCATGGATGTTATATCTTCAGCTAATAATATCTTCTTGAGGCCGGAAGAAAGAAAAAAGAGGGGAATCGGGAAACCGGGAAGAAGGGAGGGGAGGGAAGTGACCCGAGCAACGGCCGAGCTAAGGTGGCCGCAGCTGCGACTACAAGAAGGCATCTGCCGATGGGAGACGCGCGGATGAGTCGGCACGACTTGTATTCTCCAAGAGGTAATTACCAAGAGTGACGGACAAGTGGCAGACGGATTCTCGGGGCCGACGCAGGCCAGTGTTCAAAGCCATGGTCGAACGCAGCAGAACAAGGGCGGGTCGGCCTGCGCGCCGAGTGGGGACGCCCCGTGCTGCCGGCTGCGGACAGAACACGGGGCTCCGCGCCGCGGGTGTCCCTATGTGAAGGCCCCTCGCACACGTATGAAATGACAGGCGCAGTGGCAAAGTTGTATGTTTTTAAACTCGGGAAACTGAGACTGTTTCATGGGCTGATTTGATCAATGAAACATGTCCCCACCAGAGCGGGGACGTCTGCATTCCCGCCTGCGCGCCCCGAGCCCCGTGGGCAGACATGCGCCCCAGGCGAGCAGCCCTGCAGCAGGCTGTGGGGACGGAAGCCCTGTTCCCTTTCTGAGGTTTGCGGTGGGCCCAGAGGGACCGAGCCGGAGACCCCGAGCTCAGCGCGCTCCTGCCAAGCTCCGGAAGTGGACCCCAGGGGCACAGCCCGCCTTGTCACCACCTGGTCACTGGAGAGGGCTTCGCTGCCTCTGGGGCTTGGGTTTCGTCCCCTGCAGAGTGGGAGCGGTGTCGCAGGTGTCTCTGTCTTAGAGGGGCCATCCGAGGATTGAGGTGACACGGCTCCAGCACAGTGAACACTTTCCTCCTCACCATCAACAACCTGGACCTGGGCCCCCGGAGCGGCTTCCTGGCCTGTCCGCTCTCGCGTGCTCAGGCCGCGGCGACACAAACACCACCCGCGGGCTACCCCCGCCATCTGGGCGGCACATCCTCCCCCGCGGAGACAGCAAGAGCGCGCCAGCTCCCCGACTCCTCCCATCAGAGCAGGACCCCCATCACGTGGGCCCCCGCCCCGCCTCATACCCCCACAGGCCCGCCTCTGCACCCACTGGGGGCCGGGGTCTCGGACATGAGCTTTGGGGGAGGCAGGCGTTCAGCCCATCATGGTCCCTGACAAGCACGTCTCCCACGTCTCTCTCTGTCCCTTCTGAAAGCATCAGTTTAAAGAGAAGTAATAGCGTGGGGACTGAGGGCAGTGGGGGTTCAGGCATTTTTAACACACAGAGTTTGTACAATATCTTCGCACAACTTAGAATTTACCCATCTGTCTGTGTTTTACATATTCTCATACTTCCCTGCATTCTAAAAGCTCCACACGAAGATGAGTGACAACGGTCAGCTCGACAGTGTGCGTCGGAGCCCTTGGAGCCCACGTGTGGGAGCGACGAGCTCCAGGCCTCCCAGAACCTCACATTCCTTACTGGAGATTCCTCATCCCTTAGAGCCAAGAGAGCGTGTACAGTGCCAAAGGGATATGCATCCCGATGCACGGATGATGGGGCAAGGTCATGGACTCGCCTCGGAGGGATGTCCACAGCTGACCCTCCCCCTGCTCAGCACAGACACATGTGCAACACATGAGCACCATCATCAGTGATGTGGGAACGACACAGGGTCTGCTCCGACCCCCCCAGCCTGGGTCCCCTGCTGCAACCTGGAAGGCGAGACCCTCCAGTCCTTCCTGGCTCTCCCCTTGATATTTGTTTAACCGTCACAGAATCCAACTCTGTAGCACACACACTGTTGTACAACCTGAGGGACTGTACGGTCCACATCGTGAACGAGCACCAGGGCCTGCGGTATAGACTGAGCCCCACTTTGCCTGTGACTCGCTGGTAGAGAGATCTGTACCTTAAGCAAGGCCAACCTGTGGCAATGGTCTTTCTACCAAATGACCTAACGAGGACAGCCTTGCTGCCTGTGGATATCCTACTATCTGAACGTGCAGACTGTTTGGTTAAAACGATTGGGGACCCTCTGAGCGGAGGCAACGGAAGCAGGTGAAAGGATTTGGCCCCTTTGTCCATCAACTTGTAGGAAAATCCAGTAGGAAAAAGGAAAGAAAAAAGCCCAACTGTGTGAAAGTAAACGATTTCAATGATTTTCAAATAAAACAGAAAGGAAGAAACGTCCAGAGGCGTGAATTTCCTGGATTAGCAGGTAAACGTAGGCAGCACAGCCAGTCCCGTGGGAAGGTGAACTACCCAGACCCCAACCAGGTTGAGATTCTACAAATGGACCCATCAACCATGCCACTGCCCTGCGGTCCCGTGGGGCATCAGGGAGGGAGCAGGGGCATGTGAGGGCAGTGGCCTCTGCGGAGGGGGCCTCCCTGAGCAGGGACCTAGGAGGACATGCCCCCTGGGCCCTTTTCTGTATACCCCATGCACTCCATCCAGACTCCCCGTGTTCTTGGTTTGCAAAGGGGGTGGGTGTCATCAGACCGCATTCTGTGTGTCTACTTCCTGTCGCTAAACAAACACGTCTGTGAAAATGCTTGCTTTCTAATTTCCCAAAATTAACTTTAAAGTCCATTTGTATAATGAAAAATGAAAAACTTGAGTGAATACATTTTGAGTAGATTTATATGACAATGAAGCAAAGTTTAAAACACAACAACACGCTTGCACGATCACATACCTAAGATTTCTCCCTACGATGGAAAAACTGAAGGTAAGGACAGGAAAGGGACGGGCCAACTGCCCACGGCCAAACAGTGGCATCCGACCCAGATCAGGGCCTGTGGGGTCCGGGCGGGGTGTCCCGGGGATGCACAGACGGCAGGCAGGGAGACGAGGGGCTGGCTGTGTCTGGGCGTGGTACCAGTGGGAGTGACAGTGAGTACCTCAGCAGATGTGACGCTTGCCCGGGAAAATTCCAAGACCCCATACAGTCATCTCCGAGGCATGAGTGCGCCGGCAAGGCTGGGGCTCGCCCGAGCACTGCAGGACATGGTCCTGCTTGTGGCTCTGCTCCTACGATCTTCATGCTCTGGGATAAATGTTCCATATCCTTGAGCAGTGGTTTTCTTGTACGCACACCAAGTTCAACCAGATGACCTCTATGGTCCTACCAGCTTTAACTCATGGAGATCGTGATTAAAACGTTCCTTTAATTAAAAAAAAAAATTTTTAAGTAGGACCCATGTCTAACACAGAACCCCACACGGGGCTTCAATTCAAGACCTGAGCTGAGATCCACGATTGGACACTTAAGCACCAGGGCACCCCCAAAACGTTCTTTTCAATAGTGAGTTTGTGAAATACGCATCACAGGATTCGATTGTGACAATGTAAAGTGGAACCCAGGTTTACGCAATGCCAGTCAGGGCAAAATAAAGTAATTGCATCATCTCCCAACTGAAGAGAAGTCCCTTTTATTTATTTTTCATTTGCTTCTGATCCCCTCTTTGGAGAAGCAGAAAATAAAGAATCTTAAAGAACAGCCTTAATGACGCTACAGGGCAATTCATCCCTGCGAGATCCAGCCTTTCCGGGATCTCAGGCGGAGGGTAAGCCGCGGTAGGCGCTGGGCCTTGATGTGAAAGCAGTGTCAGAGGAGAAGCTCCAGCACTGGGTCGAGGGCTCCCACTTCCCCGCAGGCATTTGCTAAACCCACGTCTGATGAGCGTCCCCGGCTATCACTCTGGCCAGCTCCCCCTGCAGCCGCACAGAGCGTGCCTCGTGGACATGTCGTCCGCCTGGCCTGCAATCATGGCACAATGCGGAGTGGGTTGAGTCCAGGTGAGAGCACACGGCAATCAAGCTTGGGGATGGGAGAACAAAGCCATCTTCTCTCATTTGCCGGCAACACAGCCATCAGGCCTTAATTAGGAGGCAAGTGTGGGCTGGCTGCTGGAAGGCTGCTTATCACCCAGCGCAACTCCCAATCAGCCCGCCAGCGAGAGCCGGCCACCTCGGGCAGGGAAGGGGACTGGCGGAAAGGAGCCACGAGAGCAGCGGGGACAAGCCCTAGGGAATGAAATTAAATTTGGAAGGGAGAGGGGCCAAACCCCTGGGAGCTAGCTGCAAATAAGTCACAGAGCTCTGGGGCACACCCCGTGCGCCATTCACCAGTCACCAGCCCAGGCCGGAAGCATCAGTCCCATGACACTCCCTGCCCCCCACAAAGCTCTTCTTCTCCAACGACATTTCCCAGAGGCCACCCAAACTGGAATATATAGAGTACGCTCTTCTATTCACAATTTTTAATAATCAACTTAAGAGCGTTTATCTAAAACAAGTTCCCCAATATTCCTGTGAATATCACATGAATTTATTACATGTTTATATTGAATGGATACCTATCTGCTTGGATCTACAGCAAAATATCAAAAGGTCAGTTTAAAATATCCTCTAGAGTCTGGTATGTTAACATTTAATTGTAAACCTAATTGTCTTTGAACAAAGCCTGTGCATTAAAAATAAATGTAGAATTTACACACACACACACACACACACACACACCCTCCTATATCAAAACACCTACGTCCGTGTAGGAACTAAACACGGAATTGCGTGTTTATTATTAAAATCTGTGTCGCGGGAACCGCTGCGCTACAGAACGCGACCGAGAGCCGCGTAGTTGAACGTCGTGGATGAGCCTGTGCTCGGTGGCGCCGTCCCCTACTTGTGGGAGGAACCGCACGGCCACGGCGCTGGGAAACGCCGCTGGTTGCCAACCCAGGGCCGACCCTGGGCGGGGCAGAGCCACAGGCGTGCGGGCCTGCACGTGGACCAGAGTCATGTATGAGGCTTCATGGAGCCTAGTGCCCAAGAATCCACTTAAGGGAGCCCGCGGTTCCTAATCTATTTTAAATGGCCCAGGAAATAAACTGTCCCTGTGCCTGGATGGGACACGGAGGAAATGGGAGGCCAGAGCTCCGCTGTCCCTGCCCGTTCCTTTCTCCAGGAACCTGTGGGGGACACGCTCATGTTCTCTCAGCTTCTGCTCGTGGGGGTATGGGGTTTTGAGAGACCCATGAGGAAACAGCCACCCCATGCCGGTGAGCCAGCGGATGCAGACTGGGTTTGGAGCGATGCGGCGTTTGAAATCCGTGTCCACGGTGAACTTAGAGCTCAAAAGGTTTGTCCTGCGCTTCTGGCCGTCCCACCTCCTCGGTGGACAAGAGGGGAAATGATATAAGGGAAGTAAAAATCAAGGTCCCAAAATAAGGAAAATTCCGGGGCTGACGCAGAAGATGAGGCAAGACCCGGGAAGGGCCGCCGTCCCCAGACTTCCCGCGCAAGCCCCGAGTGAGCACGGTGCCTCTCTGAACCACGACGGCAGAAAGTACATTTACTGCTCCAACCCCAAGTCCACTCCTTCCCCCAATCCGTCCTGCACCCCAGCAAGGTGATATGTGCAGAATGGGTCCGAGAGGCCCTCCTTCCACCAGGAGCCTGCAGGCGCTTCCCCAGGGCATTCAGGGTAGGAGACGGCAACTCCCGACAACGCAGCAGGCCCTCAAGAGAACCGGCCCCTCCCACCTCTCTCAGTGCTCACGGCCCTTGCCTGCTCTCCCGCGGCAGGTCTCGAAGTGGGGTTCAAGGAGCGCAGCCATTTCGCCCCAGGGGCTTTGCACAGCCTGTTTATTCTGCCGGGAACCCCATCCCATGCCCAAGGGTTAACCTTTTCTATGCTGAGGGCTTACATCTCATCTTCTGCATCCGCTCTGCAATTTTTCTTTTTGGGGACCTCAGTTTTTACTCCCTTTATGTGATTTCCCTTCTCATATGGGAAAAATCCGCTCACTCGATACAGAACTCATCTGCCTGTTCCCTGGTATCTTCACGGTGCCCACCGCAGAGTAAAGACCTGAAAAATGAGGGGCCGGTAAGTGGAGGAGACACGGGATTGTCGCATCTCAGAAGAGAGCTCGGCAGGACAGGCAATGACGCTTCTTCTACAAACGCAAGTATATGGCAGGTCCCTATTTGTCGAAAATGTTCTGGGTGAGGTGTTCCCTGGAAACTGGAGTGACCAGGATTATATCCTTTTGTGGAATACTTTTGGAGACCCTGGGAATTGAGGAAATATTCCCTTAGGTGGTGAAGATGGAGGCAGCATGCAAACGAGATAATCCCAGAACCCAGCGCACCACAGACCTGAGAACCTGCTGCATCTCAGGCCCCAGAACCCAGCACATCTCAGACCCAAGAACCTGCTGCATCTCGGACCCCAGAACCTGCTGTATCTCGGGCCCCAGAACCCAGCACACCACAGGCCTGAGAACCTGCTGCATCTCAGGCCCCAGAACCCAGTGCACCTCAGACCCGAGAACCTGCTGCATCTTGGACCCCAGAACCTGCTGCATCTCGGGCCCCAGAACCCAGTGCACCACAGACCTGAGAACCTGCTGCATCTTGGACCCCGGAACCTGCTGCATCTCGGGCCCCAGAACCCAGCGCACCACAGACCTGAGAACCTGCTGCATCTCGGACCCCGGAACCTGCTACATCTCGGGCCCCAGAACCCAGCGCACCACAGGCCTGAGAACCTGCTGCATCTCGGACCCCAGAACCCAGCGCACCTCAGACCCGAGAACCTGCTGCATCTCGAACCCCAGAACCTGCTGCATCTCGGGCCCCAGAACCCAGCACATCTCAGACCCGAGAACCTAATGCATTTAGGACCGCAGAACCAAGTGCATATGGGACCCTTGAGGTGGCAGGGTATGAAGAGTCAGGACAGGAGAGGATAAAACCAATAGGTCAGATCTAAGCTTTTCAAGTGAATACGATTTGCTTTCCACTGGAGTCAGAGACCCTAGGGAAGCGTCAGAGCCCTGTGACTCATGGAGGATGTGCGGACCCTGCCATGAAACAGATGAAGTCCCAACCTAGAGCAGCCCCCACTTGTGCGCCCGCAGCAGCTTCCTGAACGTCTGCAGGGGGTGGAAGACTTTGCCTTCCTGGAGGAAGCAGCAGACGGACCAACAGGAAGCGCCCCTGCCGCAGACCTGGGCCAGGTGGGAGGGGCCGCTCCCTGCAGCGTGAGGCGAACCGGGCCGGGCCTGCGTCAGGAAGCACACGCGAGCCGGCCGCGCACGGACGCACGGAGACTCCGGAGCCGCTGGCCAGGCGGACGCGCGAGCCTGGGACCTCTCGTGCGTGTCTGGGCGACAGTGTCCAGCTCTGTTTCCCCGACATCCCACTCCCCGTTTCTCATCCTTTCAGGCAGCAGAGGCTGTGGGGGTTAGAGGCTGTGCGTGAATCAGCCCAGGCTCCGCGAGCCCATCGCTCGACACCCGACCACGGGGCAGCGTGGCCGCTGCGGAGCCCTGTGAACCCTGTCAACTCGTCTCCTGCACATGCCGGAGGCTTTCTCCTACCGGACGCCGTGCCTGTTCCTGCAGACAAGACGACAGATGGACACAGACGGCACCCGGCCGGGAGGGAAGCCCGCTCTTCCCGAGAGAAAGCCGACTCTCTCCCGACACCTCTGGCCGGTGGAGGCGTCCTGGCCTTCGGGTGGCTGCTGGCTGCGTCTGCAGGCTTTCTCCGATACCTCATCGCTCATCTCTCCATTCTGCCTCATTCAGTTCGAACTGGTCCTAGCAGAGCACTGAGACCTGTGCAGGCAGCTCCGTCTTTCTCCACTGGGAAGGAAAAACTCTCTTTTGTGATGGGAGACCTCGAGTCTGGGATAGGGCGACCTTCGCTGAGCCCCCGATCAGTCAGAGTGAGGTCAGCAGCTGGCATGCAGTGGGGCCCCGCGCTCGGGAAGCGGAGGGCAGCTTGAGAATCAACAAGTCTTCAACACCTGTCTGTTAACACAAATGCACTCGGGAATTCGGCTTTTTAAACAATTTGAACTGCCAGTTCTACAATAAGAAACATGCGCTCCCACTGTCTTCAGGTGCTAAAGGCAATGTCTGGACTGGAGCAATCATTCTATCTCTCTGGACTTCGAAATGAAAGCAGCACCTTTGCCAAAAACATTTGCTAATTAAGAATCATGAAAACACTCAAATGTTTGAAAACAATGAATAACGTGTCTGCTGTCAGAACGCTGAGCTCTGCGTATGGCTTCTTGTGGCCCGTTGTTGCTCGAATACTTTGTCCTTTTAACTTCATTAAACGAGGCCACTACATAAGGCTTGCCCTCCGTTTTCCCATCTGTGACACTTTGGAATACGCTATCGCTCCCTTTTGGGTCTGGAACCTCAGGCCCCAGATCCTGACCCCCATGCAGTGTACACGCCATCGTCTGTATGCTACTTATATCGAGCAAATGCTGAGAAAAGAGAAAAAAGTAAGAATTAAAACCCACTGACTGCCAGTCTGGTGCCACATTACACAATCCTGATCGTATCAGATCTGGAAAGCAACACAAGATTGACGAGATCACCAGGTAGATCAGCAAACAGGGAACCCCAGGCTGTGGGAGGCGACTTCAGGGACTGTCAGGAGCACTGCTCCTTCCGCTTATGTGTGAGCTGGAGGGGTTTCTGAGAATAGGAAGCAGCCTAGTTACATTTTATAGTTACAACTTAAAGTAAAGGATTTGAGCGTTATCTATGTATAAAACGACTTGTAGTAAAAAATTGATGTTGGTTCTCTGAGCCAATATACTGATTTTAGACTTTTTGTTATTTGATTTATTAATAATGCTTTCCCCAATGATCTATAAGATTAATCATCTAAACGTTGGCATTGTATAGTTACTAATCAGGTTTTATCTTCCTTTAGAACATTCCAGAAATACCAGAAAAGCCAAGAGCTTTTGTATAATATTGAGATGGAAATTTATAGCTGCATTCCTTTGGAAGGGTACGCCTCCGGGCCAGGAGAAAGATGAGTGACCCACAACCTGAGATCCTTCTGCTGAAAGTACCTTTGCATTTTTGGGGAGCAACTGGCTGTCATCACAATATCTCTTTGCAACAGCACTTGTCCTGTTGTCCCCGTCAGGATAGGGGAGAAGCAGCAGTGCCCCTATGCACTAGGAAATCGATGCTAGTCCGGCTGCTCGCAAGGAGTGCTTGCTGGCTTCCAGCCTCCTCAGACGCTCTTTATTCTGCAACAACAGCTCTAAGAACCATTGGCTTAGAATGGGTCACGTGTACGCTGTACCACGAAAACGTTATCACTGTCATCTTCCTTGTGGATATTTCCTTGGGGAATGCTAGACTGTCAATGCTGGAAGGGATCCTGGAAGTCCTCTCCCGTAACCACTCAACGGTCATCACTAATGGTGGATGAAGAAGTGGGTGGTTCCGCTTTTGGCGATCACGTGTAATTTTTCCGCACAATCTTCTCGCTGATAACGAAGAGGCAAATTAAATTCTGTTTATGTCATCTGTTTGAAGCATTGGAGGGTGATCGTGATTTGCACCGCCAAGAAACCAAGCAGAGAGAAACCCACAGAGATGGGCCCTTATTAAGCACAACTCTTTGGCTTGAGACATTTACTGATACCGAAGTGACTCATGAAGGTCTCAGAATCTGAACGTCTCTCTGCGTCTCTGAGCATCACGTGACCAGGGGCATGAGACTGGAGCTCCTGGCCCATGGGAAGGAGTTCCCCAGAAACACCACACGCTTCCACTGGGATCGCTTAAGGTTTCATCCCAGGAATAAATGTAAACTGGAAATAGCTCATACCTCCCGCATAATAAAACCCAGCTTTGAACCATCCCAACTCCTGATTTGACGGAAGCCACGTTCCTTATTCTAGATGAAGACAACAAAAATGAATGCTTTCTGGAGGAAGATGACATAACTAACATAACAGAAGCTGCAACACGTAACTACAGGTTTTTATCTACCATGTCTGTAATCCAGACTAAACAAGGCAAGCTAATAGGTAGATTTGACCAAAACCCAGGGGGAAGAAAATAACAGCCGACAGAAACGGACACATTGAAATTATCTGACAAGAATTTAAAGTAATGAAACTGCCAAAGACATTTAACACAATGTCGAATTTCAGGAGATGAATAAAACTTATTGTAAAGATCAAATGGAAATTTTAGAATTGAAAACTCTAAGAATAGAAGCTAGGAATTCAGTTGCTGGAATTAACAGAGTAATGCCTGGCTGAAGAGACAATCCGCAGACTGGAAGACAGGTTAGAAGAAAATATCACAACTAATACAAGAGAAATAAAATTATATTAAATAAAGGAATAAAAAAATTTGAAAAATTAAGGCTAAGAATTTTCAAAAGTGATGAAAAATATAGACCACTAAATTCAGAAGCACCATGAATCCCAAATGCAGTAATTACAAGGAAAAGCCAGACGTCCTGGTAAAACTACAAGAAGCAAAACTCAAGAAAAAAAAGCGTGAACTGGCAGCATTTAGTAACAGCTAACTTCTTAACAGAGACAAGAGAACTCAGAGGGTAATAGAATTCTGTATTAAAAATGTTTAATGAAAGTAAATGCCAATCTTGTGGGGAAAAAAAAAAACCTTCAGCTATGAAGGTAAAAAAAGGACATTTTCAGACCAAAAAAGGAAAGAATTTGTCATCAGTAGATCGACATTAAGTAAAATTCTAAACGATCGTTGAGCCAGAAGGAAAATGATGTGCTTGTAGCTCAGAGGTTCACAAGGAGGTGAAGAGCACAAAACCACAAATAAGGGGTAAAGGTATTTGACCACTAACTGGGTTAAAGGACAATCATGAAACCTTGTAGGATTTGACATATTTACAAAGAAATAACACACATATTAACATATGTGTATGAGGTATTACTTCCATTACAACAGCACATAGACTGGGAGGTACAGACTGAGTTGAAGCGTTCATAGAGTCACTGAATATTTGGAAAGTGGTAAAACGGCAACTAATATTAAATTCCAGTAAGTATGAATAAATACTGTAATTTCAAAGTAAACAATAAAAGGCAGTAAAAGAAAGTTAATAGTGGTAAAAAGGAATAATGTAAAATACTAAATCCAAATAAATTTAAGAAGCATTTTGAGTTGCACAGTCAATACAAGGGCCGGGGGCTGTGGCCGTGGAAGTGGGAGGCCACCTGGGCCCAGAGTGCCGGGAGGCACCATCCCCGTGGCGTCTGTGCCGGTCTCGGAGCCAGGGCTGGGCGCTGGACGTCAGGACTGTCTCCCGCTTGGCCAGGGCACCTGGAACCGACGGACGTCGCACGGCTCGCTCTGAGAAGCTACAACACTGGGTCCGCACTTTTGATCTAACTGACGAGGGGCCTGAGATCAGAGGACACGTGAACCTCCGGTCAGCACTCGCTCTGCGTTTAGGAACAACTACAACGAGCTCCATGACGAACAAGTATGTTTTCTTAATTCACAGATTTTTTTAAAATGTGCATATACATGTAGGAAACAGCTACAAGTGAGACGGAAAAGAAGCCCTGCAACGGGACCAGAGAAAAGGCCGTCGATTACAGAAGGGAACAGTCGGTTACGGGACAGGCCTCAGTGCGTCTCCACAGAGTCAGGGCTCTTAATCCGGAGATAAAAAGTGAGCAGGTGCGAGAAAGTGGAAGAAGGGGGGAGGACACAGGTGTGAGATCTCTGCAAACACTGTCCTCAGCGACAAAGAAAAGCGTGGTCTCCTTCTCATAAAAGGTTCATCCTTTGCTTTGAAAAGCAAATAGCCTTTTTGATTTGAGATATTTTGTAATGTTAATTTCTTAAGGTAACAGAATTTTGGACAAGCTGTGCCTAACAGCAGATCGTGTGGCAGCCCAGGTGCCTGCCACCACTCTGGCCACACAGCCAAGCCATGTGCATGGCCTCGCCTGTAGGAAGGTGTGGTCCGGGGCCCAGCCGGGTGACATTTGCAGCTGAAGCGATGTGCTCACGTCTCCCCTGCTCCCTCCGGGGTCACATGCCCCAGCCATCAGGTCGGCGACGGGCCGGGGAGCTCACAGGTGGAGAGAAGGCAGTTCCCAGGACATTTGCGCAGGGCAGGCCTCTCCTTCCTCCAGCGACCCACAGGACATGAGGGAGCAACGCTACTCAGGCTACTGATGCCATGGGGCTGTGGCGCAGCGACCAGCCTCTTCTGCTCTCAGAGGGGCTGCAGTCCAGCCTTGGGCCTGCTCCGCCCTCCTCTCTGCCCCACTTCCCGTTTCTCCTGGGCACGGTCTGGTGGGACACGCCAGGGACACGCCAGGAGCACGTTGAATCCCTGCTCGGCGGTGGGAGGCGCAGGCCCACTCGGGCTTTCCGCGATGGAAACTGCCCGTCGGAGAGCAGGCGGGGCAGATGCACCCGGGAGGAACTTCTGAAACGCAGGTGGGGCTCAGGGGAGCTCAGGGGAGTCCCCACTTCCCTTGCACAACTTCAAGGTGCAGCCCCCTGACTTAGCCAGGTGGGACCGTGGGCTGCTGGTGCCAACTTCGGGGCAAGCCCGCATTTCAGCATAGCCCTCACGTCCACCGAGCTTCACACTCACAGAGGGTATCCCTCTAAACATGGCCTTGGAGTCCCATGGCATGGGGAGGAGAGGCCCGAGTCATCCCGATTCACAGCTCAGGGAGCCTGGCTCAGGGAAGCGGCCACCGGTGCTGCCGTGGTCTCCCAGATGCTGTCAACGAACCAGCAGAGACTCGTGCTACAGACGACACGGACTTACTCTGTCCCGCCCCCGGAGGCCGAGAGAGCTTGCGCGCAGGGCCACACTCCCTGTACAGGCTACAGGGCAGAAGCCTCTGCTCTCCCCGCGGCCCACGTACCCATGCTCCGTGGCTCCCCATCCCTTTCTTGGGTCGCTCTGACTTCTGCTTCTGACTGTCCCTTCTGTCTCCCGTCGCGAGACCCACCAGTAATGCAGGAGAACGTCCCTGCCTCAGGGCCCTTGATCGCGCCTGCAGAGCCTCTGTCAGGTGGCACGGGCGTCCGCAGGTCCTGGGTGATGGTGTGGGCATCGTGGGGACCATTGTTCTTCCTGCCACGGCGCAGAGGAAGTGGCGAAGGGAAGGGTGAGCCTCCAGTCCTTCCACGGGACAGCTGTGGCTCTTTCGAGGAGCAAATCCTCGGGCACCAGTGAACCCTGAGGAAAGAGGGGTGTCCATGCACGCACGCGGCACAGTTCTGGAGCGTTAGCCTGGCCTGGGCGCTCCTGCACCGCAGCCTAGTGTGAAGAGCCACCGGCAGGAGCAAAGATTCGTGCAGAGAACACGGCATCCTGCTCCGCCCGGGGCCAAGCAGTGCCGAACCCCACGCATGCGGCACACTCCATGGGCTTCAGAGAAGTGGGCGGAGCACAGTGGCGCCCCGTGAGCCGGCGCGGACTGGCGGGGACCCGCGAGGACGGGTGGGGACCAGTGTGTGCGGCCTGGCCTTCTGGGACTCACCTAAAGCAGGTGTCTTAGGTAACACTTGACTCGTGGTCAGAGCAAACAAATCCACACCCGGAGGCGCCGAACCCTGAAACCGACAAAGCTGTGTGGACATGGACCCCAGGGTGGAACCAGTGCCTGGGGACAGTGGTGTCCTTGGAGGACGTCTGGAGCCTGCTTCCAGGTCCGGTGGCCCCAGCCCGGCGCCGGATCCGGTCACACTGAGATCGGGTCTGTTCCTCCTCGAGTTCCAGCCTGTTTTCCCAGCTCAAATGCGACCGCACGTGCTGTTCAACAACCTTCTATTTTTTGCGTTTCATGGCTAGATTTTTGAAAAATTTTATGCATTTTAAAGTTTAACCGTATTAGTGGTTTTTAAGGCTAAAGTCCTTATTTTGTCGTTTACCACCAATGAGAAATTAAATTTTTAGGTTTCGAAATACTAAAACCTTCCAAAACCATCCCTTAAAGCCCTCGCATTTAAGGCATTTCATCATTACCACGGAAACAAGAAACGGAGCTTTACTGGACGCTAACAGCGAAAAGTGTCCTTCTCAGTGCGGCACAGAAAACAGCTCACGTGCACCAGCGGTCCTGTTTCTTGACTATTTTATTTCTTCCTACAGTGGGAAACTTAAGGAAATACTAACCTGCCCCTACTCTTTGATTCAAGTAAGATGCCGACTGACCATGCGCCCTAACGCCCGTCGTGCCTGGTTCTCTGGAGAGGAGGAGAGCGTGCTGAATGACACCTGCGGCCACACACCTCGCACGCTGAACGGAGAATCTGGACACGATGACCCTGGTTCTCAGGTTTGCAGAATCTTTGTTTGAGGACTTAACTACGTCGCAAACATCTCCACCTCTGTCCACTGCCACTCAAGTCAGGAACAGCAGCGGGAACGGTGGTTCTGGGATCCAGACTGCTCACCTCGTGTGCACACAGCCATCGAGTCTCCCTGTGCTCCTTTCTAATGCACATGTTCGAGGCTGGACCTCCACACCTCTCCCCTGCCTGTCTGAGGCTGGACCTCCACACCCCTCCCCTGTACCCGCAGGTCGAAGACCAAGATCCTTCCATGGTCAGCCAAGGCAGGCCCTTGACTAGGTTCTCGCCAGAGTTTCCCATAGGAACTCCCCTGCTCCCTCCTACCCTCTGATGACAACATCAGATTCCATATAATTTCCCAAACACAGGAAACTGGGCCACGTCCTCATGTCTGTGAACATCTATTTTCACGATGCACCTTATTCTTTCCTTGTTGCTCAGCTAATGGAGTCTGTCATCATGAGAAATCCAGCACGTTTGGAAGTTCTTTTGATAAGACTTGTAGGATGTTGGAGAGAAAACAGGAAAAATGCACCCAGGACTGTGTACTCGTTTGCCCGTGTGCTCACCGCCTGGGCTAAACCAGCTGCAGAGCTGGTGTCTTTCCTGCCTCTACCCCAGACAGTGTCTGAATACGGCAGGGTCTCGAAAGTTGATTTAAAACACAGTTGAAGAAAGAGCAGAAAATTACCTAAATTATTCTTTAATACAGCGTAACCAAGGTGTTCACTCTGAACTCTTCCCTCCGCAAAGCCGCTAGAATGAACATCCAGTTTGCACTCGTGTGCGCAAGCGTGGTGCGCGCGTACCTCCCAAATGTAGCACAAATGTGACGGTGTCCTTTCCTGCTTAGAACGTAACCCGCTGAAGGGAAGGAACACTGATATGTCTTTTTGCCCATCTGTCTCCCTTGTCAAGGAGAGAAATGACTTAGAGCGTCTTACAAGGCCGCAGGCTCCACCCAGGCCCCTCTTAGGCATTGTTCGGCCGCAGAGCACGAGGCACGATTTAGTTTGATGCCTTCACTTCGGTCCTACGTGCACCGCAGACTGACCCGTTAAACGCGCTCAGTGCCACGCTTCGGAAGGTGACAGAGTGGGGCTTGGCCATTTTGCTCCGCAAGGAGCCGAGAGCGGTAGAAAGTCAAGTCTACAAAGAGTTGCTGACAATTACTGTGGGGACTCTGCAGTGAGATAATTCTTGGTCAAGGATTCTCCCAGGTCCGAGAAAGACTATAGGCTTCCTCTTCTAAAACCTGCAGAGATCCACACCCTTGCACACACACTTTCTGTGGGATCGTAAATTGTGCAGAGCGTGTCTGTATCACCCCCAGAAGACGCCTCGCTCCCAAGTGGGGAACCACCATAACTGAGAGTAAAGACGGTGCCTGGAACTTGGCGTTCTGGCCACCTTGAGTCCTGCCCTTTCCTGTAATCCTCCCTTCATGGTACCATGTCACTCCCATCGCAGGGTGGGACTGGATCCCACCCCGTACCCACTCACTTGGCCAAGCTCCCACCCAGGAGGGTTGAACCAGCTCCAGTGTCCAAGCACACCGCAGCGACTTGAGGCTCTGGGTAACAGAAGTGTCACTAGTGCAATCAAGCCTGGCTCCACCCGTCCCTTGTTGTAAGCACCGTTCTGTCAAGGAGGAAGGGTGAGTAGCTTGAGGGCATGCACCTTGGCCCGACTGAATTCAGGCTCTGCACCTACTCCTGGTCAGCCCAGACTTGCGGCACGCCTTTTACAGAATCCAGGTTCCCACGGAAATCCGGTTAAATCCGGTGGTGCTGACACTTCGTGTGCAGATCTGTGCTCAGGGTCACAAGAGATAACGTGTGCAACATGCCCATCATAGCCCAGGCACACCACAGGGCCTTTGCACGTCCGTGTCCTGCCCTCACCGACAGGAGGGTGGTATGTCCTTATGTGTGTCTAGAGCAGACTGTCTCAACTCTCTAACTGCGCATCTTCAGCAAAAAGCACAGTGACTAATCCTCTACTAAAAACAGCAAAGGGTCCTCCAATTAGGTATCAGGGTGTGTACTGACAAGTCATAATAACCGGGGACACACATACTCATAAAGCATTTACATTTAAAGGTACTTACTATATTTATAAACAGTACACATCTTTTTTCTTCTGAAATGTATTAAGAATTTTTTTAAAGTGAGAGAAATATCTTTAAATGTGACTTATTATTTTTTTTAAATTTTGCTTGTCACTTCATGAGAGAGCAATTTCAAGCCCTATTTCTTACTCCAATTTACACTGATACTTGCTTTTACGACCTGTCATGGTTGAAAAGATGCGTCACGAAGAAGCCTCCGTCTCAAGTGGAAGAAGAGGAGCTTCTACAAGGGCTACTGCGGCGGAAGCTGCTCGTTCTCCTTCATGACCAACGGTTACCCCACGATTCTCACTGAGATCCAACTAATCAATTTCTGTGGGTCCCAAATGCCCCAGGTTCCACTTACAGACCACTAGAAGGTGTTAAATATAGATATTTGAACAAATGGATTCAAAATACACTGAATTTTTTTTACAATCTTTTAAAATTAAGAATTTTTGTTTCCAAATTCTTTTTTTAAAATTGTATTTATTTATTTGAGAGACAGAGAGAGAGAGAAAGAGCATGAGCTGGATGGGTGGGAGCAGAGGGAGAGGGAGAAGCAGACTCTCCGGAGAGCAGGGAGCCCAACATGGGGTTCAGTCCCAGGACCCTGAGATCATGACCTGAGCTGAAGGCAGATGCTTAACAGATGGTGGCACCCAGGTGCCCCTTGTTTCCAAATTCTTCAAGTGGGTAAATCTCAGAGTATTTAATGTGATTCAAATATTACTTATAGCAAAAATTTTAAAGTTATATCAAAATGACAGTTTCTAAACATCTGTTTTCAGAGTGTTTGCTCCATAGTCCAAGGCTCTTCTTAAAGAGACTCCCACTGCTTGTTATCCTTATCTTTACTTTCAAGCAGGATTACATGTAGGAAGGTTTTGAAGGCCGTCTGCCGACACCGTCCTTCTCTTGCTGTCCTCCTCCATAAATAACAGATTTGGAGCCTGGGTCCCTTTGTGAAAGAACACTGTATCTCCTCTTTAAAGTTGACAGCCTGCTTAGAAATTCACTATAAAGACATCTTTGGGGGAACAAATGATTTCATAGTAGTGTCCTACTTCATCTCCAACGATTACAAAATGTTGCAATCTAAGTTATAAGTCCATTAGCAGAGGCCCCAGACACTGTATTATGGAGCAAGATGCCAAAAGCCAACGGAAGCGCGAGGTTCCTGATCTAAGCCCCTGGACTTGGCACGGCTCGTTCACCTGCATCGCGTCATGTATGCACGCTGACATCGCTGATGTCACGGGCATGACATTTGGAAAAGCTCAGGCTGTCTATTCCCACCTGCATGTTTTATACCAGGAAAACTTAATATAGTTATTAGTTTTAATACAAGTAAGTTTGATATCTTTTATATCCCAATAACTTGTAAACCTCTGAGACACAGACATTCCACTTTGAACACCAAACTCCTAAATTCCCAAACACGTGTTCAAATTCCCCCAAGATGGGTTTCCTCCACCACAAAGAACCATTTTATAAATCAGAAGTACTGGTCGGTATCTTCCTGAGACACAAACGTAAGCTGTGGCTGTCGGTGTTTATTATGAGCAAAAGTTAAGATGAATAACTAAATTAACAAGTCGTATACATATATAACATGTTACAATATGTTATGTGTACATAGCATTAACCTGCACACACTGTGCACACCTACTCTAACTTCACACACATACCCTGAACTTGAGTTCCCACAAACGCTCTGCTGCGTAAGACGAGTGACATGCAACTTGTGTACATGGAACTCGTATTAATTAGCAACATTGTTTCATGGCTAAGTCAGATATTTATCTTCTTCCTTCTCACTCTAACTTCCCCATCATCTCTAATTAGTCTTAGTAGTTAAAATGGCCCGAGCATCATGTCCCGTGTTGTCATGGCTATAGTCAGGGTCACACACAGGTCAACAAATACTAAAACACAAAGATCTTGATATGCCTTTCTTCCCCGAAAGCTCTCAGTCACACACTTCGTTCTCGACCACGGTGGAATTAACATGTGCTCTCTGCTAAGGCCCAGGTACCAGGTAGCACAAGCAAGGAGAGGCCCTTGGGCAGATGTCCATTGCTTATCTGCTCTTATTCGACAGAGACAGAGAGAGACAGCAAGAGACGGAACACAAGCAGGGGGAGTGGGAGAGGGAGAAGCAGGCTTCCCGCTGAGCAGGGAACCCAATGCGGGGCTCAAATCCAGGACCCTGGGATCATGGCCCAAGCCAAAGGCAGATGCCTAATGACTGAGCCATCCAGGTGCCCCCATTTTAGTTTACGTTTTTAGAGATAGTGTGAGCAGGGGAGAGGGGCAGAGGGAGAGAGAGAAGGAGAGAACCTTAAGCAGACTCTCCACGGGGAGAGTCTGACACGGGGCCTCATCTCAGGACGCTGAGATCATGACCTGAGATGCAATCAGGAGTCGGATGCCCAAGTGACTGAGCCACGTGTCCCCGTCCCTCCATCTTTTGTGACGGGAATAGAGGGAACTACCGACGGTGGAGAATAGAGGACGGAAGTGAGTGAGGTTGGCTTTATGTCCCATCAACCGGAACCAGGACAGAAGCATGGAAAGAGGCAACTTGAGGCAGTGGGACTCCTGCTTCCAAAGAGCACAGAGTAACAGTGACCGAACTTTTTCTTGCCAGACACAACCAGCTGAACAGCTACACGAAGACGCCGGGTGTGGGACAGGGTAGGACAGCGAGCTCTGAGAGACTGGCTCCCAGGCTCCATGACTGCCCTGGTGGTTGCCTTGAGAGTTCCCGGGCTTGGCTGTGGGAGCCGGAGCAGGGACAGCTCCACAGGCTCCCTGAGGCGAGGAGACAGAGCTGGGACTCCAGGAAGACCAGGAAGGCAGGTTCTCAGGACAGGGCGCTGGAGAGAGGAGCACCGGCCTCCACGAGAGCCCCCTGCAGAGAAGCCACCGGGACCGTCAAAGGGAACGCCGGAGGCTGGGAGAAGCCCCGTCACAGTTCCCCACGGCACAGGGGGCGGCACCCGCACGGCGGCGGGAAGGATGCCTGCCCCGGCAGCCGGCTGTGGAGCGTGAACCTCACGGCCTTGGGGCTGAGCGCGCTCGAGATCTTGGCTGAACAACTAGGAATCGTTCGAGTCTGAGTATCGCCGAGATGCCGCCTCCCAGACTCCAGAAGCCCACAGTGTGCCAGACTGTCCCAAGCAACTTCTCCGCTTCCAGGAGCAAAGCTCAGAAGTATCACTAGGGTGAGGATAGATCTCGTGCTCAAAAAGGCAAAAATCACAACATCTAGGAGTCTGTGAAGAAGGCCAGGCATGGGGCGTTGGGTCACTCGGCCCGTTCAGTGTCCGACTCCTGATTCCAGCTCACGTCATGGTCTCAGGGTTGGGAGACTGAGCCCCGCATCAGGCTCCGTGCTGCGTGGAGCCTGTCTAAGATCCTCCCTCTGCCTCTGCCCCGCTTCCCCATCCCCACTTGCCTGTGCTCTCTCTTAAAGGGGAAAAAAAAAAAAAGAATTATAAGGCATGGAAAGGAGCAGGAAAATAAAATTCACAGTGAAGAGAAAAATCAGTCCATCCGAACCTAGTTGTAGGACTAACACAGATGTTAGAATCATCAGACAAGGACATACAACAATGATTATAATTGTAGCCTATATATTCAAAAAGTTAAGTGGAGACAGAAGATTAAAACAACAGCACCTAAATCCCATTTCTACAAATGGAAGCTGTGATGTCTGAGATGAAAGATACACGGATAAATGACAGATGTGCCCTTGGAGAATTAAAAGTAGTGAATGTCAAGATGCACTAATAGAAACTGTCTGAAATAAAACACGCAGAAAAAAAAGAAGTTAAAAACACAAACGAGACGCCAGTTACATGGGACAACTTCTAGTGGCCTGATGTACCTGTAATCGGAGTAAATGTAGAGACACGGGGACCACATGACATGACATGACATAACACACAACATAATTGAAGCTAATGGCTTAAAATGTCCAAAGGTAATGAAAACCTTAAACCTACAGATTCAAAATAAATCAATAAAACCCAAGTACAAGAAATGTAAAGAGAAGAGCCTACAGAAAATAGTCATATTGCTCAAACCCAGTGATAAATAGGAACTCTTAAAAGTAGACAGAGGGGGAAAAGATGGCTCCGTGTAAGGAAGCAAAGATAGGGGACGGGACATTTATCATGAGAACAGCGTGAGCAGGGAGGCAGGGGAGCTCGGTTCTTAAAGCAAAAACATGACGTTAGCCTGGAATTCATTAGCCAGAGAAAGTACCTTTCATCACTGAAGGTAAAATAAAGATTTTTTTAAGGCATTTAAAGCTGAGATCATCTACATCATCAGCAGACTGACCATGCAGGAAAGATTAAAGGACATCTTCGAGCAGAAGGAACACAACCCCAGCCACGGCTTGCCCCAAAGCCACAAGGAACACCAGCCACCGTGACGGCGTGGATAAAGACAGAGTGTGGTTTTCTCATTATTTACGTCTCTAAAAATAAAGACAGATTGAACCAAAATAATACTGGGATGTGCCCTCCGTAACACATGCAAAACTAAAATTTATGGTAATAGCCCCGAGGTCAAGGGGGAAGAAATGGAAGTACAACGCCCGGATTCGCACGCTGTGTGCTGAAGGGTGTCTGAGCATTTGACGGGAAACTGCAAAGGACACAGAGCGCATTTTGTAAAACCCAAGCAGCCACTATAGCAGCGACTGCAAGAGGTACAGCGAATAACCCAAACAGAGGAGACAAACAGAACTCTGTCCGAGTACCCGATCCGAAACAAGGCAAATGGAGGACAAAAGCGACAAGGGCAGACGCGATAAAGAGAAAACACACAGCAAGATGGTACACTCAGGTCTCATACATTAATAATCACATTGAACGTGCTACCTGAGCATCACAAGGAAAAGGCAGAAGCTGTTGAATCAGACAGAGCAAGACGAGGCTGCCCGCAGAACACATCGTACATGCGACAATGTGAAAGCATGAGAGCGCACACCGTGCTCACGCCAGTCAGAGCAACGCAGGAGTGACCATATGAATAGCAAACAAAGTAGCTTCAGAGACAGGACTGTCATCAGGGATTAAAAAAAAGGGAATTTCACAATCATAAATTAAGAAAGAAGAGATAACGGTCTTACTTGTGCACCTAACAACAGACTTTCAAACCCACGGAGCACAACTGGACAGACGGCAAGGGGAAATGGACAGATGGCTGTTATTTCAACACCCCCATCCTAAGAGTCGGTAGGAGGAGTGGACAGAAAATCAGGGGAGATGTAGACCTGAGCCACACCGTCGAGCGGCTGCACCGAACAGACATTTAAGGAATGCCCCAGCCACAACATCATGTGCGCGTTCTTCTCAAGTGCACACTGGACGTACCCCAGCACCTCAAATTCTGGGTCATAAAACAAGCCTGAGCGAATGCTAAGAGGTTCGAGTCACACGAGGTATGTTCTCCGCCCACAGTAGAATTAGAATGGAAGTCACTAATAGAAAGTTCTTTGTGAAATCCCCGAATGTTTGGAAATGAAATAATCTACTTCTATATAACCAAAGGGTCAAAGAAAAGACAAAAAGAGGGGAAATCTGGAAGTGTTTTGAACTGGATGAACATGAGAAAAAGCCCACAACATCCCACTTTGAGGGTTCTGCTACCGCAGTACGTAGGGGGAGACTTTGAGCATCAAGGCACAAGGCAGAGAATAAAGACAACGACTTCAACCTCCACTTGAAAGCCAGAGTGAGTAGAAGAGAAATCATAAAGATCAGAGGAGAAACCCATGAAACAGAAAACAGAAGAAAGTAGAGAAATTCAATAAACCAAAAGCTTATGCTTTGAGAAGATTGATAAAATTGATGAATCTCTAATTAGTCTATCATAAAAGAGAGAGATGTGAGAGAGACAGAAAAATAAAGGTGTGTCTGTGTGAGAGAGAGAGAGAGAGAGAGAGCAAGAGAGGAGAGGGAAGTGAGAGGAGGGAGAGGTAAGAAGATGAGAAGGGGAGGAAGGGAAAGGGAGGGAGAGAGGGAAGGGGAGGAGATGGGAGAGAGGAGAGGGTAGGGTGAGGAGAGGTGAGAAGAGGAGAGGGAGGGGGAAAATTAAAGTATCAGTATCAGGAGTAAGAGAGAAAATCAATATAGAATGTCACAAATTAAAATATAAGAAAACATAATAAAGAAACATTATGAATAACTTTAACCAACAAATTTAGCAACTTAGATGATGTAGAAAAAATTTCCTTGAAAGACACAAACCACCAAGTTCATTCAATAAGAAATGGGTACCTTGGACCACAGAAATCTACTAAAAAAACTCAACATAATCAAGACCCTTCCCACGAAGAAAACTTCAGGTCTAGACTCCTTCACTAGCAAATTCCACCAAACATTTAAGAAAGAAATAATACCAATTATACACAAATATTTCAGGACATTTGAAAGGAGGGGATAATTCTCAACTCGTTTCTCAAATTCAAAACCAGATAAAGGCGTTATAAGATAAAAGCATCTATCATGAAGATAGACACAAAAATTCCAGATAAAAATTTAACAGAGTAAGTCCACATCATAAGATATAGAATGCCATGACTGAATGCAGTTTAATCAGCATCAGTAACATCTGAAAATCAAAGTAATTCATTATGCATGAACTAAAAAAGAAAATCCACATCATCATCTCTAGATACAGAAAAATGTGACCCTATCTACCATGTATTTCTGAGTAAAACATTTAGCAAACTAGGAATAAAAGAAATCTTCCCCCAGCCGGTAAAGGGCATCTACAGAGAATTTATAGCTTAATTTACTCCTACGATCAAGGATGAGACAGGATGTCCTGCATTACAGCACTTAATCATCATTACACTGGACACTGAAGCCAGCATAGGACAAAGCCATAAAAGAAACAAAATGCAGATTGACAAAGAAAAAGTAAAACTGTCTTTTATTTGTAGATGACGTGATGGCTGTGTAGAAAACCTAATGAAGTCCACAAAAAAGCTACTAGAATGAATAAGTGAGTTTAGCAAGGTTGCAATGCACAAGTACCACATTTAAAAATTAGTTTTAATTCTATATATTGGTAATGAACATTCAGAAATTGAAATTAAAAATATAACTTAGAATAACACCAAAAATGTTAACTATTAGGTAGAAAATTGACAACAATGAGCAGGACCTATACATGAAAACTAAAAGAAACTCTGTTAGAAATTAAACAAGACCTGCTTCAGGGGAGAGCCATACCGTGTCGGGCCTCAAGAGACGCCCTTGTCCCACACCTAGGGTTTCAGCGCCATCTCGGTCAAAATCCTAGCGCTCGTCGCCTACAGAAATTGACAAGTTGATTCTGAAACTCACATAGAAAAGAAAAGGACCTAGATTAGTCAAAGCAACTTTGCAAAAGAACAAAGTTGGGGAATTAAGACTACCTGATTTCAAGATTTATTACAGCGTCAAGATTTGCTACAGTGCACGGTGCTGGCCTAAAGGCAGACACGCAGGCCAGCGGACCAGAGCTCAGAGCCCAGGAGCAGGCCCACACAGAGACAATGGATTCTTGACAAAACGAAAGTGCGGTTAACGGAAAAGGATGCTCTTTTGAACAAATAAGGTTGGAGCGACTGGATAACCATAAGAAGACATTAAATGAGTGGACCCGGATCCATACCTTGCACCGTATAAATTAACTCAAAATAGACTGTAATAAACCTAACTGTAAAATATGAAACACTAAAGTTTCTAAAATAAAACATAGAAGATTGTTATGACTTTGAGTTAAGCAAATATTTTTGGATACATTATCAAAAACACAATCCATAAAAGAATATATTATTGATATGGACGTCATTAAAATTAAAAAGGTTTGTTCTTCAAAAGGCACAGTTGAGAGTCTGAAAAAGTAAATCCCAGTCTGGGAGGAAAGATACACATGGAAGACTTGTATCTAGAACACACCACGGGCTCTTACAGCTCAGGAGTCACGAGCAAGCACCAACGTAAAGGGAAAACAATGGGCAAATGACTGAGCAGAGTCTCTACCAAAGAAGACATACGGAGGGCAGAAAAGCACATGAAAACATGCTTGACATCAGTGGACATTGGGGAAATTAAGATTAAAACCGCAGTGCAATGTCCTGCACGCCTGTTAGCATCTAACGATAAGAAGAGCGATCACGTCAAGTCTCGGGCACGACGGGGAGGGGCGCAGTGCTCACACGTCAGTGGCGGGGATAGAACGGACAGGCTTTGGGAAACACTGCACAGTTTGTGAAATAGTTAAGCTTACGCCGACCACATGACCCATTCCACACCCAGGTCTGAGAGGGGTAGATGTATATCCAGACCAAGACTTCCACGTGAACGTTTTACAGAATTTCAGTTTGAAACAGTCGAAGTTCAAGGTGGGCTGATAAATCGCGTGCTGGCCGTACAACGGGACGCGACCCAGCAGCACCTGTCGGCGCACCGTCGATGCACAGAGTGGCCCAGAAGCATCTCCAAACACTGACACCCAGAGAAAGAACAGACAGAAAGTGCAGGCTGTAGAATAGAGTTTACATAAAATCCTAGGAAATGCCAACTAATCTCTAGGGACAAAAGCAGATCCAGGGTTGTCTGGGGAAGGGGTGGGGAGGAATGGGAACAGGGCTCTATGAAAGCTTGTGGGAGCTGCCCTGACTGTGGTGATATCACGGTAGCTGTACACATGGGTCAGAACGTGGAGAATTAGGGGCTTCTGGGGGGCTCAGTGGGTGAAGTGCCTGCCTTCGGCTCAGGTCATGATCTCAGGGTCCTGGGATCGAGCCCCACATCGGGCTCTCTGCTCTGCGGAGAGCCTGCTTCCCTCTCTTTCTCTGCCTGCCTCTCTGCCTACTTGTGATCTCTGTCAAGTAAATAATTTTTTAAAAAGTACAGAATTAATGCACATCAAATCTGTGGAGTTTACATATATGACTATAATTCCACTGATCTATTAAAACAAGAGGGGCTGACAAAGCAAAGGGAAGAGCCAACGCAACCGTGGATTCCCTGCAGACTCGGGGCTGCCTCCTTTCAAGGACGCGGTGGACAGGGGCGGTCAGTGCACAAGTCAAGGTACGCACCATCCCCGATGTTTCTGGTCTGGAAGAGGTCATGTAAATTTTGAGACCAAGAGGCAGGGTCTTTCGTTTCTTAATATGAGATAAAAAGCATGAAAACTTGCACTTTGGCATGAATCAATTGGGCTGACGTGGAAATGGTTCTTCTTGATTTATTGGAAGAAGGAGGTTTGGGTCTGGAGGACACGGTCCCGTTGCTGAGAGCCTGGTGGAGTGAGCACGGAGGGCTGTCCAAGCTGGTCCAAGCTGGGCTTGGTAAGCTGTGCTGCGGGGGCACCCCCTTGTCCCCAGCGTCCCGGAGGGAAGCTCTGAGCAGACGCTAACAGGTGGAGGGAGAAGAGCCGGGAGGGAGTCTGAAGAGGAGAAGAGCCGTGAGCAGAGCTGGGAGGGACGAAGGGACAGGACAGGCGTGCCTGGCAGAGCGAGCGGCCGCGGCTGTGCCCCGGAAGGGTCGGTTTCCGGCACCTCCGCTCCCCACACTCACCATCCCGCTGCTGGACGGCGCTACCTCAGCCAGGCCGTGGGGTCACTTCACAGAGTGGCAGTGGCACTTCTGGGGTCTCCGGAGCAGGGGCTGAGCCTCAGGCCTCCACGGAGAGGGTCAGCTGTGAAGACACAGACTAGGGCTGCAGACCGCCCGGATGTTCTGGATGGCGAATTGGGAGCCTGAGCCGACTTTTCTAGCTCAGCTAAACTTGGGCTCAAGATCGTCACCAAGGAATGGCCCCAGAAATCGGATTCAGGCAGAGGAAAAGCCTGTTCAAAACTAGTGACAGGCAGGGGCACCTGGGTGGCTCAGTGGGTTAAACCTCTGCCTTCGGCTTAGGTCATGATCTCAGGGTCCTGGGATCGAGCCCTGCATCGGGCTCTCTGCTCAGCGGTGAGCCTGCTTCCCTCTCTCTCTCTCTCTGCCTGCCTCTCTGCCTGCTTGTGATCTCTCTCTCTCTCTCTCTCTGTCAAATAAAAAAAAAAATTAAAAAAAGTCTCATTGTCCATCAGCTTACTTACCTATCTTCTATCATCATCTATCTTCATCTATTAAAAAAAAAAAAAAAAACTAGTGACAGGGAGAGAAGTTGCCTGCGGTCCCTGGCTGGGGACTGGCCTGTCCCACAGCCACAGAGAGAGAAGTAAGAGGCAAGAAAACAAACAGCATCACTGAGTAACAAAGAGAGCAGGTGCAGCGTGCATACGGGCTCCAGCCCGACTCGCCACGGACGTAGACGCCGGGCTCCTTCACCCCGTCACCGTCGGGGGTGAGCCGGACTCCTGCAGTCACAGCGGATAACCTGCAGCCCGTTCTCCCTCAGCAGCCACACTTCATACGGTTGTACCCGATGCAAACAAACCAACCCTGAAGTACGAACAGCCTTGGGGCGCTGGCACTTTAGAAGAGAGATATTAGATGGAAAGACATTCACTTTCCAAAAGACTGGCACTCAGAAGGCAAAATTCTGGTCAGACCATCAGAGTCCTCTTGTGAGGTTCTGTAGCACCTGCTGTGGGGGCCAGGCTGGTCCCCAGCGCTGCGCAGACGTGGGGCTAACCACGGGGAGTGCCGGAGATACCCAAGGGCGGCTCTGGCCTTCCCGTGAGCCCGTCCAGGGAGCCCTGTGCGATCTGATCGGTAAGTGACTTTTCTTACAGTTTCACGGGTATGACCAGATGTTTCCCCTATTGTGCTTCTGGGGCGACCGGACAACGGAGTTGAGAAATGTGCACACACCCACACACGGAAGTGTAAACTATGAACAAATGACGTGTTCTGTGTCTATAGTATCTAAAATTGTATATATCAGACGATCTTTTAATACAGTTTGTTAAATACTACATTCTATATTACATCAACACAACTTAATAATTACATGTTACATATAGTATATGTTTTGCAGTATCAAATGCAGTATCAAAAGAAGAGTTCACTATCTTTTTCAGAAGCATGTTTCTCTGTCGTATATTTTTCTTAGATTATGGATTTATGAACATCTATAGGAGTGTAGTATTTTTAAACAGATGTTTGTAAACAGAAGATTATAAAGTGCGGATCTCGTCTGGGGTTCACCAGGAAGACGTCAGAGAGAGAGGAGAGTCTAGACCCCACACAGGCTCGGTCCTCATAGACTCAACCTCTCCCGCCGATCTCACACCGCCTTGTGGGGAAGGCGTCTCAAACTCCGGGGGACCTCCTTACATTGTCCATCAAAATATAGAGTTATCATGACAAAGTCCTAATGATGTAATAGCCAGAAAATGCTAAACATTGTCTTTTTTTCAAAATATAATTCTTCCAGTTGACACCTTTAAGGGACATGGGACATTATAAGACATGCACATTAAAAAAACAAACCAAAAAACCCCCAGAAAACAAAAATAAAACCAAAACCAAAAAACAAACAAACAAAAACCCTACACTGATGAGTGCAAAACCGAGCACAGGCATCTGCCGTTAAGTGCAAAGTGTCAACCTTCTTCCTGTCCCAGGACGGACAGACTTCCGCCACGGGTCCCTCCGCGTCTCCTGCACCACCTGTGTGCGGACCCAGCCCCTGGAGGGTGGGGGGCCGAGCTGTCAACCACGGGGCTACCCTGTCCGATCTGGGAATCACTCTGGAAACTAGAGCCGAGTCACCTCTTTTCTGGATCAAGATAAGCAAAAACCATAACCGGCGAAGGAATCAGAATGAAGTGGGACCCGGCTCGCCAACCGGCGCCTCCATTTTCGACGAGTGAAGGTCTTCAGTAGATGCTGCAGGGAAAGTTCTCTCTTACAGGTAATCTGAAAAAATAAATAACCTCGCTGCCCCCGTGTGTTCCACGGCGGGGGCGCCGCAGACAAAGGAAGGTTTGTCAGCTTCCCGTTCCTTTTCATAAACAGTGTGCGGGGCTTGACGGTTTAAAAGACTAAAACCTGATTCTCCATCGGCTCCACAGTGACATGGAGCATTAGGCATTTCTAAAAATAGCTGGTTTGTTAGATTGAAGGGAAATTTTCATTTTTAAATTATTTCCTCCACATGTTCAACCATTTGTTTCATATATTTTTACAACGATTTCATGGACCAGTGTTTATCTTTACAAGATTGGATTCGAGCAGATAACTAGAAGTTCAAAGTTCAAAACTCTGTTTTGCAATTAGCCTTCACATTGGAAAGATATCCACCTAGCACCTTTTATTTCTTCATTTTAATTTTGGAATGTTTTCAATTTTATCTTCTAAAAGTTAAAAAAATGGGGGGGACTTTAAGCAAAAGCTTTGGAAACACAGAAACACAGGCAAGCTCCATGTGGAAATGAGCTCGGAGCTGGAAGTACCGCGCCTCCCACCTTCTCCAAGCGGGCCGGCCAAGTCACACTTGCACGTGCAAATCTAAGTGCCCATGAGGTCAAGGGCAGGATGGCCCTGCAGAGCCCTCGTGGCTCTGACTGAGTGCAGAGGGGAGATGTGGTTGTGGCGTGATGTTCTTTTAAGACAACAGTTTGGAAGTGGCGCATCTGAACCCACTGTTGGCACAAAGACTAAAGGAAGGAAACGAGTCACTTAAGGGAACAAACCAGTTCAAGTTCATGGACTAACGCTCAGCAAATCTTCTTCCAATCTGTACACGAACTGGGTCCTTTGCCTTCATCATAAGGAAACACTCAAGGAAGTTTCTCCCTCTTTGCCCATCTGAGAGCCTGTTGTGTTCTCCCTTACTCAAAAACAGCAGACCCTCAGACCCTCTGGCGGTCCGGAACGGGGCCAGCTGAGATTCCCTAACAGAAGCAGAGGATGAAGGCTGACAGCTCGGTGTCAACAGTGCGAAATGAATGTCCCCGAGAAAGGGAGACAGACGCAGGGCTGTGGGCCCACTCTGTCCTGTCTCCAACGTGTGCAGGCGTAAGGGAGAAGGGCAGAGTTACCGCCGCCTTGCCCAGCGTAAGCCGCACTGTTTCCGGTTAGAAGGATGCGTCTGAAATCCTGCAGAGAGGCCTTGGACCAGGGCTGGGCTCAGGGCACATGACCTGGGCATTCCCGTGATGCCTGTGCTTAGAAGGGCCCTACACCTGGTGGAAGGTTCTGCTGTGACCATCCTGAAATTCCCAATCACGCTCCCACAAGAGGCCCTGCACTTCCATTCTGCAGCGGGTCCTGCAAATGATGTGGCTGGCCCTGTGTCAGGCATGACGCCCTTTTCTGACGCGGCTAAAAGATCTTTTCCCAGCCTCGTCCCTGAAGCAGAGCGGCTCTTGAGCTCAAGAACCGACCCAGCCCCCAACAGGTAGAAATCCGTTCCTGCCTTCACCGTCCCCCACCCCTGACCCATCAAGGACACGTCCTCTGTAGTCCCCTGTGAAATAGGTGGTTGTCAACCTGGAAAGGTTCGTAATTACCCTCCCGGCCTCCCTGAGAGTGTCTGGGCCATAGCCGGGGTGGGCATGGGGAGCCTCCGCATTCTAAAAGCTCCAAAGGCAAGACGTCCGTCCCCTGCCCGCAAAGCGCCTCCTGAGCTGCTCTCCCTGAATCTCCCGGCAAACCTCGCCGGGTGCCCTGCTCCGAACTACATCAGCACCTCCCCGGAGGGTCAGGACTAGTCTGAGAGCCTGGAAGCTGGTCTGACTTCCACTTGATGTTCACAGCTCACTTTCCATAACCAGGCAGAGATACTGTTGAAATGATAATCTCGTTCCATGCCACCCGTCCTCACAGTGGACGGTGATGGGACCTTAGGAAGACTAGCCAGGTGAGGCTGCGTTCCACAGCCCAGGGTCATTGTGCCTGTGACCTTTCCAGCAGACAGGGCTGAGCGTGGCTGTGCAACGGCCCCTTGAGCCTTCCTTGGTGTGACCTCTGCCCAGCGTCTGGGTGCCTGTGCTGCTACCACACACGACATGCCCGAGTCCAGCCCAGAGCGTCCCTGGGCGTGCCTCCTCCTCACCCCACCACCTCTGTCTTTCTGGATCTTGGTCTATTCTGGGATGGCCCCCTGACATCTCTCAGGGGAAGGTAAGCTTCCAGGTCCTGCACTAAGGGACGCTGTCTGCGACCGCCCGTTGGCCCGCGCTTCCTGGGGTAGTGGGGACACACGAGTGCATGAAAACATCTGCCCTAGACGACGGGCGGCCTCCAGCCCTCACCTTGCTTTACCCACCTCAGGGTCTGACTCAGCAGGCCGCTCACCCCTCCCCGAGATGCTTTCCTTCTGGATGCGCGGCCCCCCTGCTGGTCCTTCCAGCGCAGGGCTGCTCCTCCCCAGGCTTCCAGCGGGTCCTCCATGGAGCGCTGCTGACCAGGGCGTGCAGCCCTCTGCCCTCATGTGAGGCTTCTAGGGTCAATCTCGACTGGGCAAGGCCTCAAGCACCGTCTCCACACCGAGGCCTCCTGGAAGGATAATCCTGGACTGACACTTGCCTCTTATTTCAGACCAACTGCTCGCACCCGCGCTTAGAAGTCAACCCCGCATCTCACACGTGGGCACTGCTCACGGTCCCCACCCGCTTGGGCCTCCCGTCCCAGCTGCCAGGCCGGGAGGACAGGGCTGACGGGAGGCTGCCCACAGCTGGTGCTTGCCGTCGGTGCCTGTGCAGGGCCTCGTCCTGTCCCCAGTCCCCAGCAGCTGCGCCACACAAGCCCCAGGGCACATTGCTCATGTGGAAAGCCAACCAGTGCCTTCTGCTAAGGGAGCTCCGGCCCTGCTATCCCTTGTTTATCTGACTAGGAGGAAGACTTTCTCATTGGGAACAGGATTTCAAATATACTACATATCACTGTTGATTTAAAACTAGTGAGAACTGGGGCGCCTGGGTGGCTCAGTGGGTTAAAGCCTCTGCCTTTGGGGGCACCTGGGTGGCTCAGTGGGTTAAGCCGCTGCCTTCGGCTCAGGTCATGATCTCAGGGTCCTGGGATCGAGCCCCGCGTCGGGCTCTCTGCTCAGCGGGGAGCCTGCTTCCTCCTCTCTCTCTGCCTGCCTCTCTGCCTGCTTGTGATCTCTCTGTCAAATAAATAAATAAATAAGTAAAATATTTATATATATAAAATAGAATCACCAACATAATTTAATAAATAAATGAATAAATAAAAACTAGTTAAAATCATCTGAACACACAGTGTTGCCCATGAAATTAAAGTTCAGGCAAATTATACTTTTTTTTTCTTTACTTTTCTCTTATTTATTTATTTATGTATTTATTGAACATATAATGTATTATTTGCCCAAGGGGTACAGGTCTGTGAACACATACTTTCTAAAAGGAGGTTTTCACTAGATTATATAAAGAACTTCAATACTTGGACTAATTTCCACCGTTCAGAAGAAAACACCAGTAAAGGAATGAACATTTGTGAGGCCCCCACCGTCCCTCAGATATGCTGACTCACTAATTTGCTCATTTAATCTTTCGGATATTCTGAAAGGCAACCTACAAACTCCATCTTGTAGCCGAAATGAAGGCACTAGACACATTAATTACACTGCCCAATGTCACACCAGTTGTCACGACTCGCAAAAGCCCAGCACTGGGCGTGGCATTGTTGATCCCATACCTGGCACGTCCCTGAGCAGAGACCAGAGATGACGACGCAGTCATCGGTAAGATCAGAGGTAAGGTGAGGTGAGGGTAACACAAGCCGTATCAGACTCGATAGCTAATTCAGTGTTTCAAGCCTCATAATTAGCTGAAGAGTCCAAGTTTTGTACAAAATTCATGCAATGGGCTCACCATAATGATTTCACTAGCAGCACAACTAAATAAGATGGATTTGAAATATAGAATATATTTTGATATATATTTGATATTTCAATAGATATTGAAATATATCTATTTCAAATAGAAAATAAACAGTATCACCCAGTGAGTGAGGGTCTGTTTAAGTGATACCCATTCTGAATAATGTTACTCACTAGAACAAGGTTTCATGCCCACATCTCAGTGGAAAGAATTTTAGAATTCAGGGGACCTTAGAAGCATGCATATGTGTATGTATTTATTTTGCCAAACCTTTTAATTTTACCAATAAGGTACTTATCTTTACATAAAGGCTTCTTGACTTAAATTTTTTTAAATCTTTTTAAACTAACAATATACATTACAGCCTAGAAACATATTCTCTCTGGAAAACATTGAAAGAGCTCCCATTTATATAATTTACTTTGGCACAAAAAAAGTTTTTACCCTGAATATTAGGGAGATGAGTTATAAAGATGTCATAGTACCTGCGCCTCAATACTTTAAAACTCACAAAACTAGTGGCTTCTTCTATTTTTAAAAAAAATTTTAAAGACTTTACTTATTTGTCAGAGAGAGTGTACAAGCAGGGGGAGCAACAGAGGGAGAGAGAGAAGCAGCTCCCCGCCGAGCAGGGAGCCCGATGCGGGGCTCGATCCTAGGACCCTGAGACCATGACCTGAGCCGAAGGCAGAGGCTTGACCCACGGAGCCTCCCAGGCGCCCCGTTAGATGCTTCTCGTGAGGAGCGAGTATTTGCCCAGTGGATGCGAGGGTTGTGCTGGGTCTTGAACATACTCACTACACGCGTTTTCGAGCTGCAGGACTCCTGCAAGCTCACAGAACTGTAAGAAGCCGAGAAGGGTCTTCCTTGCCAGCCCTGCCATAACCAGCCCGCTGGGGGCTCCGCTGGGGTCCCTGTGCTTTACCACACACCTGCCTGCACCCGCAGACTCACACGGACACACACGGACGGGTGTCGGGTGGACAGGGTCCCCATCCCCGAGCGCAGGTGCGGAGTTAGCGGGACCCCTGAGACGGCCTCACGGGACTCCGTAAGCTTCATGTGAGGTCTTGTGCGTCACCTGGGCTGGCGTTTCTTCATGCGCTTTGTTCTGTATTAGAAATGCCTGTACCCCTTCCCAATACGCGACCGGGCCGTGACCCGTGGTCTCTCTGACGTGTGTGGCAGTGAGTGTCCTCAGCGCTGCATCCTGGCACGTGACCTGGAGGGTATGTTTCCGTCAGTGGAGCTGCCGGCCAAGGGCCATCTTGTGTCACCTGCGGTTGACCAGATCTGTCCCTGGGCGGCGTGGGCCAACGTGGCTCCCACAAACCAGAACAACTGGCTTCGATTCTGAAATCCTCTGTGGCCCGCAGGTGACGGTGACGTTGTCAGAGGCATCCGAACGATGACTATGTGCCCCCTCTGGGTGGGGGGCTGTGTCAAGAGTGCCACCTACGCCCCCTGTGAATCTGTGCAGCCCCTCTATGCCCAGCCACAGCCCACCTGGGAGCTCGCGGGCGCAGGCTGTGCGGTGAGGGCCGCGTCCATCACGCGCTCTCCAGCTGCATCAGCGACGTGAGACCGTCTCAGGGAACAGGAAAAGGTGGTCCACAGATGGAGGATTTGCAGGTTCCTCCGGAGAAAAGCCATTTGCTTTGTAGCTCCTGCCACTGTGAAGCTGGCACGGCACCTGGCCGTTCCCTAGTCCCACTTTTAACTGCTTACTTGCCGGCATAGCTCCAACTTCAAACACTTCCCTCTCCGGGTTCGAGCTGCGCCCAGCGCTAGTGACCCATCCGCAGATGGAGCCGTGTGGCTCGTGCGACAGCCCCTCCGCGTGCTGAACACTGATTTCTCAACATGGAAAATCAGGGCGTTGAGTTTGTTTTATAACCGCACACCGTCTGAATAGAAAGGACAAGGAAAACCAGGCAGCTGCTTGAGCGGAGTCTGCGATGACGGGGACAACCCCGAGCGCCAAACAGGCCACCGCAGCCACGTGGTCTTCCCGTCCCCGGGTGCCGGGAGGCGCTGCTTCTGCCCGGGGCACAGTCAGCTTCAGGCTCGGAGTCCTGGATGGGACCCACCGGAGTGCACCCGGCACTCTGCGGCTCCTGGCCTGGCCCGGCCGCGGGCTACAGAGTCGTGAGTCTCGGGCGCATGTGCAGCCGCCGGCTCCTGGGACGGCCCGAAGGCAGGTCCCAGCGTGGGCTGCAAAATCCCTGCACCTCGTCTGTCTCCACCAGCAGCCGCATGCCCGCAAGGTGACATGTGACAGTGGAAGCAGCTCCGACCCAGATGCCGAGCCGTGGAAAACCCCGCAGCAGCAGCTGGGGCCTCGTGGGCTCCACAGGCAGGGAGCTGACAGCCCTGACACTGCCTGTAGCTCTGTCACGGAGAGAGGCTGCTGGCTGCGTTCAAGGACTCCACTTGAAGCCGTTTTTCTCTGATTTACCTTTGATCCTCCGCTATTTGCATACTGTTCCCAGCTCAGGGCCAGAGAAAAACACCTGCGCAAATGCCTCTTGAGAGCTCTCGGGCTGTGCGTGCTCGGGTGGGAGCTCAGATGCCTGGGCCGGTGTGAGCCGGGCCTCAAGGGTGCTACTTCTAGAAGGCCTTTTCCTACAGATCAGGTCCCGGCGACAGGCCCACCCCCTAGTCTAGGGGGGAAATCCAGTCTCACCAGGTGGTGCCAGAGCTTAACAAAGCTTAGCAGAGCTGCTTGTCTACCACACCCAGCAGAAAGGGAAGCTCTTCACCCCTTCTCATCGGGGCCCAGCTTCCCCTCCCCGACTTCAGCGGGTCGGCAGACTGGCCCGTCAGCCTGGGAGCGATCTGTGAACAGCTAAAACGTGAGCAGGAGGGAACCATGTCCCACCGCACCATAGGGAGAAGCATGTTCTGTCCTCTGGGCACTCACCCACCCTTGTCACATGTCCGCCTGTCACCCTGCTCTCTCTCTCCCATTCTGGAAGTCTTCATCGTCTATTTCTCTATCTCCCTGTGTCTTTCTCTCGCTAGCTCTCATCGACTTCCCTATTTCTATCTATCTGTCATCAACCCGTGATGTGTCGATCCCAATCTCTCCCTCTGGCTAATGCTAGAAACACGTGTAAGTCGGCTGAGGCACGACCACAAGATGTCCAAGGCTCGTTGGGGACAAACCACACACACAAAAGCAAAACCAGTGACAGAGCATTCGAGGGTCCACACAACGGAATTCTATTCAGCTCCTCCACACTCCCTCAATCCCACATTAAGTTGTTGTTTGTTTGGTTGGTTGGTTTTATTTAGGTTCTGGTTTCGTTTGATCTTCAAAGCAATCAGAAGAAGCAACTGGCCATGGTGGTGCTTCTCCGAGGGATGCGCAAGTTCTGTTGGAACAAGGAACGCCTGCAGATTGGTGCCACAGATCCACGTAGCGATAGAGGAAATTTCATTCTACGGTTGTAGCATAGGTTAATCTTACAGTTGTCCCCAGGAAAGACAGCTGAGAGATAGGTGTTTAACTTCCTGAAGTTTCTATCCCTCCTCTTCTCCGTTTCCCTCTCTGTCCTGCCCCTGGGCCAGCATTTCCACCTGAACTGCATTTCGCATGTCTCTGGACTGTCAGAGAGCCTCCGTGAAACGGGGAGGCAGAAGAGAATCTAGCCGGCTGAGCCACTAGTCTCCCTGGGACACTGTTTATGAGACATCTGACTTAGGGCCTGGCACCCGTTCAGCTCTCACTCCACCCCTGACTGTAGTAGGTAATCCATGTGTGTATTTGGAATTAATGAGTGAATAACAATTTTACAAAGCTCTCATATTTCATGTCTAGAAAGTCCTGGAGAAACCCTCGTTTACAGAGCAGAGCTTTTTCAAGGTCATACGACACGCTGGATACACTTGGTCAGGACTACGCTTGATTTCCACCTCCTTGCTCAGCGTTGTTTCCTCCCTGCTAGAGTCCCTTATCTTTGTATTTGTTTAATGGAATTGGAACGAAGGTTACGAACTGCAGAGGCAATCTGACGTTACTGTGGACGGGTGCACATTTTCCTGGAGTCACTTAAGAACCGAAACCCACCTGGGTGGGAGTCATGTGGAGCGTAAGAGCACTGCCCCCTTCCACCACTGACTTCTAACAAGGCAAAAACAAGTGGGGGTCCCAGGAGGAAGCAAATTTCAAACGACCAGGATCCCACACAACATGCAACTGCACGTCCGGGGTACTGGGTGACGGCATGAGACCCTTGAGGGCAGAGCTACCTGCTACCTGAAATGCCATGGCACTGGGTGCCACCATGGCCCTTGCCCCCATCTCTGAGGCAGCTTGCCCCTCCTCTGGTGGGGTCCCCACACCTGCTACGGACGGGCCTCAGGCTGGTTTCCAGCGGTGCCTGAGATGGCTGGTGCACTCGGTGCACGGGAGAAGGGAGGAAAAAGGGCAGCCTTTGGTGCACACTAGAATGAAGACCATGGACAAGGGCTCCCATTTGCCTCGCAAAGAGACTTCCAGAGGCAATGGAACCAAACACCGTCAGACCCACATCAGACAGCACATGAGCTCAAAAGATGGAACAGCTGCTCCGGGTAGGAGGTTCGATGCTGGTGGCTGCACTGTTGGACAGAACTAAATCCGTACTGACTGCAGTTTCCAGACTCCTGGATTGCTTTGGCCTGTACCAATGACTTGGCGTTTTGTTGTACTAACTAATAGTCAGGAAAACAGAAGTAACTTCCGACTGCTCGGAAATATTTTCTGTTATGGGAACTTTTTTCCTCGTGAGAGGCAGGGATGGGAACAGAGGCCCGGAGACACCAGCCTACCAGCCAGCCTGTGACTCCAGGGCAAGTCCATGCCCACTTTGTACAATAAAATGTGGAATCAATCTACCAGGAAAACCTATTCCGTACATTTTAAGTGGCAACTTGTTTATACTCATCAGGTCAAGAAGCTAGATCTGTGAAATGCAAGTGTGCATTTGTCTCCGTAACGCGCGCGCGTCCTTCTTCTCATCATGGATCAAATCAAGCAGAGTAGGGAATGAGAACACCGTTCACACGCACTGCTGTTCTCCAGATCATTTCAATTAAGAGTAATAGCATTGAATGAGCTTATAATTTCATACTCGTCTTGGCTTTCCTGCTCTGAAGACCACAGACAAGGAAGGGCCCCAGTCGTGTTCTCTGCTGTTGGCGGATCCTCAGACAACACGCTTATAATTGAGCAAATTTGGGGAAGTTTTAGCATTTGTTTTTGGATACATAATAAATGTATTCACTGTTAGTAATGCTTGCGGTGAAAGGATGAGACGTCAGGAGAAAGCCTGCTTAGCACGGGGCTTGCGCTGCTCAAGCCCGCGACATCCTCAGGGCCTACCTCACTTGGAAGGCCCGCATCAACAGGCTGGTGTTTCTAAGAAGCAACGACTTCACAAGGGTTGAAGAATGTCCTGGTTCAATCGTGGCATCTCTTCCAGGCTTGCCGCCTCATGGAGGGGATGAGAAGCTACTCCCGCTCCAAGGGCGGCCTGGAGCCTGGAGCAACGAAGTGAAGAAAGCCAGACTGCTCCGAAAAGCAGGCCGTTTCGCTGGAGCAGAACAGGAGCGGGACATCCAGGCCTCCTTCCTCCCCCCCATCCTCCTGCCCCAGTTCATCTCTCCCTCCCAGTCTCTGGCCCCCCCTGTTTGCAGCCTGAGTCTCTGGTGCGGCTGGCACAATCCGGACCTGCCGCCCCCGGTGGCCTCTCCGTCGGCCTCTTCCTCTGCGTCCTGTCTGCTCACCAGAGCACCTGTCACAACCGTGGACTCTCCTTCGGTCCAGCCTGGCGTCCTTGTGGCCACTGTGGTGCCACCTTAGAGGCCCATTTCTTAGCCGGTTGAGGTCATTCCTGTCCCTGGTACCGTCCACTCCCCGGCCTGTGTCACCAGCGCAGCCACCTGGCCAGCGTTTGGGAGCATGCTGCGCCCTTGACCCTGCGGGCCTTTTGGGGTGCATGCGTGATTTCTTTCTGTCCTGCTGCATTGTCATTGGCCAGGACACCAGTCATTCAGCACAACTCCGCCCCAACAGTCCCCCCACCCCCTGCCCCAAATCGGTGCTGAGCCTGGGGTAGCCGGTCTATTTCCAGGATGGCTGTGAGCTTGCATTGTTGAACTTACATCCATACTTTTCACATGTGCCGTCGCTCACTCCGCCATTTACCCGTCACCCTAGTTGAAACAGGGTGTTCCCACCAAGCCGGGTGCGCGCACCTGTGAGCAGACCAGCCGCTGGCGCGTGGGGGGGCAGGTGCGCGTGGAGGAGCAGGTGTGCGTGGAGGAGCGGGTCCCTCCAGAACGAGGACCGCTGTCTGCGCCGTGCGTGGAGGTGTGAGGTGCACAGAGCTGTGCCCTGGAGCTCCCTCCGACCCTCCAGGAGCCCGGGAATTCCTAAGTCACGGTTGAGCCCATTCCTCCCCGTGGCCGGCTCAGAGCTGCCTCGAGCCTAAATCTGTCTGAAAACTGCCAAAGACTCAGCGGCTTTCCTCTCTTCCAAGCACCCATGTTTCAGAAGGAGGTACTGGAATAGCATTGTCCTGCATCTTCTTCTTCCGTCCTCCTCTGCCCTGCCCAGACTCCTTCCTCCCTTTTCCTCCCAGCCTTGCCTCATTGCCCAGCCCTGCCAGCTCCGGCTGACCCGGGGGGACAGTCAGGATTAACTGCCCCGGGAGCCTGCAGAGAACCCTCGGGGCTGCTGCACCTGGGCCAGATGGCTGAGCTGAGACCCGCGCAGCAAACACGGGTCTGCGGTCCGTCTTTCCCGACTGGAGACTAGAACTTAAACGCTCCCCCGAGAAAAGAAATAGTAACGTTGTGGAGTGACAGATGCTAACTAACGAGGCGGCCATCCCGCTGTGCGTACACACGCGTCAGGTCAGCTCATTGTCCCAGGAACCTTACACGGCGGCACCTGTCAGTGACACTTGTTTTTAAAAAGTAACTAAAACTTTCCTCACACCATAGTCTGGGGGGCTTGGATAGAGACTGACATAGCCAGGAATACCGTTCTGTCATTTTAATGTCTCAAACGCTGCTTTCTTTGCTAATAAAGCTTTAAATTACCACCATGCAAGCCTCATTCTAAAAACCTTCTGGTCGCAACCCTTATTCTAAATGCCCACAGAGGGTCGGGAGAATGGGCGTCCCTTCAGGAGGCTGGAGATGCCTGTGATGCGCAACGGTCAGCAGAGGTGACCCCCACAGGCCAGCCCCCCGCCCAGCACCCGGTGAGTGCGTCCTTCCTCCAAAGAGGGAGGCCAGGAGCTGCAGCTGGTCCTCCAAGTCTCACAGGTGGGACTCTATGAGGGCAGAGATGACTTTTGCAACATGCTTCTATTTTTGTTTTCTTTAGATTTTATTGATTTGTCAGAGAGCGAGCGAGAACGAGCACACGCAGAGGGAGCGGCCAGCAGAGAAGCAGACTCGCCAGAGAAGCAGACTCGCCACTCAGCAAGCAGCCCGATGCGGGGCTCCATACCAGGACCCCGGAATCATGGCTTGAGCCAAAGCCAGATGCTTAACCCACTGAGCCCCCCGCCTCGGGACCCCCTGGAGCTAGCTTGTGCTTCAGGTGTTGGGGTGTCCTGGGGACCCACGGTTCAGACACACTTCCAACTGGTCACCACACTCGGCTAGAGACATGAAGGTCAATTTGGGGTGTTTAAAGACTGGGGTGTAGAGGCACTAACAGGCTTTTATTTTCACATGTAAGGTCCTTCAACAAAGAGCTGTGTTTGAATTTCTCCACAAGGAAAAGCCAAGGTCACTGCCTTTTGAAAGGAGATACATGTTTTATGAGGCTGTAGCTACGCTGTTCTTCATGCAACCCTGGGATCTTCTCAGTGCTATGAAACAGGGGAAAACCTGATTTGCGGCACTTAATGAAACAAAGTTTAAATTGAGGCCACGATCTGCTGTTGATGAAGCAGGCCTTTGCCTGAGAACCAAGAGCTCTGCGGCCTCGGGCCACGTGCCCACTCCGCTGGGCTTCTGCCCGCCGACCTCCAAACCATGGCGTCCACCCACACCAGTAACTCCACAGCCGTCGCCGGGAAGGCCAGTGCGGTCTGGCTAACCTCAGGATGTGTACCCAGGGGCGATTCCAGATTCATCTGGAACACTTGGGACATAAGTGCTTGAAGAACATTCTCCCCTCTTGTCAGTGTCTGAAGACAATTGTTCACCAACGGTCTAGTCAGTGCGCTAGACTCCACAGGAGGGAGCAGACATTTTCACTTGCTGGGGGATCCCGTCTATCGTTCAGGGGGACCCAGGGCCTCAGTATCCTCAGGCAGAAGTGCAGTCTGACACAAAGGCCGATAAGCACTGTGTGCCTGGAGGCTCTGGGCTTTGCCAGCACGAACTCAGCACCACAGAATGTGCCCTCGGAGGCCAGCTCCTGGTCAAAACCTTGGTGCAAACATAGGGGTGGCAAGCATGGCACGTGGAGCCCCATGCTGATGAGGTGAGGCAAAGGAAGCCCCATCAGACCTTGTTCTGAGCTCTCCTTAGGAGCTCCTAGAGCCAAAAGCATGCCAGTCCCTTGGGAGCTGGAGTGGACCTTCACCTTGTCTTCCATGATCTGGACTAACAGGAGATGGGAGGGGGCCTGCAAAGGAACTGACCAAGAGGAGGGGTGACCTGGGGACCAGCGTGCCACACACCACCCCGTGGACTTGATCGATGGCGCTAGCCACGCGGAGCCCGTTCTCGAATCTCAGAAAATGCTGGCAACGGTAGTTCCTGTTTAAATGTTCTTTCACTGACAACGCATTAAAAAAAAATAATGTTAATTCAAGAGCAGGTCACAAACGTGCTAATATGTCCAGCGGAGAGCCAACACCCCGCTCCTCCATACAGCACTGTCACGCCAGCATGAGGGGACACTGGACACACGATGCCCACGTGTGGACTCCAGGCATGCCCTCACGGACAGATGCGTGTGGCAGAAAGAAGGCAAGAGCCCCTCAGACAGCACCGAGAACAAGGCCACCGCGACTTGCCTTGCAAACATTCTTGGAGACGAGTAATTTCTCCTTAATGTTCTCCACTGCTGCCGCGACACGCTGCGACGTACACAGGTGATGGAAAGCTAAATCTAATTCTGCACAGAGAGGTCAGTGCAGCGGAATTCAAATCAGGAAAAAACACTCTTCAGATGAGGGGTCTGTTAGTCTGAAAAGGAAGCACTTCCTGCTTTGAAGGGAGAGCGGGCAGCGCCCTGCCCAGGGCCACGCCACAGCGCTGTTCCACGCGGCCGGCTGTGAGCGTCCGCTCCCGACCCGGGCTCCAGCTGCCTCCCAGCTCTGCCCTGCTCACTGCCGTCTTGGCCCAGAGAACATTGCCCCTTTTCTCCAGGGAGCGGGCCTGGCTGCCCGGGCTGCCGCGAAGCCACTAACCACGGACGGCAACGAGAGCATCGCGGAGAGAGGCGGCTGCGTAACCAGCCGATGGGCCGGCCCACAGACAGGACCGGGGGACTGTCTCCCAGACAGTGGAGATGCGCACACAGGGCCCCTGCTCTCCCCGCCTCCCGGGAGTGCTGCTGGGGGTCCCTGCTCTCCCTTTGCTCTGGGGGTCCCAGCACTCATTCTCTTTGCTTCTGAGTTTTCCTATCTTTGTCATTCCTTCGTCCACCCTTTCCCCACTTTCTCTGCATTCTTCCTCATTTCTCACTCTGTTACCCGACCACTTTGTTAAATACCATGTAAATTTAGCTCCTGTTTTATTTCAAATAAATGAATTTATTATTTTATTTTTTTATGATTTTATTTTAAATAAAATGTTTTATTCCTTGCTCTTAAAGTGGTTGTGGTATATGGACCTAGTTTTCCAAGTGTGCGTGTGTTCAGGGAAGATGGTGTAAATTCCCAAATAACAACAGTGGTTGTTTCCAGATGGAGAGATTTGGGATGATTTCTCTTTTTCCCCTTTACTTATTATTACTTGGCAATCTTACATAATTGAATATATTGTTTTCCTAGCAATAAAAATAAAATATATGCACCTAACTCCTTGTAGAAGTCTCCAAACAAAACAAGAAAAAAATGGGTGTGCCTTTTCTTCCACATACCCTTGAGTTGCATTCTTTGAAGGTGAGGTTTGGTGCCCTTGGACAGAACAGTGTTCCCTGCGCTCATCATGGCTCCTCTCTGTGCAGAGAGCATCACGGGGCAAGGCTGCGGAGGGCACCGCAGCTGCTGGGCGGGTCTCTGCAGTCCTGCCGGAGAGCATGTCCTCTTTCCCAGTCTGCCAGTGAGTTGCAGAAAGCTTTCCTATTTCAACAACTGAGACATTTAGGTCAAAAGTTATGCTGTCAAGAATCAGGACCACAATGACACCCTAATTTTCCATTCATAAATTTGCTCCCTGCTGCTAGGGTTCATCTTGCAAGCCCTCTGGTCATCACCACTGTGCCTGCCCCCGTGTCCCGGAGAGATGGTGCAGGGGAGTGGGGGAGAGAGACAAAAAACTACTGTCAACGCAACGTGTGACGCTTTTTACTTCTCTTAAAGTGTGTGGCTGGAATGCTGCCATGACAGTGTTTGGTTTCCTGAATTTTGCACATCAGTGGACACACCTAGGTGTCCTGAGGGTACAGTTCTCAGCAAACCTCATTTGAACTTAGCCCTTGTTCTATCCTGCTGTATCCAGTGGATGGGAAATGGGATCTTCAAAGGGACTTTTCAATACATTGCGACTTCTTATAGAATACATCTCTTTGAGTAGCACAGATGATGAGAAGACCTGGGGGAAGAGGCAGGGTTGTGGGGCCCTGTGGCATGGACCGTGGCCGCCCCCTACCTGTGCCCATCCCTGGCTGGCATGGGGACCTCTGCACCAGTCACACACTCTTCAATGAGGTCAGGAACAAATTTCAATGTATTTTTGTGTACAAATTAAATATACCCCTCGCTGCGTTAACGGAATGCCCACTATGCCTTGACTGAAAAAGAGAGCAGGAAGTACAGTATGATTCGGTGGTGGACGCTCTCATCTCTTAAGTAACTGGAAAGTCAGAGTTGAATATTAAGAAAGCGTAGAGTGGGCCAAACTTTCCTATAAAGAATCTTATGAGCACATAGAACAGATCCTCCTTTTTTGTTTCTGTAAAGCCCTGCCTTGCTCGAGGCCTGACAAGGAGTAGAGACCGGTAAGTATGCACGAAAGGGACAGATAAGCCCAGCGTCCTTACTAAGTGGCCCAGTGTCACTGGTATTGCCACGCGTGTAACCGAGGAAGTGTGAGTACTCTTCCAAGTGCCTCCCCGTCCCACCTGAAGACAAATCACATCTTCTCTGTCCGACAGAAAAAACCGGACTCCTTAGCCAGAAGAAAACGTCCCATCCTGTCCTTTCCTCCTGTGTCTCCCACTTTCTTGGAATTTGTTCTGGACGTTGTTGAGAACAGTGGCTGGCACCAGCAGGGGCTCCATAGGCCATGCCACAGGACGATTCGTGCAGCTGCTCCCTACATGGCTTCTATTCTCCAAGCACTCGCATGCCAGGGGATGTCGTGGGCACTATCAGGAGGAAGCAGGCCAGACCCTACTCCCCAGAGACCCCAGGCACAGAGCGACCATGGTGGTCGGGCACGCAGAAGAGGGCCCGCGTCAGCAGACATCGGGCCTCAGAGAGTCCATCTAGCCGGTGGGCGTTTGCCCGGCCGGGGACGCCATGTGCCGGGTGCTTGCGGAGGGTCACGGCAGCACGCGCTGAGGAACCAAAGCGCTGGCCGGGCTTTAGCAGCCGGCGTAGAGAGAAGAGGTCAGGTCCTCAGAGGAGACAGCAGTTGGGGAAGGCGCTCGTGGACCAGGGAAACCCTCATACGGGTCTGCTGGCTGAAAAGTGTACCGCAAGTGCAAACTGTGGGAGAAAGTCGAGGAGGGCCCAGAGGTAGAGGGAGCAGGACTGCGTCCCAGTGGGGCCGGAAGAGGGAGTCTGCCCTGCCAACTCAGAAGTAAAGGGGAGAGTCAGAGGCTAAGGTCCGGGAGCAGGAATGGTGTTAGGTAAGAACGCCCTGCACCAGAGTTTCCCGAACAGGTGTGTGGCAGTCCAACTCCGTGCAGGCTAACCCTATTCTCAAAGCCCGGGGAGAGTTTACTTACTCTAAGACATTCTTGGTGAATTCTTTTGCAAATAGAACAATTCTTTTGTGAAATAAATAACCTGCTAGGCAAACCTATCTTTTGGAAGTTTGCTTAAATCAGATCGTAGTCTCCTGTCGCAGACTTAACTGGGACAGCCGGATCGAGCTCCCCAAAGAGAGCGAGACAGAGACAGAGACGCTAAGGGAGACTTCGTAGTTTTGTTAACACCAGCTATAGACAAACACGGGACTCCCGAGCTTCCTCGGTCACCAGTTACATTACCTAGAACAGAATACACATTTGAGCTGGGTTTTGACCGTCTCATTTCAAACTGACCCAGGGCCAGCGCGGGAACGGAGCCGGCTTGAAGGCTTTAACCTCGTCTCTGCTCCCAACGCGCCAGCTGCGTGAGGTAGCGGAAGTCGGAACCCAGAAGCGCACCTTGCTCGTCTGATTAACTCTTCTCCGGTCTCTGTAATGACTCAGTGGAATGAAGCTGGGCTTTCCGGATTCCAGCAGCAGCTGCCTGAGACACAGCGACGTCGCTTTGGCATCTGAACGCTACACTACACATTTCAGTATATCAAACTACTATGACTCTCAAATTAGTTTCTAGTGAAGAAATGCCCACATCACAGAAAAATACTCACCCTAATGGGCAACCTTGTTAGCAGCTGTTTCCGCAGAGGCTACACGCAGGATCGCTACACTGACAGACTCAATTTTTTGAATGACTGAATTTTAGAGGCACCCCAAAAGCAATTAAATACAGTCTCCATAATAAAATACTCACAGAATCCTAGAGATTATAATTTCAAATATGGTTCTATTTACAACGATGTGTGTTTGGTCCGTAGAAAAATATTTATGCTTATCCTAAGATGCTTACTTATCAAACTACATACAGATACTTCCATGGAAAGTCTCGGAAAATGCCACCCCCATGTGCTGTCATCTTTGCTGGGGAGGGGCAGTGTCCCCAAAGACCCACCAGTGTCCTTCAAGTTTCTGTTTGTTTCCACTTGCAAAATTAAACAAGAAACGTTTGAAAAACTCTTGGTCAGTGAACATCTAAGAAGGGGCACAGAATGCCCTCATAAACAAAAAAGGACAGTGACCCAGCTTCCACAGTCCTTTATGGGATATAAATGTTCTTCCACCATCCGACTATACTCGTAACACTCTGTACAGCGGGCGGGACGGCTCACTTGCTGGCATTCTGGACGAGGAAGCTGCATCTCAAGGTTGAGTGTCTTGAGGCTCAGTTATTTGTAACGAGGCTGGGGGTCGCTGGGAGAAGGGCAGGGCACACAGCCCAAGGCGCACCCCACCACGACAGGTGAGGGAGCTGTTCCTGCGTCAGCCCGGGGAGCAGGTTTTGCATAGCAGAAAAACATGATAGAAACGCAGAGTGGTGCCCAAGAAGTGTCTTTGGCAGGAACGGGTTCTCCCGGATGCTGTCCGAGCAGGCGCTGCCCTCTGACCTATGTCCTATGAACCGCCTGTTCTCATCTTTGACCGAGAGATCATCTGGGAGACGTGAGATGCTGACGGAATTATTCTGAGGTCATTGGTAAGATAGCGACGCGGAGGAAAAACTACTTAGCTGTTAGCCACTGTGCACAATGCTGTGTTCCATTGCACACTCCGAGCCGTCCGGCGCACGCACCAGGAAGCAGAGAGGGGCGGTGCACAGACCACCTAAGCTACCAGACCCGTGACCCAGCATGCCCTTGCATCACAGTTTGGGACGGGGTCTGCTTCATAGGAATGCCTCCAGCAAGGCAAGCTCTTGCACCAAAAGTGATTTTTAAAATGTAGGCACAATGGGCAGAATCTCAAGGAACAGAGGAAAGGACGCAGCAGAGGTGGGGACCGTGGTAGGAGGTGAGTGGCCTCGTCAAGCAGCCGGCTGGGGACGCCTGTGTCGCTCCTGCAGCCAGCTGCCCACTGCATGGCTCCTGTGCCTCTGCTGGGTCGTGGAGAAGAACCTGGCCGCCTGAGCCCTGGATCTGCTCCCTCTGGCCCGTGGGATCATTCTGCACCCACCTGGAGTGCTGTGACTGTCCCAACTGCTGGGGTCCTTTCTTCAGGAGGAGGAATGTTGATTAGGCCTTGAGGCTTGGCATCACGTAAGCCAGGAATTCAAAGGGTCACTGAGCAGACTGACCTCACTCACCCACTCACAGCACTGCCGTGAGCTGTGCACACTGTTGGAGCGCCTCCCCTCTCCACCCCCTTCCATGTCACAGGCCTTCCTGAATCTTGTATAAAGTAATGGGGGGAAATTCTTTTTTTTAAAGATTTTATTTATTTACTATTTATTTGACAGAGAGAGAGCACAAGCAGTGGCGGGGGGCAGGCAAAGGGAGAAGCGGACTCCCCGTGGAGCCGGGAGACCCACCTGGGGCTCCATTCCAGGACCCTGGGATCACGACCTGAGCCGAAGGCAGATTCTCAACTGACTGAGCCACCCAGGTGTCCCCATGGGTGGAAATTCTTAACTCAGAGTCTGGAAGACAGTGTTAGAAGTTTTAGCTCCTGGCGATTACAGCGATGCCAAGAAGAGACTGTCAAGCAAACTCCAAACGTACTAATCGGATTCCCACAATCCGACGGTCTTCAGAGATCTCCCACCTACACTGCAGAAGCCAGGTCAAGATCTGGAGCGGTAGTAAACGGGAAAACAGCAACTACTCGTTCTCATGAGGTTGGATACCCATAGGTTTGTAAGGATCGGGGTGAAGCTCGGAAGGAGTATCCTAACTGATATCCATGTGTTCCATAAACTTATCAATTCATGGAGTGGCCGTTAAGGGCCGTCACTTTCTGTATGTGCGTCGACTTGGACGTGGCACCATAAATAAAATCCTGGAACACTCAGTGGAGATGTAGATCCAGTTAAGATCCAAATAAAAAGCCTGCACGGAAGAATAAGAATATGACCTTAATGTCATATTCTACGGTGACGGAGATGAAAATAACTCTTTGAGACACAGAGTGTACAGAGAGAGCAGGACCTGCAGAAGGCAGAATCACGGCCCCCCAAACGCCCACACCCTAACCCCTGACCTGCGACTGTGTCATCTAACTTAGCTGTGATTAGACCGAGGATCTCGAGATGGGGCTTTTTCTGGACTACCCAGCAGGGCCCGGTGCAATCACAGGGTCTTCATAAGAGAAAGACGGAGGCCGGAGAGTCGGACAGAGCAGGAGAGGCTGGGCTGCTGCCTCTGAGGAAGAGGGTCCATGAGGCCAGCAGCACAGGTGTGTCTGGAAGCTAGAAAGGCAAAGAGACAGTTGTCCCTGGATCCTTCCAGAGGAACAGCCCTGCAGAGAGTGAGTGTAGCCTAGCAGGACTCGTTTTGGACGCACAATCCACAGAGCCGGAATGTAATAAACTTGCACTGTTGTGGCCCCCACGTGCGTGATAATCTGGCGCAGCAGCCACGGAAACACCAGCAGGGTCCTTGGCTCCTCGTGTACGCAGTCTAGCGTCACCCACCTGAGGGCACTGGTTTATTTCTGTGAGACGTGAAGCGGAGCGAGGAAGAGAGCTGACAGCGATAGTTAACTCAGCGGGTTCCAGGAAACGCACGCACGTCCCACAGGAACAGAAACCGTCAGGTGTCAGGAAGGAGATGACGGCTTCCACCCGGAGGAGGACCCCCTCCAGCACGCGCACGCCTGCCTCCCTGTCACCCTTCCCGAGGCTGACATGAGTGGGCCGTGGGGCCGGAGCCGGAGGGCCGCGCCCGCCGCATCGGCGCCTGAGACGCCCGCGCAGGACCTCGCAGCCCGGTCGGGAAGGCGAGGGGCCCCAGCTGGGACACGTCCCGGTGCCGGGTGGGTTCTCCCGTCAGTCACTGCCTCACCAGTGTCCGCCGTGTGCGAGCCACTTCCGGGCCACTTCCCCCTTCCACTTGCTTCGGTGACTGATCATTACCCGTATTATTTATTCCTGTGACGGAATCCACAGTCCCTCAGTGGAAACCAGCGTAACATGGAAAGGGCCCCGTGGCGGGTGAGGACCAGATGGGTCGTGAAAAACCGTAAATCTCTATCCGCTTCCGCAATGAATGCTGCTTGACTGTACTGACCACTTACTTATTAGGAACCAAAGTAGCTGAACTTTGGCCGATCACATCCGGGCTCAAGTGCTGTTGAAGAATAAGGTGAGTGATGGTGGCGGAGTCCCAGACCCACCTGTGGATGTGAGTGACTTCCCTCAGGCCATTCCAGAACCTTCTTAATGGGGCTGACTGGTCTGCACGACCTTCACAGATCAGCCTAAGTGACCTACCCAGAGCGTCTGTCCTGTCTCTCTCCGTGCCAGCGTCAGCTCTAAAACACTCGGTCCGAATATGCAGACTAACAAGGATCGTAGCCTCACCTGCGACCGAAGAGAACCACAGAAACCTGATGTTACAGTTAGAAAAGAGGTAAAGCTATGGTAACTGCACCAAAGAGAATTCTTTGTAGCCTCTTAGACTAACGTTGACACAGATTTTAATGCCGCGACGAAGGGACCTAGTAGAAGGTGACACGCAGAAACCCATGACATGTTAACGTTCATGAAAAGCTGGTCTCTCTAATCATGAGATGAGGGGGCTTTTTACTTTTCTCATGGCTTTCTTTTCTAGAATTTGCTTACAATGAGCAAAATTCCTTTTGTCATCAAAGAAATCATAATGTAAATTATTTCTAAATGCTGTAGGAGTAGATACACGTCTGGTACGCCTGAGGCTCACCCTCCCCGCCGCGGCTTGCTCCTCGCCCTTGAATGAGGGTGTCCTCCCGGGAACTTCTTCTGTGTCTCTCCCTCCAGCACATGGTGGGGGGCCCTCCACGTCTTCAACCTCAGAGGAAGCCAACGTCAGGCTGTGTCCAGGCCTTCAGCCACCTTCCCACCTCACAAGAGTCCTGGCATCCCTTTCCGTGAAGGTCAGCTACCAGAAGGAGCCCATTTGGGAACAACTTGGACATTGAAAGAAGTATGTGAGTCAGCCAAGCAAGATGCATTGTGTTTTCCTTAGCCTGATAAAAGCTTCCATCGCTCAGTCATCGCACGCTGCTAGTAAAGGAGAGATCCGACGTGAAAGTTATCTGCAAGGTGTAAACACAGTCATAGACCCATTTTCAAGGGTGTCCTATTCTCACAGAAAATTTACCAATGACTAGTTCAAGAGCTTCTTTTGAGCATCTAAGAAGGACCAGGTTAAGTTAGAAAGAAGTTCATTTAAGGTAATGTGGTCATAGTAGGCTCTCAATGAAAACAAAAGATGAAAAGAGATTTGCCTAAAATTATTTCAGTTTTACCCAAGGGAAAAATTCAAACTAAAGTTCAGCCTTTCCTGTTATCACTTTAATCCTGTGTCAAGTGTGTGAATGGCCGGAAAGAAGACAGAACCCCCTCAGCCCCCTAATGCCTCAGTTTACCTTTCTGACTTTCTCTGTCCCATACAGTGCCCAAACTGCATCATGAAAGGGCTTGGTCCCCATCTCTGATCACCTCTTTCTTTGTCTGAACGACCCCACTTCCCTCTTCCTCTAGCCCGTGGTGTGGATCCTAGGCGCAGATTCACCCTTTCCATGGCCTCTCTCCGGACTCCAGTAATTTCTCCGTCATCCAGCCTCACGGCTCTTGCTGATTATCCGTACTGCCCTGGAAGAGCTGGTCTTGTCATTTACCTCCTGGGACATCCACCCGTGTGTCCTGGACTCTGCAATCCTGGGGGTCAGTGACATAGCTCCACACAGCGTCAGCACAGGAACTTTTCTTTAAAAAACTATATTTACTTATTTTAGAGAGAGAGAGAGAGAGGTAAGGATGTGGGGGAGAGACAGAGGGAACCTCATCAGGCTCCAAGGCCACACCCAGTGCAGAGCCCCATGCAGGGCTCACTCTCATGACCAGAGACTGACCTGAGACACAGTCAAGAGCCAATGCCCAGCAGACTGAGCCTCCCCAGTGCAGACCGGCTCTTGCAACCTAAGGAATTCTTACTGCAACTGATTCCTGTCTTCTAGAATACAAGAGCACATAGGCAGCCATTTTGTGGATATGACGGCAGAGCAAGGGTGGAAGGTTGGGAGCTGGGGATGGGGTGTGGTCTTGTCTCTCTCCCCAACACACTAAGACTGGTGTCTCCAGGTAAAGGAAAAGTCCCTCTTCCTCCTACTCATCCGCTCACCTTCAGGGGAATTTCTGGGTGTGCTCTGTGGAGTACTCCTGTCTTCCAAAACTCTTTCCCTTTCTTTTTCTCTCCTCTATCTGAATCTTTCTAGAACATCCTGCCGCATGTGTGTCTGTGTGTGTGTGTGTTGGGGATGGATAGACATATGAGAGATGCCAGACCATCCCCTCCTCCAGGTCAAAACCCCTAAGGCTCATATCTTAAACTCCTCTTGATATGTACAAAGACATGTGTTCAGCAGTCTTAAGAAAGAAAAATATTTAAACTAAATTCCCCAAATCGTCATGCCTTACTGTAGATGGTAACTTTTTTTGCAAAATTTTGAAATCAATCAAAGAGAAAAATATATAAAAACAACCCAGCTTGTGCTGCGATGGCTCCTCTGGAACACAGGGAGACAAGAAGCCAGCGAGGTGCCAGCCAGACCCGGAGCCTCCCCCCAGCAGCCCGCCCGGGTTGGGGCTGGGGGTTTGAGCCCCGCTACCCCATGGCTGGGCACCTGCTGTCGGGAAAGTGCACGGGCCTTGCCCCTGTGGACTGCCCCCAGGGACTGAACGGACCGCCACGGGGCCGTCCTAGCCCCGGAATTTGGACAGAGTCAGCACGTGAGACTTGTGGATGACAGTCACACCGAGCCTCTGTGGCTGGGACCCGCGGTAAAGCCCGGACCCAGAGCGCGGTCACAGGGAGCACTCTGTGGGAGGACAGAGGCAATTAAAAGGAAGGGTTGGGAGCACGTTTGTAAGAAATAGGCCCAAAAAGTGTCTATGGAGGAACCCACAGGGCAGCTGAGAAGTGAGTCACAGACTTAAGCCTGAAGAGAGCCGTCTACACCCTCATCTACACCCAGGGAGGAGCCGAGGGCCCGCACCCGCAGTGCATGAAGCTGCTCCTGCGCCCGGCGGTGAGGTTCACCCTCAATCCAGGCTGCAAGTGAGCTCACCTTGTTGTAATTGTTCCTCACAGGCAGAACGATTGCATGGTCCCAGGACACACACCACACACACGTGCACACACACACACACACACACACACACACCCCACTATGCACAAGAGATGCCACGAACGGAAGACAGTGTGCGTAAGTACCGGCAGGGCACGTGCAGGCGGGGCTGCACACACACGCGCACACACACATACCCCCCTCTATGCACACGTACTGGCCGGAGCAGGTGCAGGCGGGGCCCCCGCGGCCGCACAGAGCCCTGCGTAGTGTGAATCCTGCTCCTGCTGCCGTTGGCTAGTGTTTACGCGCACTGAGGAATTTGCAGGAGTCGTCACACATGCTCCACACAGATACTGTGGATTTGTACCAGATGCATCGGTGTGTCTGTGGGACGGTCCCCCCCAGTGACTGCAGTGTAGACCAGATGCTCTGGAGCCAGGGACACAGAGGGTCTGCTATGTCTGTGCCCTGTGCGGCCAAAGGGTGCATCCCAGACTGCGGGGTGGGCTAGAGTGCTGACTCTGGGGGCCAAGGGCCTGCCGGCTCCCCCATCCCTCCCACCCCTCCTGTGACAGGGTGCTCAGCTCGCTCCCATGTCGTGGGGTCCCACGCAGTCATACTCCTGCATCTGTGGGCACGTGCACCAGCCCCTAGGTGGGACAGCTCTGGCTCTTGCCGCTCGCGTCCCCGCTCCTATGTGGTGCCGTTTTCCTCAGAAGTGCTCTGGGCCCAGAACCTTTCTGCGACGTGAGAAATCTTTGCTCTGTTCTGGCAGAAATGCTTGCTTGCATTTCCACTGTCATTTTTTACTTAATAAAGTTCAGCCATCATTCCAAAAACAAAGATTTTCCTTCCGCAGAGGAAATGGCCCCAGCACCCCCAGGCGCCCCATGCAATCCCCCTTCCTCACTGTGCTGAGGAGCCCACCAGGCACCCTCTCCTTTCCATTCTTTCCAATTAATTTTCTTTCACATTATGATTTTAACCCCCCTACTTCCAGGAAAGATTTTAGGCCATTTGAGATAAAAGACATGTGGGGCACCTGGGTGGCTCAGTGGGTTAAGCCGCTGCCTTCGGCTCAGGTCATGATCCCAGAGTCCTGGCATCGAGTCCCACATCGGGCTCTCTGCTCGGCAGGGAGCCTGCTTCCTCCTTTCTCTCTCTCTCTGCCTACTTGTGATCTCTTTCAAATAAATAAATAAAATCTTTAAAAAAAAATAAAAGACATGTGGACAGTTGATCAATAATAAAAGATCACAGGGAAACTTTTTAGGAGAGAGATAAAACTACAGAGAAACAGTGGTTATAGAATTTACAGGCTTTATTCTCCCAAACCAAGGCTGCTCCCCTTCTCTCTGCCCATCTTCAGTTCTGGCCTTTCTAGCCCTTCCCTATCTCCTCCTTCCCAGGACACTGCCTGCTGCCCTGGGGGTCTGGTTCCTGCCCCCCCCACAGGGTACCAGTCCTGATTCATCAGTACGGAGCCCACAGAATGCAGTCTGTGTAGAAGATACTTGGGGTTAATTATGATTAAGCACAAATGTCATCTTCCTTTTAGCCAGACATCTTGTACGCATGCCTTCTGCTCTGGAAAATGGCAGTGTACACTCATCCAGAAGCCAGACAATAAAGAGAATTCCACTATTTCCACTGGAAATTCAAATTACTTTGGAAACAGTAATGAAATCAGTCCCCATTTGCGTCTACATACTCAAAACATTTTAATTAAGAATTTTGTTTTCCAAAAATATGAATCTGTTAAGCATAAAACATTGGAGAACTAAGGCTGGGCCAGTTTTTCAGTTTTTAGCTACTTATAACACACATATGTGTAGACTTCCACCGTGATATGGACACAAAGTGGCTTAGCCTAATAACAGCCACGATCATACTGCAGTGTCCCCTGTTGATTAAAGGAACCCCGATGGCCACTCTGTCTTGTGTTACCCATCGTGTAAGTCGTCTGCCTGGACTGTGGGTCGCAGCAGCACGCACACAGAGGAGAGCTAGCTGGAGTGCTGGCCGTTGCGAGCATCCTTTCTTTTACCGAGAGGGCAGAACTCACGGTCAAAGCCAGCCTGCGGTCCATGGTACTTTTCTCCAGGGATGGAGACTTAGAAAATGGGGAGTCTGTAAAAGGTAAAAGGTCAGTGTGTTTTTCAAAAAGAGTCTGCATACGTAACAACCCCCGGTAACCTCAACTGTCGGTAACCACCTCCAGCCACAGACAAAACACTAGATGGACAGATGGATGTTTCTGAACGTAGTTGTGCAGGTAACATGCTGAATACTGAGGGGCTGCCTGAGGAAGGTCTGACCTTCAAAGGGATGGGGGCCAAACTGGCCTGCATGCCCCAGGCTACCACGAGCGTCCCGAAGGATCCCACGGGGAAGGTGAATTGTGGCTTTGAAGGGTCAGGATGGCAGAGGAGTAGCCGCTGAGACGACATCAGGCAGCAGGAGATCAGCGAGACAGTTACCAAACCGTTCCCAACACCTGCAAACCCAGCAGGAGATTGAAGAGAAGAAGAGCAGCAATTCTAGAAACAGAAAATCAACCACTTTCTGGAAGGTAGGACGTGCCGAGAAGTGAATCCAAAGCCACGGGAAGACAGACCGCGGGGGCAGGGGCTGGCTCCCAGCAAGCAGCAGAGCCGCGGAGCACAAAACTCGGGACTTTTAAAAGTCGTCTCCACGGAGGGATGTCACTCCAGAGACTAAACCGGGGTGAAACCCTCGCGGGGACAGCGTGGCCCCAGGTCCCGCGGGGTCACCGAAGGATCGGGGGTGTTTGCGCGTTGCAGAGCTCGCAGGTATCAGAGCGGGGAAGATCAGCAAGAAATCCAGCCAAGACCAAGTTCCCTGACCAAGAGAGCAGCGGATTCCAGAGGAGGAGGAAGCAAGGCACGGAACTCAGGGCTTTCTCCCCACGATTCTTCAGTCTTGCAAAGTTAATTATTTTTTTGAATTTTATTTTTTTCTTATGCTAAAATTTTTTGAATTTTTACTCTTTCCTCTTTTAATGTTTTTTAACTAGCTTATCTTAACCATACTTTCATTAAAAAATTTTTTTGAACCTTCATTATTATAGTCATATTTTATCCTTCATTGTATCTAACTTTATTTTTTGTATACACATAGGGTTTTTTCTTCTAAAAAAATTGAGATACAACTTCTAATAGATCAAAATACACCCTAAATCTAGCACAGGGCTTTGATCTAGTCTCCAGCCTGAGCAAATTCTCTCCACTTTCTTTTTCTTTATTCTCCCAACCAACTTATCTTATCGACTGCTTCTTTAGAAATTAAAAAAAAATGTTCATCTTGATACTCATATTCCATCCCTTCCTCGTGTTTACCCTTATTTTCTGTATATATGTATGTAGATATATACACATATATATATATTTTTAAATATGTATATACATAAATATGTATAAATTCAAAATTTTAAGAATGAAAAAATATATATGTATACATATATGTACATATGTATATATTTAAGATATTCAAAATTTTAAAGAATAAAAACATGTATACATATATGCACATGTGTATATATGTACACACATGTGCATACATGTATACATATATGTGTATATTTAAAATGGTCAAATTTTAAGGAATGAAAAATATACATGTACATACATACATGTACCTATATGTACACATATATATTTTTCATTCCTTAAAATTTTGACTATATTAAATATATACATATATGTATACATGTATGTGCATGTGTGTGTGCATATATGTATATATGTATATATACATATATTTTTCTTCATTCTTTAAAACTTTGGGAGGTAATTTCTTCTAAGAGACCAAAATACTCCAAAATTAAGAGAGTGACTGTGTTCTATTCACCAGTCTAATATATATATATATATTTTTTTCTTTTTTTTTCCTGAACTTTTTACCACCTTTCTTCCCCCCACAATTTGGGGTGTCTTCTGATTTGGTTAAAGCACATTTTCCTGGGGTCTTTGCCACCCTTTTAGTATTTTATTTGCTCCTTCACATATTCTTATCTGGATAAAATGACAAGGTAGAAAAACTTACCACAAAAAAATGAACAAGAGGCAGTACCAAAGGCTAGGGACCTAATCAATACAGACATTGGTAATATGTCAGATCTAGAGTTCATACTGATGATTCTCAAGGTGATAGCTGGGCTAGAAAAAGTCATGGAAGATATTAGAGAAACACTGTCTGGAGAAATAAAAGCCCTGTCTGGAGAAATAAAAGGACTAAAATCTAACCAACTTGAAATTTAAAAAAAGCTATTAATGAGATACAATAAAAAATGGAGGCTCTTACTGCTAGGATAAATGAGGCAGAAGAGAGAATTAGTGATACAGAAGACCAAATGACAGAGAATAAAGAAGCTGAGCAAAAGACTGACAAACAACTACTGAGTAGTTGAATCCTAGAGATAAGTGATACCGTAAGACAAAACAACATTAGAATAATTGGGATTCCGGAAGAAGAAGAAAAAGAGAGAGGAGCAGAAGATATATTGGAGAGAATTATTGTAGAGTATTTCCCTAATGTGGCAAAGGGAACAAGCATCAAAATCCAGCAAGTGCAGAGTATCCTCCTCAAAATCAGTAAGAATAGGTCCACCCCCCATCATCTAACAGTAAAATTTATAAGTCTTAGTGACAAAGAGAAAATCCTGAAAGCAGCCCAGGACAGGAAGTCTGTAAAATACAATGGTAAAAATATTAGATTGGCAGCAAACTTATCCACAGAGACCTGGCAGGCCAGAAGGAACTAGCATGATATATTCAGAGTACTAAATGAGAAAAACATGCAACCAAGAACACTATATCCAGCTAGGCTATCACTGAAAATAGAAAGATAGATAAAAAGCTTCCAGGACAAACAAAAACTAAAAGAATTTGTAAACACCAAACCAGCTATACAGGAAATATTGAAAGGGGTCCTCTAAGCAAAGAGAGAGCCTAAAAGTAGGAGACCAGAAAGGAATAGAGACAATATACAGTAATAGTCACCTTACAGGCAATACAATGGCACTAAATTCATATCTCTCAATAGTTGTCCTGAATGTAAATGGGCTAAATGTCCCAATCAAAAGACACAGGGTATCAGAATGGATAAAAAAACATAACCCATCAATATTCTGTCTGTAAGAAACTCATTTTAGACCCAAAGACACCTCCATATTTAAAGTGAGGGGGTGGAAAATAATGTACCATGCTAATGGACATCAGAAGAAAGCAGGAGTGGCAATCCTTATATCAGATCAATTAGATTTTAAGCCAAAGACTATACTAAGAGATGAGGAAGGACACTATATCATACTCAAAGGAACTGTCCAACAAGAAGATCTAACAATTTTAAATATCTATGCTCCTAACATGGGAGAAGCCAACTATATAAACCAATTAATAACAAAATCGAAGAAACACATTGACATATAATAAAACAATAGCACAGGACTTTAGCACTCCCCTCACTGAAATGAACAGATCATCCAAGCAAAAGATCAACAAGGAAATAAAGGCTTTAAATGACACACTGGACCAGATGGACATCACAGATATATTCAGAACATTCCATCCCAAAGTAACAGAAAACACATTCTTCTCTAGTTCACATGAAACATTCTCCAGAAAAGACCACATCCTGGGTCACAAATCAGGTCTCAACCAGTATCAAAAGATTGGGATCATTCCCTGCATATTTTCAGACCACAATGCTCTGAAGCTAGAACTCAAACACAAGAGGAAATTTGGAAAGAACCCAAATACATGGAGACTAAAGAGCATCCTTCTAAAGAATGAATGGGTCAACCAGGAAATTAAAGAAGAATTGAAAAAATTTATGGAAACAAATGATAATGAAAATGCAGCTGTTCAAAATCTGTGGGACACAGCAAAGGCAGTCCTGAGAGGAAAATATATAGTGATACAAGCCTTTCTCAAGAAACAAGAAAGGTCTCAGGTACACAACCTAACCCTACACCTAAAGGAGCTGGAGAAAGAATAACAAAGAAAGCCTAAACCCAGCAGGATAAGAGAAATAATAAAGATCAGAGCAGAAATCAATGAAATAGAAACCAAAAAACAAAACAAAACAAAACAACAACAACAAAACAATAGAACAAGTCAACAATACTAGGAACTGGTTCTTTGAAAGAATTAATAAGATTGATAAACCCCTGGCCAGACTTACCAAAAAGAGAAAGGACCCAAATAAATAAAATCATGAGTGAAAGAGGAGAGATCACAACCAACACCAATTGTGTTGGTTACACAATTATCAGAAGATATTATGAGAAATACAAACAATTATCAGAAGATATTATCAATTATACAAACAATTATCAGCAGATATTATGAGCTACTATATGCCAGCAAATTTGACAATCTGGAAGAAATGGAAGCATTCCTAGAGACATATAAACTACCACAACTGAACCAGGAAGAAATAGAAAACCTGAACAGGCACATAACCAGTAAGGAGATTGAAGCAGTCATCAAAAACCTCCCAACAAACAAGAGCCCAGGGCCAGACGGCTTCCCAGGGGAATTCTACCAAACATTTAAAGAAAAATTAATTCCTATTCTCCTGAAACTGTTCCAAAAAAATAGAAATGGAAGGAAAACTTCCAAACTCATTTTATGAGGCCAGCATGACCTTGATCCCAAAACCAGACAAGGGTTCCATCAAAAAAGAGAATTATGGGGTACGTGGGTAGCTCAGTGGGTTAAAGCCTCTGCCTTTGGCTCAGGTCATGATCCCAGGGTCCTGGGATTGAGCCCCGCATTGGGCTCTCTGCTCAGCAGGGAGCCTGCTTCCTCCTCTCTCTCTCGGGCTTGCCTCTCTGCCTACTTGTGTTCTCTGTCTGTCAAATAAATAAATAAAATCTTAAAAAAGAGAGAGAGAGAGAGAATTACAGACCAATATCCTTGCTGAACACAGATGTGAAAATTCTCACCAAAATACTAGCCAATAGGATCCAGCAGTACATTAAAAGGATTATTCAACACGACCAAGTGGGATTTATTCCAGGGCTGCAAGGTTGGTTCAATATCCGCAAATCAATCAATGTGATACAACACATTAATAAAAGAATGAACAAGAACCACATGATACTCTCAATAGATGCTGAAAAAGCATTTGACAAAGTACAGCAGTCCTTCCTGATCAAAACTATTCAAAGTGTAGGGATAGAGGGCACATATCGCAATATCATCAAAGCCATCTATGAAAAACTCACCATGAATATCACTCTCAGTGGAGAAAAACAGAGCTTTTCCGCTAAGGTCAGGAACACAGCAGGACTGTCCCTATCACCACTGCTATTCAACATAGTACTAGAAGTCCTAGCCTCAGCAATCAGACAACAAAAAGAAATTAGAGGCATCTAAATTGGCAAAGAAGAAGTCAAACTATCACTCTTTGCAGATGATATGATACTTTATGTGGAAAACCCAAAAGACTCCACTCTAAATCTGCTAGAACTTGTACAGGAATTCAGTAAAGTGTCAGGATATAAAATCAATGCACAGAAATCAGTTGCATTCCTATACACCAATAGCAAGACAGAATAAAGAGAAATTAAGGAGTCAATCCCATTTACAATTGTACCCAAAACCATAAGACACCTAGGAATAAACCCAACCAAAGAAGCAAAGAATCCATACTCAGAAAACTATAAAGTACTCATGAAAGAAATTGAGGAAGACACAAGAAAATGGAAAAACGTTCCATGCTCCTGGATTGGAAGAACAAATATTGTGAAAATGTCTATGCTACCTAAAGCAATCTATACATTTAATGCAATTCCTATCAAAATCCCATCCATTTTTTTCAAAGAAATGGAACAAATAATCCTAAAATCCTAAAAAATCCTAAAACCAGAAAAGACCTCAAATAGCCAGAGGAATACTGAAAAAGAAAGCCAAAGTTGGTGGCATCACAATTCCGGACTTCAAGCTCTATTACAAAGCTGTCATCATCAAGACAGCATGGTACTGGCACAAAAACAGACACATAGATCAATGGAACAGAATAGAGAGCCCAGAAATGGACCCTCAACTCTATGGTCAACTCATCTTCGACAAAGCAGGAAAGAATGTCCAATGGAACAAAGACAGCCTCTTCAATAAATGGTGTTGGGAAAATTGGACAGCCACATACAGAAGAATGAAACTGGATCATTTCCTTATGCCACACATGAAAATACTCAAAATGGATGAAGGACCTCAATGTGAGAAAGGAATCCATCAAAATCCTTGAGGAGAACACAGGCAGCAACCTCTTCAACCTCAGCCACAGCAACATCTTCCTAGGAACATCGCCAAAGGCAAGGGAAGCAAGGGCAAAAATGAGCTATTGGGACTTCATCAAGGTCAAAAGTTTTCCCACAGCAATGGAAACAGTCAACAAAACCAAAAGACAACTGACAGAATGGCAGAAGATATTTGCAAATGACATATCAGATAAAGGGCTAGTGTCCAAAATCTATAAAGAACTTATCAAACTCAACACCCAAAGAACAAATAATCCAATCAAGAAATGGGCAGAGGACATGAACAGACATTCTGCACAGAAGACATCCAAATGGCCAACAGACACATGAAAAACTTTTCCACGTCACTCAGCATCATGGGAAATACAAATCAAAACCACAGTGAGATACCACCTCACACCAGTCAGAATGGCTAAAATTAACAAGTCAGGAAATGACAGATGCTGGCGAGGATGCGGAGAAAGGGGAACCCTCCTACACTATTGGTGAGAATGCAAGCTGGTGCAACCACTCTGGAAAACATCATGGAGGTTCCTCAAAAAGTGGAAAATAGAGCTACCCAAGACCCAGCAATCATAATACTGGGTATTTACCCTAAAGATACAAATGTAGTGATGTGAAGGGGCACGTGCACTGGAATGTTTATAGCAGCAATGTCTACAATAGCCAAACTATGGAAAGAACCTAGATGTCCATCAACAGACGAATGGATAAAGAAGATGTGGTATATATACACAATGGAATACTATGCAGCCATCAAAAGAAATGAAATCTTACCATTCGCAATGATGTGGATGGAACTAGAGGGTATCATGCTTAGTGAAATAAGTCCATCGGAGAAAGACAGCTATCACATGATCTCCCTGATATGAGGAAGTGGAGATGCAATGTGGGGGGTTTGGGGGGTAGAAAAAGAATAAATGAAACAAGATGGGATCAGGAGGAAGACAAACCATAAGAGACTGTTAATCTCACAAAACAAACTGAGGGTTGCCGGGGGGAGGGAGGTAAGGAGAGGGTGGTGGGGTTATGGACATTGGGGAATTTATGTGCTATGAAGTGTATAAAACTGGCAATTCACAGACCTGTACCCCTGGGGCTAATAATATATTATATGTTAATAAAAAATTAAAAAACTTTTTTTAAATAAAAGCTTTTTTTTAAAAAAAAAAGAAAGGTGAAATTATTGACCCCAAAAGCAGATTGGGGTTTCTTGGAAAAGTGATTGGGGGATTTAGATCAAGGCCTCGCAAACTATAGCCACAGGTCAGACCCGGTAATGCTGATATGAACAGCCAAAGCTGTAAAAGGAAGCAAAGGCATAGCATTCCCTGTGTCAGTGATGACAAGGGGGCGAAGGATCTGATGTGGAGGAAGAGCAGACACCTGCTGTGCGTGTGTGCATGGGTGTGTACGCATGGGCATGTGCGTGCAGATGCCATGCATGTAACCCACACAGATGCACACGCCTGTAAGCACACATGCAGTCACACACGTGCACACGGCTGTAAGCACACTGTCACACGTCCACACGGCTGTAAGCACACTGTCACACATTTGCACACGCGTCACACACGCCTGTAAGCACACATGCACACACCTGTAAGCATGCATGCCGTCACACACGTGCACACGCCTGTAAGCATGCACACTGTCACACACGTGCACACGGCTGCCTCCCTAGCATCACTGAAGAGCAGTGCTTTCAAACTTCACCTTGCTCTTCCTGGAGAGATTATTAAAACTGATTACCAGGCCCGCCCCCAGAGTGTCTGAGTCTGTAGGTTTGGGATGGGGCTCGGAATTGGCTGTTCTAGCATGTTCCCAGGAGATGCTGTTGCTGCTGCTGACCCGGGGACCCTGCTGAGAACAGTGCTTAAGAGAATCCTCACCGTTACTGAATTAATAAGCCCCTCCCGATACTTCCTGCAGACTGGGAATCAGTTCAGGTTGAACACGGCCTCTGTGACCTGTGGTTAGGACTTGGAATTGGGTTCCTATTGGAAATGCATGACATCTGCCTTCCCTGGGCCTGTCTCTCCGGGCCCGCGGCCACGTGGCCTCTGACCCACTCTCCCGCGGCTGCTCCGAGGCCCGCCGTCTCTGCGACAGCACCACAGTCCCCAAGGTTGATGTGTGTGCGAGAAGCTGTCTACGTGTCAAGTCAGGCCTTTCCAAACCCCCTTCTGGTTTGGCGACAGACATTCTAGCTCTGCATGTGCTGTGCTATCAACAAACCAAGTGTCTGAGAAACAAGTGAAACCATGTGCTGGTCTGGCCCTAGGCTAAGGGCTGTTAGGACGTTTCTCTTGAAACACACTGTTGGTATTCTTTGTAAAATCTGCCATTTACGCAACACAAGATTAAGAAAGATGTCAGGAGGACTGTTTAAGAAAAAAATATACAACATGATTCTTTTGGGCACTCCTTATTTCTAAAATCTTAAGAAAGAGAAGAAAAATGTCAATTAAAAATCCTGGATATTACTTAGAATAAAAATACCCATATCTGGTACACTCTCCCCCACCCTTTGGGTGTGCAGAAGTCCTCAACCATGGGTGGTCAGCGCATGGAGGTCCGCAAGGACCAACCACATAAACAGAAGGGCTTTGGCATGTGGAGCAGTCGTTATTAAAGAACATCCCTCCTCAAAGTTCTCTGCTCCTCTGCTTGTGAGAGGAATCAGGAGATCTACAGATGGGGCAGCCCAAGGCACACACGTGCCTCTCTCTGGAGTTCAGTTTCTCTTCATGGCTAAAAGCAGGAAGGTTGGTCTTAAGGCACTTTGGATCATTTCCAGCCTGCTATTCTAGGTCCATGAGCACACCGATGGCCTCAGCGGGGTTCATGGGTAACCCTTGGACACCATACAGGGGAGGGTCCTACATATTATGTCTAGCAGATTCAGACAGAGTATACAAAATGTTTTGCATAAGACATTAGGTTTCGTGATGACAGAACTAGGGTTTTTATGCAATATTTTAAAAAAACATACAAACCCATAAACCAAAATTTCTTTCCACCTTCTATTTGCAATATATTAAATTGCTGTGAATGATTTTATTTCTTAAGAAAACTAACTGCTCTGCATTTGCAAACTATGTTCCATAAAGATCAAACTTTTTGAGACTGGTATAAACGAAAGTGTCACTGAGTCATTTGTCAAGGACGAGTAACACCTTTTTGACTCTTTGCTCCTGTTGGGAAGACACCATGTCCTTCACGGTTTGCCTTCTCTACCCCAAGTAATGCCAGAACACTATTCGGATCCCAACTCATATCTGCTGATTGACTCTGGATTTGTAGGTCACAGAGGTAGTGAAGAAATGGTTGGAAAATCAACTGGTTTGAGTCAGTAAAAAATTGCAAATCTTTACAAAAGGCTGAATCAAGAGGTCTTCACAATAATTTAAATGATTTATGATTTTAAGAATCACCTCAACCCCTTCTTTAGACTCAAGAGCCCAATGAAACGTACCTAAAAGTTCTCGAGAAGCCTCTCCCTATACGGACAGAGCCCGTCTTCCTACGTGAAAACCAGCTTATCACAAAGGATCTGTGCATGGGGAGTACACCCAACACAGAGGAGTGCCATCTCCTGTCAGTGGCCTGTCTCCCTTCCGTGCATTTTGCACACAGTGTTACCTCCTGAGCCCTCAGACTTTTGTGGGCCTCTTGGGTCCAGAAGGTGTAGCAGTCCCCATCCATCTACGGGCAAAGTCATGACCAGACCAGAAAAGAACATTCCAGACGGAGAGGAGAAGTGAGTCCTGGAGAGCATCAGACCCAGGAGAGACTTCACCATTAGGTCCAACCATGCTCGGGAGGCCAGGCACGGGGGTTTTGGGATTTGTGTCATCTCTGGTCACCTCGCCAGCTGAGCATGCTAGGTCAAGTTCACTAACGTTTCTGAATTCCAGGTTCTTATAAAGAAAAATGCTAAGAGGGGCACCTGGGTGGCTCAGTGGGTTAAAGCCTCTGCCTTCGGCTCAGGTCATGGTCTCGGGGTCCTGGGATCGAGCCCCGCATCGGGTTCTCTCTGCTCAGCAGGGAGCCTGCTTCCCCCTCTCTCTCTGCCTGCCTCTCTACTTGTGATCTCTCTCTGTCAAATAAATAAATAAAATCTTTAAAAAAAAAAAAGAAAAAAGAAAAATGCTAAGAACACGGTGCAGGGATCTCATGAAGAAAAATAAGCTGGCCTAAGAGGACACTGTCTGGGAAGAGTCAGGCGCCATCAAGTGACTCTGCTCCATGTCAGGCCCCTCCAACAGCTGCCACACACAGGCTGCCCGCACAGGCTGTCCGTCCCCACAGCGCATCAGGAGCTTGGGCTCGACCCCTGTCACAGACGGCACCACACGGACCCTTTCTGTCTCCAGCTCCACCTCCTGGGCAGCGACACGTCAGGGACAGAAGAGGACGTGGAGTTATCGTCCGCAGGTTTCCTACGTCTTTGCTGACACGCAATCCCAGCACGTCACCGGCCAACCCTGTGCTTCAGGGAACCCACCAGCAAAATAGGCATCTCACTAAGAACAACTCACAAAACTCCTGTGAGGAGGCAACGGGCTAGTTTGTGCGTGAGATGCTGAGATGGGACAGGGACACGCCACACGCTACAGCGCATACTGCAGGGAGCATGGCCCTGGCTCGAGCACGGCGGCGGCGCCCCACAGCTCGGCTTCTGACCAGAAACTGAGTGCTGGATCCTGATTTCTACCTCACAGCTTCCAGAACCATCCACGCTTCTGACTGTGAGTCCCTGAGAACAGAATCATCATCTACTCTGGCCCATGTCCTCTGTGTCCGCGGGAAGTACGTTGGAGTTCCCTCCTTCTCTCCCTCCTTCTCTCCCTCCCTCCTTCCCTCCTCTCCCTCCTTCCCTCCCTCCCTCCCTCCCTCCTTGTCTCCCTCCCTCCTTCCCTCTCTCTCTCCCTCCCTCCCTCGTCTCCCTCCCTCCCTCCCTCCTTCCTTCCTTCTCTCCCTCTTGGCTTCCCGTTATCTTACAGAAGCTCAATTTACTGTGGAATCATTTTTGTCTGAATCACTGTATCTGACATTAAACCCAAACCGTCATGTGTTTAGACTCCCTGACAGGCCCGTCTCTAGGGCTCCGTCCCGTCGCCGCGGGGCATGTGCGGGGCAGACGCGTTTCCGGCGGTGGGGACGAGAGCGCGGGCGGACAGACAGACAGACCGTCCGCCGAGCCAGTGTCGCTTCTGTCATCTGTGTCACTCTGACCTCCTGTGGGGCAACGAGGCTCCTCCGTGTCCCTGGGGACTGTGCGCGCTGCTCCCAGGAGACCTTCCCTCCCTTGTCCTCGCAACCTGCCTTCTGAGCTCCAGACTGTTGCTGCAAGATGCCCTCGGCTCCTGGCTCCCGGCCCGCGGCCCCACACCCCAGCCCGCTGCCCCTGCGGCCGCCACTGCCCTTCCTCCCAGATGTTTTTTCACCTTTTTCCTTTTTCGGTTTTTCCAAAACATTTCTCCCACAGGGGCTCCAACTGTTGTTTTGTTTCTGTTTTTAGAACATGGCTCTGTGCAGTGTCTCCCATTTTGCTGAGCTTGGGAATGATCAAGTCCAAACAGAAAACTTATTTCTCATGTACCTACTCGTACTTCTTTAGATTATTTTATGTTCATTGTAAACCTGATGGTAGCCTTTTAGCGCCATCAGAAATGTCAAGGGATACCATGAGTGGGTGATGTAACTCGGCCATCTCCTAATGTCAAGCAGAAACAAAGCCACTTGACTAGAACAAAGACACGAAATAACAGAGGCCTGGAGTGACCGCATGGCAGTCCTCTCTGCCAGGGAGGCTGGGACTGGCACTGTCCCCACAGTCAGCCTTCGGGACCGCAGGCGCTGGGGCATGGGCCGCGGGGTCGCCCACGCAGCCACGAGGCAGACAGCGGACAGGCTCCACGTCCGTGCGCAACAGAAGCAGCCAGAAGTCAGGAAGCAGGAGACGTGTGCAGAGGCCGGCCCGGCTCCTACGGTAAAAATAACAGACTCGCGGGGATCTTTAAGCCACCAGCGTGTCAGGAGGGGCTGGATTTGGGCACGCTCGGGCAGGACAGGACTGATAGACGCCGACTAGGGAAAGTCATGCCAGATGCTGTCATGATCCTCCCTGGAACCAGTCAGAAAGGAAAACACGCACGGAGAACAGCCTTCATTCCTCCAAGGAAAAAAATAAATTAGAAAAAAAGCTCACATGGAAACAAATTGGAATGACATGAAATTCAAATACACTGACTGATGTCCCAGCCGATATCTCTCTCCTTCAAGTGTGGTTTTGAGCAACACGGCTACAGGGTAAATGAGGGAGCTCAGCGCAGAGCGGCGTGATTCTCTGATCCAGAGGCAGGGCTGGGCCACCCTGCGTCCCCGCAGCACAAGGTCCAGGGCACCCTGTTCTCCTGTTCTGTCGTTCTGTTTCACTATCAAATCCTGACATCCGGGTAGGTGTGTGGCGCAAAGGCATGGAATAAGATTTTGTGGAAAAAGGAAGGAAGAAAGAAGAAAGAAAGAAGGAATGGAGGGAGGGAGGTTCCTGGGGCATCACAGTGAATGAATGACCCCAGTAGGTCACATATTTCCCACATCCTCTGACTGAAAATCTTCTTAAGTTTTCTAATTTGGTTTAATATCCTGCCATTTAAAACTTTTCCACAATTAATTATGATAGCTGCAACTGTAATCTTTGGTCCAATTGTCTTTGCTGCTGATTTGAATTTTTCTAGCAAAGCAAATGACCAAACCATTTCTGCCAGAATCCGACTAAAGACCCTTCAAACAACGTGCACCACCCTTCCTCCGCAGGCCGCGTGGCGCACGGAGCTCTCTTACCCTCACTGAGCCGGGAGGACCCCCAATCCCATGCTGGTGGCCACCGCCGGGCACATATCAGAGGTTATAATCTAGTTCTTCAACCAAGAAAAAATAGCACAAAGTAAATAAAATTGTTTTTGTCTCCAAAGGCAGGATGAAAAACAGAAGTGAATTTTTCAAATATAAACCACATTGAAATTAATAATTTTAAATGAGAACTGTCACTGGCTGTGGGGAGGGTAGGTGCTTAAATGCCTGAATGTGACTCCTTTTTTGGGCTAATTAGCTAATTAGGGCTTTCACTATTTAAGAAAATAATGCACTTTGAAAATGGAAAGAAAGCCGAGTGTAACTGGCCTGAGCGCCGGCTGGGAGCGCGCACCGGACACTGGTGCAGACCTCCCAGGCGGGCAGGACAGTGTGCACCGCAGACACGGGCCCGGAGCTCCCTGACCACGCCAGGAGCCCCCGCGCGTGAAGGAGGTAAATGCACAGAGAGCACGGGGCAGGCGGACGTTTGCGTGTGGCGAGAACTCTGTTTCTAAAACTGTTTGTGCACAGACATGAAGACCCACTGGGTGCGCGGGACAGGATGCCCCCAGCCGGAATCTGCAGCACCAGCCACACCCCTTTCCTCCTCTGACACGGCCACAGTGAGCCCAGGGCAGCTCCCAGCCCAGAGCCCTGGCGGCGAGCACTGAAGAGACCCGTCCACCTTTTGATTCGATCCTGACGCTAATTAGCATTTTGCTCACGACCACATCTGCCAGAGGCCTTGATGCTCCTGACCTGTAGGAAGCCCTGGGAGGTGCGGTCCTAGCGGCCATACCTGTCATGTCACGCACAGGCTCTGTGTCCCGTGTGCCCCGTGGGATCGAATCCTTGCAATAGTTTTATGATGTGAATCTTCTATCATTGCTTCGCAGAAAACACGGGTCTCGGGAGGGTAGACTCGTCGGCCAGGAACCCCTGCTAGTCAGCAGTAGGGCCAGAATTTGAACCCAGCCCCAGCTGGCTCAGGAGCCTACCCTGTTCCCAGGCCGCACCCGGGCTCCATCTGTAGACTTCCAGCACTGTGCGTGCGTATTCTCTGCCTCGGACCCTGGACCCACGCCCACCTGACCAGCGTGGACTGTGAGCTTGGTGATCTGGTGTGGAGAGCCTGTGTCTGTGCTGCCAACGACCTCCGCGTGGCCTAAAGGCACATCCCTGTGTCTGACGGTTTTTCTCGTACTCATATTCACACGGCGTCCCATGACATCAGCAGAAACACCAGAGAACACACCTCCACCTTCCTCCCAAACCCGCAGTGACCCTCACGTTCACCAGCCATCATTTGTTGTTGCTTTACAGACAGAGAAATGCTGAAAACATCCAGCCACAGCCCAGGGCTCACATAACCCGATAACAGTAATCAGCCAAGGAAACAAGAGTGCATCACCTCCGCCGGGGCTGATTTCAATGGCCTTCCTCCCAGATTCCAGCCACCCGGACCAGACGCCGCAAGGTGATGCACTCATTTCCCTGAAGGGCTGTGTCCAGTGTGCACTGGGGACAGCCTCTCCCGTAAATGTGCAGGGGGCAGGTGGATAGAGTGTGAGGTCAGGCCCAACAGGCCACCGAGGGGTCCGTGCTGAGACCGGGGCTGCAGGGAGTCAGGAGTATCCAGAGGAACTTGGCGCTTCTTGGCGAGAACACCGAGAATTACACACAGCAGAGCCCAGTGGACCCAGATCAATGGTCCCACCGTGTGTGTTTTTTAGCCATTTCTGGTGTGCAAGATACCAGACCAAATGCTAAAGGAGACAGAGATGAGAAAAAGAGAAAATAAAAGCATGAATTGGGGAGGCAGGCAGACTGGGGTCCAAATCCCTGCTCTCTCTACTAATTTTTTTTATTTGAAAATGAGACAATGGCTTCTAACTTTTAAAGTTGCCATTAGTAGGAAATGAGATTACGGAGGGGAAGCACTGAGTGCTTTGTCTGGCAGAGAATTCAATGCGCAGGAGCTTTTGTTATGTGGGTGCATTACAAAGTCCTTGGGCTCAAGGGACGCATCCGGTGCTGGTCACCACAGAACGCTGTGCAGAACAGGTTATCGCACAGCGATATCACACAGTGGGTCTGTGAGGCCTCGGTGGTTTTGCTCGCGACGCCAGACCGGGGCCCCGCGTGACTCCTGATCCCGTGGACCAGGAGCAGCATCTGAGGGAGCTCATGCTTCCGGAGAGCCCCATGCGGCTGAATGACCAGGAGTGGACCCGCTGACCACAGCAGGGCTTCCTTCTCTGTGAGGTGCTGACCATAGGGCCATGCATCTCACAGGGTGTGGTAGGCACCGGATGCCGGCGAAGACAGGAGGGGCCACTCATGGTGTGTAGAGCGCGACGCACTCAGCTCTCGACCGTGGCAGTGGGGCCGTGGCGGAGGGGGTGAAGGGTTGAAGGAGCTTTTCTGTTGATGCCCTGGGATGGTTCACACGCAGGTGTGGGAGGGCTTGGATGAGGGTCTGGCTCCTGGGAGCGTTCGACATGTGGGCACAGCTCCTAGCTCGGCCTTGCTGGGGCTCGCTGGGAGGGTCACGCTGCTCCACACCGCCCTCCACAGCCTTCCCACTCGGGGGCTTCTGTAGGAGGGCTCCAAGCGGGGCCTATAATCACCTCCACAGCTCACAGGAGATGCTCTGATGCTGTACCCATTCCGTGGATGAATAAAGGGATTCTCCGTGAAGTTACAGGCCCGACAAAACCCACAGAATTAACACGCGGTAGAGCAAGGCTTGACACATCTACTTGGTTTCGCTGTCTGTGCTTTTTCTAAACTACGGCACCTCTGTCCACGGGAATATTCCACACCCCCGGGTACAACAGAAAGCCAAAAGCATCTCCATTGGGAGCTCCAGGTGGTTTCACATGATAAGACCTCAAGCTTCAAGCCAAATGGGCAGAAAGGACCCCACCAGGCTTTGCTGAGCTACATCGGGAAGCCCCAGGGGCGCCACACTAGAGGCACTGGGGAGTGACTGGGGAATGGGGCAGGCAAGAGGTCGGACACTGAACTACGGCCGTGCATCTGCGGGTTTCTGCGGCTCAGCCCTCCATGACCCTCAGGTTGTGCGGAAGGGAGAGTGGGGATAGGGTGGGATCCCAAGAAGGAGAGACCAGGACCATCGCTGGGGACAATAACGTGGTCTAGGAAGAGTGCCTTAAGGACAGGAAAGACGTTGTCCTACCCACAGTGAAGGAGAGTAACTCGAGCGGGGGTGAGGATGCCGTGAACCAAGAAAGGCAACAAAGGACAGGTGTCAGGATCGGTGACCACCCAGGGACGGCTGCTGCCTGTGGGGCAGTTCATTGAAACATGAATTTGGGAGGAACACCCACGACGGTAGCTCTCCCAGCGGCTGTTCCCTCCCACGGCCGCCCTCACCGAGTGCAGGTGCGCTAGCTAGGTGCGCGGCCCTCAGACAATTTGTCATTTCCATCATTCAAGATGGGGAATTGAAACTCAGAGAGGTTAAGTGAATTCCCAAGGCCTTGGAACAGGCAGAGAGCAGACGGGGTTTGAACCCACATGAATGACTCAAAGCGCCTGCCTCACATTCTGTTTGAGGAGGAAAATTGGAAGCTGTGCAAGAGGCAGGTGTAGCAGGACCGTCTTGTGAGCAGGAGCTGGCTAGGGAGAGAAGAAGAAAACCTCCCCAGAGAAAGGCACCAGTGTTCTGTAAAGGCACCTCCAGGAAGGGTACAGGGAGACCAAGGCGATCCTGTGGTCTGCACGGACCGGCAGGAAGAGGAGACACAGCCCCATAGGGGTGGGCTACGCTGGGCTCGGGAGTCCAGCCGGCACCTTTCCAGGAGAGTCCTGCAAAGGGGTAATTAGGGCGTCTGCCGCTCCAGAAGCTACAGAGAGGGACTGAAATTCAGCTGAAGATGGGAGGCGATGGTAGGCAGATCCCACCTTACAGCAAATATCCAGGACAAGGCGAGGACAAGGCCCGAGGCTTTGGAAGCCCCTGGACCTCCACACCACACACTCCCTGGGAAGCCCAAGAGTCCAACATGTGCTCTGAATGCAGGACTTGAAAGTTCATTTAAGATTTAGTCCGTGTAGTTAATATTAATAAAGGGTGAGATTTGAGGGATCACGCTGGGAATTCCAAATCGTTAGAAATAGATTTATAAAATATAGAGTTAAAATGAGGTCATTTTTCAATTTCCCAAAAGCCTTATACATTTGATTCATGCATATGCCTACTTTGGATGGAAGCATTTTATTTTCCAAACTCCAAATAATCAATTTCTCTGTCATTTCTAACTAGGAAGGAAAGGTAATGATCAAAGTACGGAAAAAAGTACACCTCCAAAATACAGACACTTAATTCTCATACACTTTAGCGCAAAGAGCCAGCAAGGTGAGTAGAAGGTGCTCCGGGAGACAGCTGGGAATGGGGGCCATGAGCCTGCGCGCGGACGGTAGCAGACAGGGGAGAAGGAGCCGGGAGAGCGGGTGGGGAACACCTCTGATCCAAGCAGAAAATGCTATTTTAAGGCTCAGTTTTCTCATTTGGAGCCTATGAAAATTGTCCATGAATTTCTTACCTTGAAAAAACAGCCAGATGTATAACAAAAATCAGTGGTTATTCCTAACACTAGACAATTAGAAAAAAAGGCTTAGGAACCATTATGGTGAATAACAAAATTCTGGAATGGAAATGCACGGCAGTCAGGTTCACTTGGGAAGCCGTGCCAGAGAGCCCGAAGAGGAGTTCTCTTCTTCACTGATTGCCACCGCACAGCCGTCTTCTCTTACCGACACGCGTCGGCCTCGGAAACAACCCGTGGTGGTGGGCGATCTCGGGCCGGCTTCCCTTCACAACAGCGTAAGAATTCCTCTGCCACAAAGTCAGGCCTTATATGTGTGGGGAATTCACACTCACTTAATTATTAGTCTAAGTACAATATAATTATGCAGATAAATCTGTAGGGAAGAGGAAAAGAAACAAAATAAACCAGGCACAAGACGAACGGCAATGCCACTTGGATGAGCTCCTTCTGGTTCGCCCCAGGGCAGGCCGCTGCTCTGTCACCGCGCGTCGTGCGGAAGCACAGGGAAGGCGGGTGAGCCATCCTCGCGGTGTGGTCTCGGTGACCTGCCCTAGCTCCGCCGTGCCCGGCCATGTGATTCTCCCCAAGGATCGTCATGCAGGGTTTCCAAAACTATCCGTAGTTGAACAAAGAGATTTTTTTTTTTAAAAGAAAAGCCTCCAAGTCAGTTATTTTAGACGTATTATTTTAGAAAATACAATGAGAAAGAACTTGCAGAAACGTGGGCAGCACTTCAATGTTACACTGGCACCAAGTGGCCGCCGATTCTTCTGAAGGTGAATCCCGGCTCTGCACACTTCTGAAGTGGGGGGCCTGGGTGGTGGACCACGCTCTGGGGGGCAAGCCTGCAGCGTGTCTCCTTCTCCTCCCTCTCCTACAAAACAGGACAAACGTCCCATCTCTGAGCAGTCGTGGAGACCGCCTGTGCTCACGGGTGTGCATGCTTTCTGTCCAGGCAGGCACCGGTCCCTTCTGTTGCCATCCTTTCCTTCTGTCCTTCTGTCTTTCCCTGTTATATGATCTCTAGATGCTGCTGCCCGTGAGCTGAACGGAGATCCGACAGACTGGCCTTCGCAAAGCCAATCACCACCACGTGGCACCTCTCCTCAGTAACCTCCATCCCCCCTGCACTGTTCATGGCAACTCGTTCCCCAACTTTGCCAGGAGCCCTGAGCTCTCAGCCCGCTGACCTGCACACCCGTCAGCTCACTCCTTCCTTTCCGCCCCTGCGTCCCAGCGAACAGAACGAGGCTGCAGCTCCCGGCATGCTCCAACCCTTGCCACACTCAGCAGCCCCTTCAGCCTCAATGTCCTTCCTCCAGCCTAGAGGGCGGAACCTCAGCTGGACCATTTGTGTGAATTTATCCTCAGATTCTCCTGGCCAGAATGATCTCTCACTCCCCACCAGTCTCACAGTCCTTATCAGTCCCTCCAGAGACACTTACAGCTTTCAGTCTAATATCAGAATCCTGTCTCCGCACACATTCAGTCTAACGCCAGGAATCCCATCTCTGCATACATTCAGTCCAACACCAGGAATCCCGTCTCTGCATACATTCAGCCCAACACCAGGAATCCCCTCTCCGCACACATTCAGTCTAACACCAGGAATCCCGTCTCTGCACACATTCAGTCTAATACCAGGAATCCCGTCTCTGCATACATTCAGTCTAACACCAGGAATCCCGTCTCTGCACACATTCAGTCCAACACCAGGAATCCCGTCTCTGCACACATTCAGTCTAATACCAGGAATCCCGTCTCTGCATACATTCAGTCTAACACCAGGAATCCCGTCTCTGCACACATTCAGTCCAACACCAGGAATCCCGTCTCTGCACACATTCAGTCCAACACCAGGAATCCCATGCCTGTGTATGTATTTGTATGGACCTGTGTGTGCACCTGTGTGTGCTTGTATGTACGCTTGCACATACCCGTGTGCACTTGTGTGTGCTTGTGCACATGCCTGTGTGTACCTGTGCATGTGCACCTGTGAATGCGTGTGTGTGGGCTTGTTTGTACACCTGTTTGTGTGCCTGTGTGTGTACCTGTGTGTGTGCTTGTGTGTGCACCTGTGTGTGCTTATGTGCACACCTGTGTATGTGCCTGTGTGTACCTGTGTGTGTGCCTCTGTATGTGTACCTGTGTGTGTGCTTATGTGCACACCTGTGTATGTGCCCATGTGTACCTGTGTGTGTGCTTGGGTATATGCTGTGTGTGTGCTTCTGTGTGTGTCCATATGTGTATGTGCTTGCACATAATCACCACCAATGCAATATATGCCGTGTGAAGAGTTCTGACACATAACAAGGGATTAATGGGGACCTTTTTTTGTTTTATTTTGCTTCTACATTCTGGCCAGGTCACAAGTGAACACAGTACTTAGAATGTGGATTTTTAAATTAGAGCTTTGGTGAACCCCAAACATGTAACAATACAGACCAAGAATACCTACTCGAGGACGGACATGCCCTGGGCACTCTTGACTTATTTATTCTGGTTAATAAGAGAAAGCGTCTTGCATTTGTAAAACAAGTTTTGCACACGTTAGCAATGACGGGACATAAGAATTTGATTAATCAAAATACTCCCCAGCCCACTTAAAAAAAAAATCAGTGCATGAAGGTCACATAATATTATTAGGAATATTTAGGAATTCACGCTTCTCATCACTGTAGATTTTCAGAGGAGGAACTGTCTTAATCTGCTCTGGAGAAGCCAGCCGCGGTCCGCGACCACACTCTTTCCAGAGCTGTGGCACTTGTGAAGTTGTTGTATCCGTGGGATCAGCTGCCGTAGCAAGACACCACGGACTGTGCTGTTGAAACAACACACTTATTTTCTCCCCAGCCCGGAGGCTGGACGTCTGGGAGTGAGGTGCGGGCACCTCTGGTTTCTGGTAACACCTGTCCACCGGGCCTGGAGATCACGCCTTCTACATGGGCCCTCACTTGGTCTTTCCTCCAAGCGCAGAGAGAGCAACCACTGGGGTGTCCTCTTCTCGCGAAGACACAGGCCCTAGAGGATCACAGCACTCTTGACCTCATTTGAACTTAATGACCTTCTAAAGGCCCTACCTCCAAACACTCACATTTGGGGGTAAAGGTTTCAACCTCTTAATTCCGGGAGGACATGTGGTCCTATTTTGTAACTGGGTGGGTCCACGGTAGCTGTCCTCACAGGGAGGTACTGAAGCTCGAGGTCTTTCCGAGGGTGAACACAAGAGCCTCTTCACAACTCACGCTTCCCGCACTTCTGCGTCTGCGGTGTGCAGGGCCCACGCTGAACTCGGCGGGTCCTGCCCTCCTCCCGGCTCTCACCATTTAGGCCACCCAGGCAGTGCCTCACGCCCACCTGGCAGACCTCTCCCTCTGTGCACGTTCTTCCCTTTCCTCAGCCACATGCTTCCGCGGCCGCACGTTCGACCCCCCCGTGCTGCTAGCTGCGCCTTTGCCGGGGCCCGCCATCACCTCTCTCTGTCCCTGTCCCAGAATCTGAAGTCGCTCCTCTTGGGGACACCAGGCCCCGACCTTCCTGCCTGTCCTCACCCCGCAGCCTTCTCCAGGAATATGAAGTTAAAAACGTCCAGTCGCTCAGGAAACCTCAGCTCTAAGGGAAAGGAACAAACTAAGAAGGGGTTTGTGTAAGGATCGAAAGACGTGTGAGGATGGTGACTGAGAAATAGAAGCTGGGGCCAGGGAGAACAGCGTGTGTGTGCAAAGGGAAAGAGAACTTCCTAAACCTGTTATATTCCTACAGGATTTGGGGTGTTTTTTGGGGGTTTTTTTGTAGCTTTTTGAATCTATCTTGTCAGAAAGACTAAATTTTTTATCCGTAGAGGTTCCCATCTCCCCAGAAAGTAGAGTCCTTCTAGGAACTGGGCTTTTTCCTGGCACATCAGACCCAGAGCCAGTCTCTGGCGGGAGGCAGGCCGTGGTCGGCTCACAGCACACACACCGTCCCACAGCCCTCCGAGCTCACGGCGGCCCGAATAGCAGAAGCAGGAGCAGAAGCCACGAACTCTAGTTTGCTGCAAGTTTGAAAGATCATTACGGAAGAACTGGGTCATAAGAAGAAAAAACGCCAGGAAAGACGTCGCTCTTTCTGCCCTGGGAACCTCGGGTGAGGGAGTCACATACAAGCGTTGCTTTCTGTCCACCCACAAGGACATTACTGTGGGCGGAAATTAATATCCTTCTTCTTCTGGAATTTTAACTCTTTTATCTTCTCATTCAAATAAAAAAATGCAATAACATGACCTCTCAGGACACAAATCAAATAATGATGAAATGCCTATAGAGGAATGATAAATGTATCATACGTTCGCACAAAAAGAAAGGGGAGGAAGGAGGGATAGAGGGAGGGAGGAGGGAAAACTCATGCATTCAGAGTGTTCAAATGTAATTTATTTATAACATAAATTAAAGTTTCTTCCAAAAAATTTTAGGATAATCAGGGAAAGGGACATTCTTAATTATTCTTTGAATGTGAAAACCCTAAACTTCTATTTTCGGTAATCCCAGATTGTGAGTGTTCAAGTGCTGGGAGATTTGGGCTTTTTTCTAAAGTAATTTCTGAGTCTGAGAAAGGTCTAGTGTGATTAAAGCATTTTTTCAAATAAACGCTTGTTTGAGCGCTGGCTGCATACACGCAGTACGGGACTTCTTCGCAGCATCACTTGGCACACGTGAACAGGCTCCTGACAGGGATGGTCACCGGAACGCCTAAGGAACTCTGAGTGCGTGGTTCAGAGAAAGAATGGACATGTCTTCAGGTGTTAGAGTCCCGCCTAGGATGCTCACGAGCAGAGTCATGCCAGAGCCCTAGACTGGGTCTGGGGTCATTCCTTCAGACCCCTGGGACTGCACGTGGAGAGCCGTGACCCTGCTGTATGTTGTGAGGGCCAAACCAGGACAGCTGATGGTCATGCAACAGCAAGGTCAGGGTGCTAGTGGGAGCAGGAGGGGGCACTGTGAGGGAGCCACAGGCAGGGGTGCTCTGGCATGGGGGTGACGGTGTCTGGGGTGCAGTGGAGGGCAGGCAAAGCCGTGTGTGTACCTTTGAGCTGTGCCGGAAGGGGTGACTGGGGTTCTGCTGGGGAACTATGTTTGCAAAGGGAACCAAAAGTTTTGCATGTGTGTGTGTGATATGTGCTATGTATCTGTGTGTGTATGTGTGTGTACATGTGAACACACACACAAATACATGTATGTATGCATGTGCACATGAGGAAACACAAGCATGTGATGTGTATGCACTTGCACATGTGCACACCTATATCCATAACACACACATGTGCATGAGTGTACACACACGCACATGTGTTGTGTGTGCATGCACACACACCACGTGCACACACAACACACGTGTTATTGAGTGTTTGCATGATCACGTGGAACACATGCATGTGCATACCATATAGCACACCTGCACACACAATGCACATGTGTGCGTGTGCATGAGCGTGCACGGACATGTGATGTTTACGCACATCCACATGCATGTGTGAGTTGCACACACGTGTGTGCATTTGAGTCGTGTGTGCATGCACATACACACATGCACACGCAGACACATGTAGATGTGCATGTGCGCACATGTGTGGATTGTGTGTGCTCGTGTGTACGTGCACAGTGTGCATGTGTGCCTGCCTGTGCGTGTGCACGCCTCATAGCAGAGATGCGAAGCTGACTCTCTGCTTGAGAAAATCAAGCAGATGGAGCCATATTGTGCAGTAATTTCATCTCGAAGGGTTGATCTGACCTAAAGAGAATACAGTCAATTTCTTTCAATTCTGTTCTGCATTCTGTGGCTTCAACACTGTGGGCTGCCTCTGGTCCTAGGGTGCTGATTTTCCACTTGTGTGATGCTCCAAGCATCACTGGGCACTAGGGACACGTGTCCAGCTATTTGGATGAGAACACAAAGCCCGCGGTGAGTGGGTCGTTTCCCTCAGGCCACAGAGCCACCAGGCATGAGCTCGGACGCTGACCATTGTGCTTCATGCTAGAGCATTCTGGCATCACAGAAACACAAATGCTGCTCTGGGAGGCCTCCTCCACCTTGTCGCTGTGATCCAGACACTCTCTCCTCCTTATTTCAAGTGTATCTCGAATATTCTCTACTTGTGCACTGAACGCCCTTCTCTGCTGCGTGTCAGATAAATGTGAAACGATTTGGGATGGGATGATGTCCTTCCTACCCACAGGCCAGCCTGTCGCTCTGCATGTTCTCCACACCATTGTGCTGCACTTCCCTCGTTCCCCAGTAAGTAGGAAGTCCCCGCCCCTCCTCTGCTTTGGAACACCCCTCCTTGCTCCCCAATGCCATTCTTGAATGCACTGATTCTACCCTCCCCTGCTGATCTCTCCTGCACCTGGCACCTTGTGTCCCCACTGTGGCTTAGCACAGGCTGTGTTTCACTCATCTGACTGTTGGAGGAGTGTGGGCACCCAAAGACCTATGCCTTCCACACAGCAGTGTCTGACTCAACAGAGGTGCTCAGGGTCTAGGGAAGGTAATGAGCATTTCTATTCATCAAGGTTTGTGCATAATTGAAGTTAGGAAAATTCAACCATTGTGCCAGTAAGCCACAGGGACCATGATCTTAAGCAGGGCACACACTGTGCCATGTCCTCATGGCAACTTCCTGTGGGACAGAGCCCAGATCCCATGGACACCTGCTAATCACATCCACTCTGATAGACTGAGGACTAACGAAGCCCATATCACCCTAGTTTAGTTAAAGAATAGGTTATTGGTGGCTGAGGGTTCTCTGTTCCTCTAACCAGAATTGTGTAACTTAAGAGGATACAAATCAGGCAGTTTTGGGGATTTTTCAGTTGTGTCCATTGATGTAAAAAGTCCTTTCCAAATACAGGGAGATGACATCACCAACGTAAGACCAGGCAACCAGAGGACACAAAGGAACAAGGACACGGCACAAGTAGTTTTTGTGTTGCTGGTTTCTGTGCCCCGTGGTCATCCCGACACCCTCCTGCTCTGTATCCCACTGAGCCAACGAGCCATGGAGAAGCTGGTGAAGGCAGAGTGGGAGTGACCACACACAGAATCTCATCCTCCCCACGTGTGTGTGCAAATGACGCTATCTATGTTTCACATTCTCCCTTGTTTTCACCTCTGCATGACTGTTCCTTTTCTCCCTACTATGTGGCAGTTATGTAATCCATGCTGTCCAAGAGACACTCCCGGCTCCAGGCTTCACAATGAGCACCGTCCCTCCAGCTCTCACTGCACGCATTGGTGGCACCAAGCACTCCTTGTGTCTGCTCCCTGTCTCACCTGCTACTTCCTGACTAACTTTCCAGAAGGTTTCATCTTCTCCCGTGTTGTCATCCCTCCTCACCTGGTACAAACCTGTTGCTCAAACTTGAGGCTGGTAGAAATCACTTTTTGTTCAACTAGTGACATAACTGAAATGAAGAGACCTCCACGGAGACCCAGCCTGGAGGGGAAGGAAACATGGACCACATTCTGAGGGGAGACAGCAAGGATGGAGACAACCACGGAGCTCCCTCTTATGTGCACTTTCATGTTTCGGGAAACTTTACTTTGTTTACTGCAGAAGTGGGTTCCTTCAAAGACAGTTGTCCAACCCCCCCCCAACACGATTCCTCTTCTAGAACAGCTATGAGTTAGAGCTCAAGGAACATGGGGAAACAGAGAAGTGCAGAAAGAAAAAAAAAAAAAAAACATGAAAAATGTTCAAGGTATAGACAGTGTTGTAGCTAAACTGTCCAATTGATTAAACTATCCTTTGAAGGAAAAAAAAAAAACATAATATATTCCTAGCAAGTTTAAAAGCCCATTTTTATATCATTTCTTTAAACACCTTTAGAAATATATTCAAAGGTGCTAGTCACAGAAAAGTCACTAATTATTAAATCAATCTGTCTTTGATTTTAAAATCCAAAAGTTAACTATTAATTCTGAAGTGTTTTTTGTGTATAAAATTGAGGGCTTTTTCTCACAGCACCTGCCAATAGGACAGATTCCCAGTGGAGGACACACACAGGTCCCACCCCCATGGGCACTGACCACAACCATTCGTGGGCGTTCTGCTGGGCACAAGGCGCACACGGAGGCTCACAGGTGACGTGTTACGTGGAAGGACTCACACACCCCAGCAGCCCTGCAAGGTCCAGACCGTTATCACCCGTGTTTTCCAGGTGAGAAAAGAAACGCAAAGAGGAAATTCACCCCCAGCTGACGGGAAGAAGCCGGCGTTACTCCCTGCCCGCTGGAGAGAGAGGACGCCTCAGTCATCAGCAAGGCCTCCAACTTCCCACTCACCGGTACGGTTTACTGGGGAAACTTTAACTACAAAAGTAGGAAGGAGACCATAATAACCCTACATACCGACTACTTACATCTTCAGCGATACGGCCATCCAGCAACCATTTCTACATTATTCTGAAGGAAATTCCAGAAACCATGTAATCTTATCTAGAAATGTTTCAGAACGCCTTTAATTAATTAATTTGTATTATGTTCAGTTAGTCAGCATATAGATCATCATTAGTTCTTGATGTAATGTTCAATGACTCGTTAGTTGTGTATAACCCCTAGTGCTCATCACATCACGTGCCCTCCCGGATTTCTAAGACATAAAAGCTTTTTAAGCAACGTCATGATGTCATTCACATACCGAAGAAAGTAGTTCCTTAACATAGTGTAGCTGATGTTCTAAATGGTGCAGGTAGTTGATGTTTTAAATTCTAACGTAGGAGGTCCCAATCTTCAGTCAGATGAAACACGCTTTTTCTCGCTGGATTTAGGGCTTTGTGCTTCATGTTAAAAGAGACACAAAGATGATGGAGGAAATTTAAGGGAACAGTGTCATGAGACCCAGAGAGCCACGCCACATGCACGGAAGACACACACCACGTAGGACCGTCCCAATGCCAGAGGATGCCCCTCCTGCTCTTATCCCAATCAGCCCACAGCCCAGGTCCGCTCCGGCACCCCGTGATGCCCCTTTGCCCAGCCTCAGGACGCAAGCCCCTCGAGGCCACCTCTGCACCCCCCCTTCCGCCCCTGCATCACTGTGGCTGTGCTGTCCCCGGAGACGGCAGCTCTGGACCACCTCACTGCTGTCCTTCACACCAACCACTTACAAACGACCCTCACGGTATGAGCAGAACCTCCCGAGCGGGTCTCGGGTCACATGTGACTGTTTAGTGTGGGACAGCGGGGTACTGCTGGGACTGCAGGGTCCGTGACAGGCTTCTGGTCCAGGTACAGAGGACAGAACTCCCTGTGTTCTAAGGCTCGTGGGTTAGGAGGGTTGAACAGTGTGTCCTTGTGTTGGACTTGGGCCTGCAGGATGGACGAAATGCTGCCTTCTCTCCTACCCGTCTCTCTAGTACCGTCTCCTGATTCCGTCGCTCGACACCCAAGAAGCAGAGGGGGAGGAGCGGGGAGAAGAAAGAAGGAAGGGAGGAAGGAAGGAAGACGCTTGTGCAGACTCCCCGCCCCACTGCGTGGTGGCCGGCTCACCCTCCCACCTGCAGGCTGCACCTCCACGCGGCCCGTTCCTCTCCAGCTGGGCGGGCGCCTTCACCCTGTTTCCCTCCTGCCAACATACTTATGCGGGTTTGATTTCTACCCTCAAATCGTCAGACACGGGACACCGGACAACGACATTTTTGTCACTCCTGCTAATCAGAGGACATGAACGGTGAAGAGCGGGCAGCTGGCGCTGTCCGCAGGCCACACTCCCACGATCTGGGACGGAGTAAGAGGTAAATAAGGACAAACCCTTGATGTGGTAAAGTCATGTGTCCGTAAGATAAATGGACACAAGAAGTAGTGGAAACAAGTATCCGGAAAGGAGCAAGGGAAACATGCTAAATGCGAACAGCCAGAAAACTTGAGAATAAAAAGTGAGACGGTATCCACGAACACCAAACATGTTCAGGGACTCGGAAGCACTCGGTCTGCTAAGAAGCTTGTCTTCGTAGAAGAATTTCAAGCCTGTAATGTTCATGCTCGTGTGACGTCAAATTTGACTTCAGTGAAACCACCACAAAGTCGCCGGTTCAACCTCATTTACCGTCTGGATGGCGTAGCTCACAGCATGTGGGTCAACGTGTTTTGTCATTTGTATATTTTTGCTTATCAGCGCATTGGGGGCTCATGGGTATTTATCTCCAAGACAAGCAGCTGAAGGAGAAATGATCTGGAGTGTGTGGTGTGGTGCGTACCATGGGCGCCAGGCGCTCGGGCTCGGGGACCTCACACCCAGGCCCTGCCCCTCTGCTTAGACCCCCTGCACATGACATAACTTCAGCCTCAGCTTTCTCCCCTGCAGAAAGGGGACGATATTTCCCACCTTGAAGAGCTGTCTTATAGATTCAGTCAGCTAATACACGTCCGCTCACCACCCACAGGTCCACCACAGAAGGGCCCTCCATTGTGACCACACATTTGTGGCGCGTGTGAAAACTCTTCCGGGAACACACCCATGCTCTCGGAGGCGTCAGAGCTGTATGAACCAAGCCCAGGCCCCCAGGCATGAGACTCTGACCTACAATTGTGGGGTTGGAGCCTCTGCAGAGGTCACTGCATCCTTCATTTTGCAGATGAGGTGAGCAAGGGAGACTAAGTAGCTTGCTGAAAGTGGCAGCGGTGGGACAGACACCTAGGCTGTCCCATTTCCATGTCAGGTCACCTCTTACACTAGATACCCACACCACAGCAAGACTCTCCTGTCACCAATAGTTTGGGGCAAATGACTTCTATTTCCTTTTGAACAAAATCTTTGGTCATCTGTATTAAGCTGGGGGCCATCTCTGTCTTCATGGTCAGCTGGGGGACCCTCCCCCACTAGCCTATGTTCTCAAGAACTGAGGTCAACATCTACGGCTTTATGGAAACTTAGCAGGTTTAGAGGAGTAACAGTCCCGTTCCCTTGGGAATGGTAAGTTCTCTAACCTGCATACTCAGGGAAATATAGCAACCATCAAATATTTGATATACTGTCATACAAAATAGGAACAGCTAGAACAGTTCCCAGCACAGCAGACTCTTAGACTGCATTCCTGAACTGGATCAAGTTGACCGTCCGCTGCATGTCTCCAGGAGCTAGAGCTGAGAGCTACAGGTGCCTGTTGTCACTGGTGTCACCTCAGGAACACCATGAACCACATTCCAACCGTGCGCACAGTTCAGCAGCGGGATGGACCACCTCGCGGAGCGGCAGGCTGTCTGTTTCTGTAGTAGTCAAGACAGCGATGGAAAAGCTCCCCGTCAGGGGTGGCAGGGTGGGGACGGAGGGTTGGTACAGAACTGTCTGCAGCACAGCCCAACGGACGTGACACAATCTTCCCCTAATGGCTGCGGGTCTTGGAACTGGGCTTAGAGCTCAAGAATGATCGCGGTTGCTGTGTTAAATGGTCAACACTGACATTGTGTGTGTGTGTGTGTGTGTGTGTGTGTGTATACACACACGGTATAATCATGTATTTGAGATCGTGTGTGTACACACACACATGGTATAATCATGTATTTGAGATCGTGTGTGTACACACACAATATAATCATATATTTGAGATCGTATGTGTACACACACAATATAATCATATATTTGAGATCGTATGTGTACACACACAATATAATCATGTATTTGAGATCGTATGTGTACACACACGGTATAATCATGTATTTGAGATCGTGTGTGTACACACACGGATATGATCATGTATTTGAGATCGTATGTGTACACACACACGGTATAATCATGTATTTGAGATCGTGTGTGTACACACACGGATATGATCATGTATTTGAGATCGTATGTGTACACACACATGGTATAATCATGTATTTGAGATCGTGTGTGTACACACACGGATATGATCATGTATTTGAGATCGTATGTGAACACACACACAATATAATCATGTATTTGAGATCGTGTGTGTACACACACGGATATGATCATGTATTTGAGATCATATGTGTACACACACGGTATGATCATGTATTTGAGATCATATGTGTACACACACAATATAATCATGTATTTGAGATCGTGTGTGTACACACACAATATAATCATGTATTTGAGATCGTGTGTGTACACACACGGATATGATCATGTATTTGAGATTATATGTGTACACACACGGTATGATCATGTATTTGAGATCGTATGTGTACACACACAGATATAATCATGTATTTGAGATCGTGTGTGTACACACACAGATATAATCATGTATTTGAGATCGTGTGTGTACACACACGGATATGATCATGTATTTGAGATCGTATGTGAACACACACACAATATAATCATGTATTTGAGATCGTGTGTGTACACACACGGATATGATCATGTATTTGAGATCGCATGTGTACACACATGGATATAATCATGTATTTGAGATTGCACATATGCTCGAGATGATATACATGTGAGATTACATATACATACACATATTTCAGGTAATTTACATATATATTCTTAAGCGGGCTCCATAGCCAGCATGGAGCCCAACATGGGGCTTGAACTCACAACCCCAAGATCGAGGCCTGAGCTGGGATTAAGAATCAGATGCTTAATTGGCTGAACCACCCAGGCGCCCCCCAGATTGTTTTCTGAAGCAGTTTGTTATCGTGTTCCTCACACGGTGTCCGGTGCCCAGTGCGAGTGTGCATTCCACCGCCCCGCCCGGAAGTAGGGCTACGTCCTGCCACCCATGTGCCAGCAGTGCCCGGCTTCGGGCCCCACGCGCGGTAGGTACTTCATGTGTCAAATTAATTCAGGAACGGAAGAACAAAAGTGTAGGATGTGGAAATGAGCTCTTGGGATTCGGGTTATATATGAAACAAGATCTCGTCCCAGTAGTGTCCTTTTCCCAAGTCAGATTCATACAAGTTGTGTGTGGAACGGCCGAGCGCTCCAACACGGGTCCGAGCTGCGTGTGCAGCCACAGAGGGTGCGCCATTACCTGGCAGGACGGACGGGTAGAGAAGTGTTTTAAAAGTTCTCTCCTTCTCAAACGCCTTAACATGTACATACACTTGGAGTTCGCTGTTACACCACTAACTTATGTCAAGGGGACAATTAACAATGTAAAAGGTTTACAAGATCAGCCATTAACTTCTTTCATAAAGCAGAATTTAAAAAGCCAACGGACAAAATTACAAGAAAGGATCTATATGTACTTAGCATAGCCATAAATGAATGCTACATACCATGGAAAATGGTGTTACAAAAATGTGCTTATTGATACAGAAAGATGTGTGTATGCGTAAAGTAAAAAGGGTCAAGAACAAAATTATAGTATAATCCATCTTAATTTAAAATTACATGTGCAAGGAAAACAGTTGCAAGAAATTTTGAAACAACATATTAATGATGGTTATCACTGAATTCTGATATTTTCAGTGTTTTGGCTTTTTATGAGGTAGACACGGCTATATCTATATATGGAATAGAGATATAGATATTCATTAGAATATCTAATTCTGTACAATGGACAAATACTAATTATGTAGCGAAACCTAAAACTAAAAGTTCTCTCTGGCTCCCCAGCAATTCGATGCCAGCAGGAATGACAACATTTAGAACATCAGTTCCTGATAACATCGCCGCCAAAATGTGAGGGAGACTAGAGAGAGGCCTTGAAAACGTGTGACTCACAATTACAGATTCAGAGCGCAGTGAATGGAGAGCGCCAGGCCCGAAGGACGGACTCGTTTCTGACGGTCTTGATGGGGATTCATCTGGTCTTACTTGCAAGACTATCACTTCTCAATCCCACCCACTCAACACTGGAAGAGAAAGCAGAGGCTCAGAAAGGTTGAGTGTGTGTTTCAAGGGCACGGGACGCAGACAGAGCTCTCCAACGCCCTCCAGTCAAGGTTGCACTACTCAACAAGAGGGTGAAAATTGATGAAATTGAGTCTCAAGATTCATCTTCTAAGAGTTATGAATGGTGGTCTGGGTGTGTGACCTCGGACAAAAGACACCACAGGGTTACCACGTGGCTGCAGTCCTAGGTAAGTCATTGGAAACGGGTGGCCCCTGGATCAGCTGTCCCTGCCTCAGCCCTATTGTCATCACGTCTGCAAGGGGGTGAGGACAGGTCCTCCCCAAGGGCACAGGAGGACTGACAAGGAGGACGAATCAGAAGCCACACAGGGCGGCCGACGCGAAGCGAGCTCGGGGCACGTGCGAGACGCCATTAGTGACGACATGCCTCTCCATGTGTCCATCAGCAGGAAAGGAGATGGTCTCGCAAGAATGACACATTTCCAAATTTTCACCTTTGCCCTGCACATTCTGAGTGGGCCCCAGGCTGCCTCTGGGAGACAGAGGGAACGCCAGCACATGCGGGGCGCGGGTGGGCTCGTTCGCGCTCTCCTCTCCACCCACCAGTCTACAGAGAAGCTGTGAGGCCCCCGGGGAAGGACCCCAGCAGAGTCTCCTGAAACTCCTCAGGCACCGCCCGGATATTAAGAATGAAACATGAGGAACTTAAAAGCACAGTGTTGACATATAAATGCGCTTTTTAGCTAATGCGCTCGGCTTAATATGGCTTGTTTCTGAGACACTTAGATCGCACCCAAAGCTCTCATCAGGGCAAGGCTGTGCCCCTCTAACCGATGGTATTTCATCAACTGAACAAGAAGGTAAAACTGAAGCATCTCGATGTCAAAAACAGTAAGAAATACTGGCAGAGAACAGCCCTTGCCTCGACGGCCCGAGTTCAACATGGGGCCCCAGCACATCCCAAATGCCTGTTCTCAGGTAACACCCCTTGCATCCCCGGCAAGAGCGCCAGGCCCATCTGTATGAACGTACCACACTCGACGGCTCCTCAGATGTCGGCGCAGATCACACAGGTATCCAGACGGCCGCTGCGCACACCTTGGCCTTGGCCTCCGCGTGAGCGTCTCTGTACAAAGAGGGGACAGGAGATGTGGTTAGTGGGGCCGAGATGGTCTCGCGATCTGATGGGAATGGGCGATTCCCTGCCCGGAGGCCTCTCTCCTTGAACCAGTGAACGCTGTGCACACACGCGTCACACGCACTGCTGTGCAGCTCGGCACCATCCTGGAGCTACACAACCCTGCTCCGGCCTTCAAAGCCGTAGTGCCTTTGAAATAGAAAGTCCGCTCTTTAATAAAAATTAAAGAACAAGGTCAGGTGGGTGACACTTGGGTCAGTCCTCAGGGCTTCGGCCTCTGTACAAAGACCACCAACAAAGGGAGGGGAGTCCGAGATGAGCTCAGGGGCCCAGAACACCGCCGGCTTGTCAGGGAATCATCACACTCACACACAGAAGGTTCTGGACCACAAGGTGAACGCGCCAGCTTTCAATATGGCAGCAGCCGGGGTCACATAAGAACCTCAGAACCAGGTTGCTCGCCCAAGGCCACCTGGGGACTAATTCTACAGGGGAAGCCCAAGATCAAAACAAACAGAGTGAAGAAAGACGGCTGGGGAAGGAAGGAAGTCGGACGTTTCCTATTTTCTAGGTTTACTCAGAGAAGTGGGGGCACGGGAGGGAAGGGAAAAGAATTCCTCTGGAACATTAATTCAACTTTTTCTAACCACCAACCATACTTGTTCCAATTTTAGCTGTTCTGTGGGAGGAAATATGAAACATGAAAATCTACGCTCTCAACTCTGCTTCTATTCTGTGCCTCTACCTGGGATGCCCTCCCCCTGGGTCTTCACAGCCCGCCCAGGGTCTCACTTTCCACGGCTGAAGCGAGACCGCAGTGTGCGCTAAGAGCAGTGCGGACCGTCGCTGCTGTTACTGACTGACCGCGAGAGCCAGGCTCCGCGCTAGAGGCTGAGGACCCACGATCTCATCTGACTCCTGAGACAGGAGACGTTATTCCCGTTTTGCACTCGTTCAAGATGTCCTGTGATGCAGAGACACACAGCCAGGATGCAAGACCCACTCCTTCTGACTCCAACATTCTGTCTACGTCTGCACACTTTCCTCCAACATCCCAGACCCACTGAAACACCAGTCCTGAGGTTTTCACTCTCTCGGAAGGAGACATTTAGTCCTTGCGACCCTGCCCTGGCTCACACGCAGAAACGTTTCCCGGTGTCTTCAGAATACCATCATTGCTATTAAATGCGGAGACCATTTTAGATCATCCCCCAAAATCAAATGAACCACGCACACTTTTAAAAGGAGTTACACAGATATCAAGTTTCTGGCAATTTCTAATAAATGGGAAAAATAAAACAAAGAACCCATTAGAAGCTACTTATGAGAATTTCAGGCCTGTGATCTTACTTTATAACCAAAAATGACATTAACTCTAGTATCTACTGGGGTCAGAGCATGCTTGCCTAGTGTGAGTCAGAAGCAAATGTTCTGAAGGTTCCAAGTGGCCCCAAAGGGCTCCCTGTCCTGGCGCAGGGCAGATGAGGCCACCCGTGCTGAACAGGACGCTGACTCAGCCAACTGAGGGGCACACGAGCCGGATCTGGGGGCTGGAACCAGGACACAGGTGGGCCTCGGTCTCTCTGTGTCCTCTGAATGGTTCTGTGCAGGGCAGGAGGGGAGGGGGCTCACAAGAGGACAGGATCAGTGTCAGACACCACGTTGCTGAGTTCTTTCTACCTGCCACCCCACTTAGAGAAGTTTGTGGCCAATGAATAGAATTAATGCTCATGCGGTCACGTAAGGACAGACGTGGATACGTGTGTGTGTGTGTGTGTGTGTGTGTGTGTGTGTGTGTGTATGGACATGAGCATTTGTTGCACCTGGAATTGCCACTGCTTTAATCTGTGTTTAGTCAATCATCTTTCTTTTTAAAAAGGCTCGGTAGGTCTACAGACGTCCGCGCGACTTCGAGTGTATCGAAACGGGGTGCTGGGCTTTGGAATGTCGGGAAGAACTCACTAGACTCGAATGCATTTGGTCCCTTGTCTTTCCCATTTTTCCTTAAGGTCCTGAGAACCAGCGTCCTGCCTCCAACAGGAAACGCTGGATTTACAGTCCGTGGAGATGCTCAAAGCTACCTGATCTGAAGAAGCAGGAACAAGCACGGACCCGTCCCCATCTTTTTTGTTTTTTTATTAAGTCTCTCCAAAAATATGAATAATCTAATTTCTATGAATAGAAAAAGGCAGAATTTCAAAGCTTTGGGAAGAGTTTCTAGTCTGTAAAGTGGGCACAACGCATTAAACACTTTGGCCTCTACGATGAAGCTTTTGTTATCTGTAAGTTAGGGAATTGGTCTTCAAATTCATACGGATATTCCAGTTAATAATTATCTTTTAAACACAAAGTTGTAGTTATCTCTGCATCAGTGTACCACTTTTCAGCAGAGCAGAAGCTGTAAGCTTTCCCCAGAAATGACAGGAGCAATGCAGCAACAGCTTTGACATGCCAGGCTGAGGCACGAGTGGGTTCTAACCACCGGGCGGAGCGCACTGGGGCGAAGGGAGAAGGACGTCCGAGAGCAGGGTGTTTGCTTAGGCCTTTCCGCAGCTTTCCCAAGACAGACATCGATGTAGCATTACATAGGTTCTTTGGTTTCGTTTCCTGAGATCTATACTACGGTTCATTCTCTGATGAAGGGAAGATACACTCGCAGACAGAAACAGAGACGTGGCACGTGCTCTGTCGTGCGTAGTCCTGGCAGCGAGGCAGGTGGATTTCGCAGATTCTGCAGGTGACAGAAACAAGGCCTAGAGGCTGAAGACCACGGAGTCTATGGACCGCAGAACTGGATTTGGACACGGACAACCTAATTCCTCAGCATGTGCTCCTGGACCCCAGGCTAAACCCTCAATAAAATCAGAGGCCACTTTAAAAAAAATCACCAAATACCTAGACAAAGCAAAATCTCGGGGAGACTTTAGTAAGAGGTTACGTGTTCTCTGCGCACCTACGCCTGTGCTGTCCCCAGCCGTGGGGGCTCCCGGGCACTGGAGGTTGACTGGTTTCTGCGATGTGTTACAACTGCAAAATACCAGGGAGCGCTATGAAAACAGATACAAAGTGCATATTGATTACCTATTAGTGTGATAATTGAGGTTAGATAAATATTAAATCTAATCTCATCTGCTTATTTTTATTTGGTTTACGATGTGTTGGGAAAGGGAAAGCACAGACACGACGCTGTGCCTCGCGTCGCATCCCCACTGGACAGCGCTGGTCCACAGTCTCGCTGATCAGGTTCCTTTCACAATGAGCTACACTTTGAGTTTTTATCTGACTGGGGCCAAGTGCAAATGCTCAGAGTGGACACTCTCCTGCTAGAGGCAGTGTAAGACACCCAGGTCGGCCTCCGGAGCGCTGGCTCCGAACCTCCTCCAGTTCACAGCTTCTCAAATGAAAGTGAGTTGACAACACTGTGATGGGGCCCCTGCGCGGCGGGGATGGGGCAGGCTCTGTGTCGCGCTGGCCGGCAGGCTGCACCATTTGGGCACAGGAGTTGGAAAGTTTGCTTCTTTGTGTTTATTATAAACCTAACTTACTACGTAGACGTCTATCTGTCGGCGTCTTTTTCAGGTGCAAAGTACCCCCCACCCCCAGTGCGGTTGCAGCAGAGCCCTCCCCTCTCTTCCTCCTGAGCGATGTGCCGCCCTCTTATTATTCTGCCTTCGGGCCAGGATAGTGAGGTCAAGGCAGGTAGTTTCCACACACACCTCGCGGAAAGCCTGGGCTGCAGAAAGTAAATGCAAAACAACTTCAAACGTATAAGCGCGTGGTGACACCGGTAGCAGCAACAGAAAAGACCCTAGCAGCCCGCTCACCGCCGAGTGTCCTCGGACGGCATCTCCTCGTGAGCCCAGAGCAGACCTCTTGCGACACTGCCGGGTGGTCTGCAGGGGAAACATGACCTCGCGGGCACAGCCAGTGGAACAGAAGCTGAGTGGAACGGAACAAAACTCTCTATGGGCTGAGCCCACGATGGATATTTTAAAGCATTTGATATCTGAGAAATGATGTGCCTTTCTTAGTATTGTCTGAGGGGACGCAAAAATGAGATTCAGATGTAGATCCAATTAATCTCCTACAGAGTCAGCAATCCCCAAGCCCCAACCTTACCTGCGTCACCGCATAGACAGAGCCTCCCTAACCCACACCCACAGGGTCCCCGGAGGTGGAGGTGGGAGGTTCAGGGAAGGAGGAGGACGGCGTGACATGCGGGGAGGTGTGCTCCCTGGGGAAGACCTCTCCAAGTCAGGTTTGGGATCCCGGCGGGAGGCAAGGTATTTATGTTCTGACGCCGGCTTGGCGACCCCCCATCACAACATCACCCATGAGCACGTGATGCCAGCCACACAGTCGCAAACCCCGGTACAGTGTCAGGCAAAGAGGCGGCAGGGCCCGGGCGGACGTGTAGCACCCCACTCGCTCCGGGGTCCCTGGTAACCCAACCAGAACCTCGGGGGACTTGCCTCCCACAGTCTCTGCCTCTGCACGCCCCCAGAGCCCGAGGCCACACCTAACCACTGCCTGCACAGATGGCCCTGGAGACCAGCTGGGGCAGAACAGAGCTGGGAGGCCTGGAGCCCCAACTCGTACCTCATCTCCTTCATCTCCTTCCTTTTTTTTTTTTTTTTTAGAGGGGGTTTTTGTTAATGAGAGTTTAAATGCCGTTAGACTAGCTGACCTCCAAAGCCGCCTTCTGCCGGAAGATGAGGGCATTATATGCCTTATTACCCCGGCGTGAACACACGACTGAGGTGTACTGATTCCACCGTGTGATTAAGAAACTACATTTCCAGGAAATGCAACGCTGATGCAGGCATTGAGATAGCACCGAAGGAAGGGAATCATTCGAGCTTCATTACTCACGATATGTCCACACCGACTGGAAGGCTATTCAAGGAACCCGGGCTGAAAAATCAAGATTCTCTTAGCTGTCCAGGCGCCCGTCCACACAGCCTGCTTCCCCCGCTCATTCTCTGACGGGGAGGAAGAAAACAGCAGAGGCCTCGGTGCAGGATGCATGTGAGAATCACCTGGGGAGCGTTTACGACACGCCGACATCCACCTGCAGAGGCTGGTTTAATTGGCCTGAGGTGAGCCCCGGCATCAGTATTTTTAAAGCACTCCCAGGTGATCCTGATGTGAAGCCGGGGTTGAGAACAACGGGCTCAAAGGGAAGGTTGCACATCCACCAAAGAGCCCCGGGTTTGAAGCCGTCCTGTGCCACTCCCCACAGCCGGCCCCTCACCATCCAGCCAGCTCCCTGGCTGGAGAACGAGGCGAAGGGACGATGACAGGGCTATCGCGAAAATCAGTCTGGAAAGAGAAGGGAAAGCCGGTAACCAAAAATACAGCTGCGTACAATTTCTATTTTTAAGGAAGACTCAGAGAAGCAAAACTCAAAAGCAGGGACGGGGCACAGAAGCAGCAGGAGAAGTGAGAATAACCAAAAGTCAGAGAAAAAAGGGCCCTATTTCCAGGTTTTCACTGCAGAGCGTGGTGTGGCTTATCTATCTTGTCTATGAGACCAGGGATTTGTGACTTGAGTTTCAATCCCGTTATGAGGTCAGATGACAGTGTCCCAGACGCAGGGCGAGGAGAGGTATAAGGCCGTGACTCTACATGAGCCGGCAGAAACCAGAAGCCCCCCAGGGCCATGATTTAGAAGATTTAACCCAGCCGGCATTTCCGCCTGGAGAGAGTTGAAACAGTGACTCTGGGGCAGGAGAGGCGGGACGCCGAGCCAAGAGGAAGACACCAGCTCCTTGTCCTAAACATCCAGGAGCACGACGGGACGGGCGCGTCACCGAGCAAGAAGGAGGCTGCTCTGTGGAGACAGAGGCAGGCGGAGCTCGGACCCGAGGCCCCGCGTGCGGACGCAGCCCGCGTGCTCGGTGAGGCACGGCGGGTCTCTGGAGAGCTCACCGCAATAGAGCAGGTGGTCAGGTGCACTCTGCTCCAACCCGGGGGTCCCCCTCGGACTAGACTGTACACACCCAGGTTCGGGGAGGACTGTAACACGATGTCTCAGTGCATGTGTTCATCTCCAGTATTTCTGAACGTGGTCTTCAAGCGTCTACTGAAGCATCTCTTGAGACTTTAAAAAGCCTGCTCTGGAGGTGCCCGAGAAAATGCTCAGACGGGTGGCCTGTGAGTCAGGGCCGTCCTGAGCCCCAGGTGTGCAGGGCCACCGTGTGAACTCCCAGGGAAACTCTCTCGGTGCCGAGGCTGTGGCTGAGGGTCCTCCACAGTTCCCCACTGATGTGGAGCCAGGAGGAGGTGGCTCAGACCACACTGGGCGGAGGACCAGCGCGTCCGGGCCGTGTGAACGGGCTACAGCCTCAGACACAGCAGACAAAGGAGGGTGCAGGCCCTGGGGGTAGCCCCCTGGGTGGCCAGGCAGAGGGAGCGCACCCTAGGCTATCACCATGCTGGACACAGTCATGTCATCTGGGTGTGAGGCTCTCCTTAGGTGGGGGCCTCCATGACATGGGATAGCAAAGAAATCCCACTCTCGAATGGCTTGTGTAAAAATGAATCCGAAATTAGAGAAAAGGTTAAAAAGTGCACAAAAGCCTGAAGATTGGCTCTCTAAGGATTTTCTGGGAAGTTTCCCAGTTAAATTGTTTTTGCCATTTCTGATTTCTCATGTATGTCTGGACCACACAAGGGCCTCCCCACTAAGACTCGGCATCTGGGAGAGAGTACTGGGAACCCAGAGGTCTGAGGTGGGCAGGCTGGACACCCTGAGGCCTCAGAGGCACCGGCCAGGCAGCTAGACAGGACCAGCCCCAGGTGCCACACTCAGCCCTGTGCACAAGTCGTAGGAAGCACCAAGTTTATATTTTGAAATTGAAAAGGGTTACAACGTGGGTCAGCAAGCCCATCTCGCTGAATAGTCTGCTCTCGCGCTGAGCTGGAGGTACTGAATAATAGCTGACCAACTCTTCTCTCCAATTAATTTTTCTCACTTTAACTTCAAATATGTGAGCAAAACCATCAAGAAGAAATTTGGGGGCAGGAGAGCCGGAGAGAGGATGAGGGACAAGATGTGAAAATCAGCGAGAGAAGGAACAGGGCAGGGCTCACTGAAACACAGCCAGAAGTACCTTCCTCTACCTGGTGTCAGGCGGCGTCTCAATGTGGTTTTGATTTAAACTGGATACTGGGTATTTACCCCAAAGATACAGATGGAGTGAAAAGAAGGGCCATCTGTACCCCAATGTTCAAAGCAGCAATGGCCACGGTCGCCAAACTGTGGTGAGAGCCAAGATGCCCTTCACCGGACGAATGGATAAGGAAGATGTGGTCCATATACACCATGGAGTATGATGCCTCCATCAGAAAGGATGAATCCCCAACTTTTGTAGCAACGTGGACGGGACTGGAGGAGATGATGCTGAGTGAAATGAGTCAAGCAGAGAGAGTCAGTTAACATATGGTTTCACTTACTTGTGGGGCATAAGGAATAATATGGAGGACATGGGGAGATGGAGAGGAGATGGGAGTTGGGGGAAATCAGAGGGGGAGATGAACCATGAGAGACTGTGGACTCTGAAAAACAATTTGAGGGTTTTGGAGGAGTGGGGAATGGGACGTTGGGTGAGCCTGGTGGTGGGTATCAGGGAGGGCACGGATTGCATGGAGCACTGGGTGTGGCGCATAAACAATGAATCTTAAAATACTGAAAAAACAAAAATAAATTAAAAGAAAAAGAATACACTTCCTCGATCTTGACAATGCCCCTTTCGTTTGCAAACCTCACTCTCGGGAAGAACATCAAGTCGCTGAGACGCCAAATCAAGGAAGTGGAGGTTCAGGTTCGTGGCAGCTGAGGAGCAGGGGGTGATGGGAGACTGGAGACCCCAGCCCAGCGGCTCTTTCTGCAGAGCCTTCGCCACAGTGACACGAAGGCACCGCGCAGTTTAGCTAGGACAGCCGGGCTGGTGTCCCCTCCTCCAAAGGCCTGGGGGAGAATAAGGACAGGGACACCACCAAGGAGTGGGAGAAGAATGCTGGTCTCTGTGTGCAAGTGCCTGCCAAGTGCTCTGAGGGAAACAGGGGAGACGAAGTGTTCGGAGCACTATCGCCAGAGCCCAGGAGTCACAGAAATGAGGAGAGTGCATTTCCCCCCAGGAGGCAAGGGTAGCCAGACAGAGTACTCACCAGGACAGGCAGAGCCAGAGATATGGCCCTGCAGGGCGGCCCTGGCCCTCCTGGGAGCTGGGCCAGCCTGGGGGACAGGAGGCAGACACTAGCCCCCCTCCTGGCTTATCTGGAGTCAGACAGACAGTTTTCTAAATGCATATGCAAGAAGGAAACATGTGGGACACTCTCCGTGGAAGGACCTTAGGCCTCTTCATGTTGGACAGCACAACCTCCACCCACGGCTCTCCTGGAGGGCTGTGTGAGGGTGTGCTGGCGCAGGATGGCATGAGGAGGAGAAAGCGGTCGGCACCGGGGCTGTCCCGTCTGCTGTGCATTAGAGGGACTTCCAGAAGCTGTGAAACGCATGCACGTGTGACAAAGCCAGCAGGCCCCTGCATGCCGGCGTTCTCCACGTCTCACTGTCAAAAGTTACATTAGTATGAAGCTTTGGGCAGGAAGGTGACAAGACAGAGAGACAAGCTTGGTCACAGAAGATGGTGACAGCTGACAGGCATTCCTCAGGTCACCTGCCTATGCTGAGAAAGCAGTCTGCCCTCAGGGGGGACCCCTGAAATACCAGGCCCCCAAGACACTCTCAGATCCGGCCAGGTCCAACATGCTAGAGCCCAGTGGTCGCAGCTACTGGTTTGGGATGGTTTTGTTTGAGAAAGAAGGTGAGCCGCGAAGGTGGTCGGGATCCCAGAATGTTGAGCCCAGCACACCACCTTGCTCATGCTGGGCGCACCCCTGGGCCTTGTGCGGTGCCACGACCACAGCAAAGCCAACTGGGAGACGGCATTTCCATTCACTGCGCAAGGGGAGAAGAGACAAGTGGGGCAGGAGCCATGTAGAGCAAGAAGAGTCTCCAGTGCACTAACGGGACCCAATTGCTTTAAATATGTCCTACTCTGTCTCTCCCTTCTGTTAGGGCGGGTGAGGGTGTCCAAACCACACGCAAATATGAGGAGACAGGTAACCCGTTATTGCTCAAGGATCATTGGATGCTCATTTTACCATTTACTTTGTAGAATAAATCCATTGTTAGCTATTTGTTGAAAATGTAGCTTGGGCAGTGCACCCTGCTGGGCATTATCTCTCTCTCTATCCCTGCATCGATGTCTGTCCCTGCACAGACAGTCCCAGGCCTCAGGCAGGTAACATTCCAGGTACAGAAGCCATCGGAGAACGACATCCATTAAGTGCTATTAAAAATGTCGTGTTTCTGTTTGGCAGTGACCTCCCCATCATGGTGGGTCTTCAGAGACCCTGAATACATGCCAGGGAGGTTTCAGGGGAACTCCTGAGACATGTGAGTCAACGTGAAATCTGTGATTCATCTTTGTGTATCAGAGGCACTGTGCCATTATAAGCACTGAGGTCTTGGAGTAGATCTGTATGAACTCAGGAAAGAGGAATCATAGGCTGGGCAAGAGTCAGGAGCACAGCTCTGAAGCCTGAGCATGATTCAGGCGAAAAGCTAAGAGGACATTCTAGACAGGGGGTCGGAGCCATGGTGCCCGGGAGGTCAGGAGGACAGCAATCCACCTGCACGCAAAGTATCCAGAAAGCCGGAGTGTCTGCCATGCAGTATCCATTTGGTAAATTATGGGCAGCAAGACTGCAAACATCACAGAGTTCCTCCTGCCATCTAGCCATCAGAAGAGGCTGACCCAGAATAGAGACGCTTCACCCTCTGAGAGAAGGGCAGTAAGCCAGATAGGGATGTCGCCAGAGGTGGGAGACACAGAGAGAAGGACGGAGCTCCTGCCCTCAAAACCACCTCATTTCAGAAGGGGGCAACCCAAATACAGAGAATCAAGAAAGCAGAGAACAGGGCTGCATTTAAAAACCGATCACAGGGGAACAACAGAGAGACGCAAACCAAGAAACAGACTCTTGACGACAGAGAACACACGGACGGTCACCAGAGAGGAGGTGGGGGCAGCGTGGGGAAGCAGGTGATGAGGATGACGGAGACACCTGTTGACAGGAGCAGCGGGTCATGCGTAGGGCCGTGAGCCGCGGTTCTATGCCCGAGACAATGTCACGCTGTACGCTAACTGGAGTTTAAATAGAAACGGAACAGAATTCTCTTTAGACTCCAAGCCCAGGGAGGAGCCCGATGCGGGGCTTGACCTCAGTCTTGTGAGGTGAGGGCTCCATTGCTGAGCCACCCACGGGCCCCAAAGTTAAGTGGATTTAAAAAAAAATAAAAAAGTGGGATGCCTGGGTGGCTCAGTTGGTTAAGCAGCTGCCTTCGGCTCAGGTCATGATCCCAGAGTCCTAGGATCGAGTCCCACATCGGGTTCCTTGCTCGGCAGGGAGCCTGCTTCTCCCTCTGCCTCTGCCTGCCATTCTGTCTGCCTGTGCTCACTCTCTCTTCCTCTCTCTCTCTGATAAATAAATAAAATCTTTAAAAAAAAATAAAAAGTAAAAACCTCAGTGGGCAAATATAGAAAATACAGAAAATGTTATTCTGTATTTCCAGGAGGTGCCTATAACCAAGCCAGAATCGGTCAAAAGGAACACTGAGAAAAGGTTAAGGAAGTTGGATACAAAAGTTACTGGAGGGGCCCTGGGTGGCTCAGTCAGTTGGGTGTCCGACCCTTGTTTTCAACTCAGGGCATCATCTCAGGGTCGTGGGCGAGCCCCGCATTGGTCCCTGCGCTCAGAGGGGGGTCTGCTTGAGAGTCTCTCCCTCCCTCCCGCTGTGCTCCTCCCCCGTTCTCTCTCTCTAATAAATAAATAAATAAATAAATAAATAAATAAATAAATAAATAAAATCTTAACAAAAAAAGCCTACCAGAAATGCAGGAAACGTGCTGTCACTGCACCTGAAGCAAAAGCTATTTATGAGGCAAGAGGTATCAGCGCCTTCTAAAACACGGGGGAAAACAGCTCCCCAGAGAACAGACCGGTTCTCCGAGATAGAATGCTCGTCCTGTTTGATAAGCTGCTCCTGTTCCCATTTAGATGATTTTTTTTTAAATTTTAAGAGAAAGGATGTGATTCATGGAAAATATTTCCATTTGAAGGGTTTTTCCCCTTTATTTAAGAAATTAAAATTTTTAAAAACTTTGTGATTAATATTGGAAGGTTCTTTTGAGTATGGATGGTGTATAATTTCTTTCTCCATGTTGATATTTCAGCAGTGATACAGACATTTTCTTTCTTGTAGAAATGCTGTCTCACTAATGTCATTAACTGCAGGAGACAGGGAAGGGGACAGTGGGGCCCGCCAGTGTAAAGACAAGGAGACGAGCGGGACAAAGTGCAGAGACAGGTTCCCCATGCCACGGCAGTGCGTGTGCGGTCTGCCCCGTGCCCAAAGGCGCAGATGGGCGCTTTCCAGTATGGAAGGAAGCCATGGCCTGTCTCAGCCTCAAGAAAGCCATGACTCAATGGAATCAGCGGCAATCTTTACCTCTCTGTGGGCAGATCATTAGAGGACGTGAGCATCATCATGTAGGGCTTGCAACCTCCCTTGAGGCTCCCCAGACCAGCAACTGGTCCTGATGTGAAGAAAACAGAACCCGAGCTTAGGTCAGGTGGCACCAGCACTGGGGCGGGGGGCCGGGGGGGTGTTGCTCCCTTCTTATGTTGACTGTCATTGATCTAGAGGACATTTTAGGGCCAATTAGAGCTACCTGCATGTGGATGTTTTTAGGGTGGGCCAGTAATCATGCAAATATCAGGTTCCTGGCAGTTTGGGCTAGGCACAGGATGCACCGCCCTTATTCAAGACACGTTGATTCTGTGGGTTTTCTCTGCTTCTGAAGAGACCGTGGTGAAGTACCAAAAGCCTCAGTGTCCTAGAAATGCCTTCTGAGTCATTTTTCCTGTGGGCTCGAGTCAGAAGCATCTTGAAATTTGTATTTGAACAGTGCTAACAATAGGGCAACTCAATCAAGGGCACCTTGTTCAGGACAGAAGTTAAAGTAGGTGGGACACCTGGACAACAGGTGTAAACCAGGACCGTCCCCGGCACGCCAAGTCCCGTGGCGCTCAGCATCGTGCACGGCACAGGGCAGAATCCACCTGTCCGTTGTCAGCGCAAAAGGTTCTCACCAAGTGCATTCTTCTCTGCAGATGGGTCAGGGCATTCCTATGCCTTTTCCCCAAGAGACAGGTTTTAAAATTCATAACATTCAGGCTCTCTCCACGCCCCCTCCCAGCACTCCGGCAGCCGTATGCACTGCACAGTGAGCTCAAAAGCATTAAGTCCAGGGAGGTTTCAGGAATTTCTCAAGGAAGAACAAATGTATCCTTTTATACAGAATGAAATATTGTCCTCCTCCTCCTCCCTATTACCATCTGAGCACTTTCCCAGTGAGGGAGGAAGGCCAGAAAAATAAAGTAAATGCACTTAGAAGCCATCTAAGGTAAGAAAAATGGGCCCTAAATTTTAGCAAAGCAAGTCTATTCTGAGAAACCATTGCCAAGACCATTGTCATGAAGCCTTTTCCCTATTTTTGCCCCAAGGACTTTTAGTTTTAGGTCTTATATTTAAGTCTTTACTCCATTTTGAGCTGACTTTGGGTACGATACAACATTAAGGGTTTCACTGTCTTGCTTGTGGATGTCCAGTTTTACCAACACCATTTATTGGACCAACTCTCCCTGTCCTCATTGTGTATGCCTGTCGCCCTTGTTGAAGATCAGTTCACAGTGTATACGTGGGTGTTTCCTGGGCTCTCTGTTCTATTCCCCTGGTCTACACACCTGCCCATGTCAGTACTACCCTGAGTTAGTATTTGTACCTTCGTTATAATATCTTTGAAGGAGGAAGTGTGATGTCTCCCATGTTGTTCTTTTTGCTCAAGATAGCTTTGGTTATCTGGGGTTCTTGTGGTTCCATATGAATTCTAGGATTGTTTTTTCTATTTCTGTAAAAAATGCCATTGGGATTTTGATGGAGATTTTATTGAATCTTTCGATCACTTTGTGTAGTATGGACGTCTTAAAAATATTAAGTAACAGAAACAAAAATAGACAAGAGGGGTTGCATCAAAATTAAGAATTCTGTATCAAATAAAATAATCAGTGAGAAGACAACATACAGGATGGGAGAGAATGTATACAAACCACACATTTGAGAGGGACTAATATCCAAAACATATAAAAAACTACAACAACTTGGTAGTAAACAGAACAACTCAGTTAGAAATGGGCAAAGAACGTGAACAGATATTTCTCCAGAGCAGACACACAGATGCCAACAGATGCATGAGAAGACCTTCTGCATCACTCGGCATCAGGGAGATACAAATCGAAACCACAATGAGACACCACCTCACACCTGTCAGAACGGCTAAACCAACAACACAAACCACAGGTGTTGGTGAGGAGGCAGAGAAAAGAAACTACTGTGTGCTGTTGGTGGGGACGCAGACGGATGCAGACAGTGTGTTCTCAAGAAATTTTTAAAAATAGTGGTACTATATGATCCAGCAATCCCACCTCTGGGTATTTTTCCAAAAGAATAAAAATCAGAATCTCAAAAAGATACCCGCATCCCCACTTTCACTGTAGCATTATTCACAATTGCCAAAGTACAGAAACAGTATCAATGTCTATGGATGGACAGATGGATACGAAGCTGTGATCTATGTGACAGATCTGCAATAGAATATTATTCAGCCTTAAAAAATATAATCCTGCCATTTGAGGCTAGATCTGGAGGACACTACGCTCAGTAAAACAAGCCTGACATGGAAAGACAAACACTGCACGGTCCCACTCATAGGAGACATTGAAATTATCCCAGCTCCTCGAAACAGAGTACAGCGGTGGCTGCCAGGGTGGGAAGGGAGAAATCAGAGTTGCCCTGGACGGGCGCACAGTCTCAGTCGCATGGATGAGTAGTTCTCCAGCTCTGCCGGAAAATACCAGTTCCTTAGCGAACACTGTGTTGTACACTTAAAAATTTGCCACGAGGATAATCTCATGGCAAGTGTTCTTATGACGCACAAAGAGACAAACAGAGAGACTGATTCCAGCCCTCTCTCCCCACCAAAGAAACATGAAGGATTTCCATGCATTTTCTTCTTACTTCCACTTTGCCTCGGGGTCGGTGTCCACCCCGCCTGACAAACTGAGTCGAGGGTCTGAGAAGAAAGTGTAGGTAGTTCTGATCAACTCTGGAAGGACACAAAAGGCAGAAAATACCCACGAAATAATGTCCTTAGCATGTTCGATCTCCCAAGTGTCCTAGTGATTAGTGATTCTTGGCCCCGGGACCACATTGGTCTTTGATGAAACCCAGATTTTAATTCTGGGCTGAAATGTAAATGACACTCAACATCCAGACCAACACACACATCTTTGGTCATTATTCATCATGCCCCTCCTGAGGACCAGGCACAGTGGGACAGGCTGGCCCAATCTCCATCTTTTGCTCAGAGACCTTATCTCTTTCTAAAGAGACAAGATGGACATAGAAACACAGCGAAATTTATGTGGTAAGTAATTAGATGTGAAATCATTCAACATAGCTTAACTATAAACATTCCTTCCTGGATGGGACTTGCCAGGGAAATAAATCTTCATGAAGAAGATAGATTTTAATTTAAAGAATGCTTTTGCAGTAATAATTTTCTAGCCACAACTAAGAAAATGACATAAATACTATAAAGTTTTATAAACATCCTTTTCTAAAAGATTTATTTATATATTTATTTTTGTGGGGGGCTGTCAGAGAGAGTCTTAAGCAGACTCTACACTCAGTGCTGAGCCCAACATGGGCCTCCATCTCATGACCCTGAGATCATGACCTGAGCTGAAACCAAGAGTCAGACACTCAACCGACTGAGCCACCCAGGCACCCCTGTAAACTTTCTTTCAATAAAAGGCTTTTCTTTAAAAAAAAAAAAAAGCCAAAATTATCCATGTGATAATATTCCTCTGTGTTTTAAAAATAAACCCCTGTCACAGACATTGACACTGTTAGTTCTAGGGGGTTCTTCGTGCAGGGAGCCCCAGCCAGAGGTACGTAGCACGGTCCCGTGTGCAGCCGTACCTTCCACAGGCATCCCCGTCCCCTCCAACTGGGCCCTTGCCATGCCATACGAGGGAACAGCTTCTCTCTCTGCTGCCGAAACTGCTCACTACGGTTTGTTCAAGACCTAGGAAGCACTGGGCTCCTCTGCAAGGACGGGACACAGTGCATCCTGTGGAGGCCTGGGAGCCACGGGCTCATGGAAATCCTGGCCTCACCAGGTGGCAGATGCATCCAGTCTCCTCACAGAGCATCTCGCCCATGCAACACCCAGAGGGACACCTGGCCAGAGCCAGAGACCACCTCAGTCCATGGGCTGCCAGCCGGGAGCCAGGAGGAGCCGATTGTGTGGAAGGAGGCTGTGTCTGTGACCTGGAGGCCTGTGCCCACAGCTCAAGATCTCAGGAGACAGAGGTGTGGGAGGGGAGGTAGTGCTGGGGGCGGGGGTCTTGCATCAGAAGACGGAGGGCTGCCTCTGGCCAAGACACACTCCCCTCAGCGCTCGCTAAGCAATCTACAACTGGATTTCTTTCTTTGAAAGGAAAGCATAATTGTCAATCAAATTGGGAGCCCCAAACATTCAACTAGCTCATTGTGTGTTTTCTGTAGCTCTGCCTCATGCCCACTCACCTGCCCTTCGGAGCCGCCAGGGACAGCCCCACACACACGCTTTCAGGGGTAGACTCTTAGGATGTGCTCAAACCCCCGGCTCCCACCTCAACCTTTGTCTGTACCATCTCAATCTTCCACTTGTCAGATTCCTAAATCACATTTTGGCTCTAGATGATTTTCTACCAGCTTGCTGATGTATTATATCCTTTTAATTAACTTTAAAGCAAAGGAAAAAAAATCAATACTGTTTGGTATGTCAATGACTTTGGAGTGATTCCCAAGCCACTTAACCTGGCCTGAAGTCAGTTTATTATTCTGAAACACTAGAATGGCCAGTATGGTTTCACGCTGGGGCACAACATAAATTAAACTCAGAAGTGCCCATTTTTTCATGGAAACATTTCTTCCTTGTGTGTAACAACTATGTGCGAGTGACTGGGAGTCAAATTAATATGGTATTCTCCAAGTAGTCACATAAATATAAAATACATGCAATTATGTGTTTATGTGTGATATAGATATTTAATTTCTGGTTGCCTCTGAAATTCCTAGGATTTATTATAGGATGTTTGACACAACCCTGTAAACCGAAGACCCCTAATTCTGTTTCCTGAGAGGTCGCTGAAGCAGGGCTGTGTTAGTTCCGACAGCCAGTGTCTGTACACGCACAGCCAGCTGTGGGAAATGCAGGCTGTCCCTGGACAAGCCTCGCAGGGTCCGGCACAACGAGATGCTGCAGGAACCATCAGCAAGGGGTAGGCACGTCCCAGAGCGTCAGAGTCTCATTCTCGGGAACCACGAGTGAGGCACATCTTTTCAAATAATCAAGCTTTTTTTTTTTTTTTTCCTAAGTAAGGGTTTATCTTAAAACAACTCTGTCAACTGTACTTTCTGAACTGTCTAAGCTCTGGTAGAGAGGTGGAGGAGTTGGATGTCCTCGCCACGTCCTGGTATTCTGAGAAGGCTCACAGACAGCTGACTTCCGGCAGGCTCCATCTTGCACCCAATGCATCTCTGACCCTGATGGGAGTTGGAGCAAGGGCTTCCCCCAGCAGGCTAGACTCTGCTGCTCACAGGTCTCCCTCCCAGGTCCCCATCACATCAGCACCTGGGACAGCGCCAGGCCACACTCCCCGGGAGCCTGCGCTCCTCCTTCTCAGCCATGACCCTGGACCCTGTGCAGACATCCACGGCCTGCGCGTGGTGGACCACAGCCTTCCCCTGCACATCCCTGCCTCTGAGCTCCCACTTCGTCCCCACCTGTCTCTTACCTCCTGTTTCCTCGCTGCCCATCCATGCCTCTGTATCCCTCCCTCTCTCAGTGTCATCTCTTCACAGAAGGGCAGGACGTTTGAAACAGACTTGCAGAATATCCCTTTTGAACTCCAGTATGCCCCATCTCACAGATGTAGAGGGACACATTTATGATGTCATTGTTCTGCTTAGCAAATATTCAACTTGCATTTTTTAGCCCTACTCTGTGCCGGGCACCACTCTCAGCCCTCTATTCTCTGGTTACAGAGAATAATAGAACAGAAATGAAAGGATTCATGAATGTAACCACTTTAATTTTTTTCTTTAACTAAAAAATTTTAAATGGGCATAACATGTAGATTTTCCACTGTGCCCAAATATTTAGTTCATGTGAATATGACCAAATAAAAAATTTTAAATGTAAAATTATGTACTGAGCTACATACTGTTGATACAAAAATAAAGAAAAAATGGTTTGATATGTTATAAAGGGGGTCAGATTCACAAACAGGCCTCTGTCCACTCCAAATTTTATGTCCATAACAGGTTAATACTACTTCTGTCAATTACCTTTAAAGTATATTAACATAAGCACATTTCCCAACTACTACAGAAAATGCACACTCAATAATGGGGAAAAATAACAGGATAGACCACATTTTCACAAATATAAAGCATAGCAGGATACCAGCACAGAGTCAGAGTTTGCAAACAGGTGCACAGCCTGGCTCAAGGTTGGAACGTTAATGGGCCTCTCCATGACTGCCCAATGGCCTAATGAACCTCCCAGTCCATAAGTCCATAGGTGTCGGCTGAATTTTCAGAATTTTGTACGAACTGATAAATGCACAGAAATGGTCTTGGTTTGTTCCTTCTTGTGAGTTTGCTCATCTCCACAGGTGAGCTTGGGAACGAGGGCACCATTCCTCTGAAATGTTGCAAAGCGGGCCACTGGGCTCCTATTCCTGCCCCACTTGAAGACAAACTTGACAGAGCCGTCAAACGGCGGAGGCCGCACCCACCATGAAACCTGCTCATGAGCTGTTCCCCACGGCTGATGTTGATCCCATGCACAGGGAGTCCCTCCCGTCCCTAGGAAGATAGACGGCTCTGCCAGTTCAGATGGCCGGGACTGAACACAAAGTAAAAACCCAGTCAGATGTTTGTAACTCTTAAAGAATTCAAATGGGCTCTTCTGTTGCATCTAAAACTTTGATAAAGCCAAAATTGTAAATTAGATTACAGATATGCTAATATGCAATGATTATTTGATGTATGAATAAAGTCCTTCAGAAATGGACCAGTGGACAGTTTTGAAGAGTAGGATTTTGTCTGAATGCAGAAGCAGTCCTGACTTTGGGGCTACTCAGGAATGCCCTCAGTAGCAGCGTGGGTCCCCTTTCGGGTAAGGGTGTATCTTTGTTTCTATTATTCAGTCAGTTACTCAACTGACCTCACTCTGCTACTCTTTGCCAGAGAGTGAACTACACACCTAATTCTAGGTGAAAAGGATTTTTAAAAAGGGAAGAAAAAAGTATAGTCACCATCAAGTCATAGATCGGGGACCTCTTCCATATCTCACAATCATTATTTCGTCTTTCCAAGATCTTTGATAAATGTATTGCCTGTGTACCATCCTTGGTTTTGGAGGGAGAGATTTAATATCAGGATGAGATGATTTGTCAGGAAAGTCCACAAACTATAGCTAGAATGGCAGTGGTCTGGCTCCCGGGTTCGTACTTTTGGGCAAAGTTCTTCCAGCAGGACATGCTTTGTTCAGACGCCCTACAGTGGACACCCCTGCCACTGTCCTTGGTGCACACCAGCAGCTCAGGGAGTTATCAGCTGCCTTGTGTTTACACAAATTGCGTTAAGAGTAATGTAGACAACATTTAAAAATCAAAGGTTACTGTTTCTTCAGGACTGTCATGACCCTTTAATTAGAGTGGGTTGGGATGAAACGTCCCGTCCCTGAGCTGTAGGTCTCTATGCCCAGGGATTTCTTTCCCTGAAGGAATGCACTTGACAGTGCGCAGACCGTCTAGGAATGTTCTCGACAGGCCACGTTGGACAGGAAGATGTATCCTACAGGATTCCACATAGAAAGCAGTTTGTTAACCCACAGATATCAAGAGTGGACTTTAAAATTTAAACACAAATAAATAATATAAATAAATAAAGAAAGAAAGAATAAATAAATAAATAAATAACTACAAATACAAAACAAAGCCAGCTTGTCTGAAAATGACCACATTGCAAGGCTTTGTATGTAACAAAGTTTCATTGCCAGTGAAACTAATATTTGTCACTTGACTTCTCAGGAGAGTAAGGTATGAAACACAACATCCCCCTCAAGGATCCTCCCTGAGTCCTGTTGCCCACAGAGGACACATCGAGGTGAACTATCCCAAAGCCTCCCAACTCGTACAGGGTTGCCTACCTACATGCAGTCATCAAATTTCCTTTTTCCTGCGTGTGTGTGTGTGTGTTTCTCATTTGTTGTGTCTCTTGAAGACTCTTTTGTCCAAGAACAACAATTTGACTTGAAATAATGCAGAAGCAGGAAACAAAGATACCAAAAGGTAGACTAAGATATCTTGGATACACTGGATTTAACACGATGTTAACACTATGTGTTCTTTACCCCAAATCAGTCTAAGAATCAAGCAAGCTACCTCCTAAACACCTCCCATGTGTGAGGCACTAGAAAATCCACACGGTGGGACCTAACCCACTTAACACATGGTACACATTCTCAAAGAGCTGCAGTCGAGTTTGGGCTAGGAAATGAATACGTTCATTAACAAGTAGCCTGAGAAGTTAGGTAGCCAGAACACAGGTGGGGGGTAGAGCAGACAAAAGAGCTGCTGGGGAGGGAGGGAGGCAGTGTCCTGAAGGACAGGTCAGCGGGCGCTGCTGGACAAGGACGGTGCTCCTGAGCTGGGAAGAGGAAGGCCGCCTTCCGCAGCCCCACCCGCGGTCTGCTCTGTGCCCTGCACTGATGACCTTCCTCTCTGCTCTGGGCACTGATGACCTTCCTCATCCTCTTCACTTGTACTGAATACAAGCACTAGTTCACTCTTCTTTCCTTTCTAACCTTTTAATCCTTTGACTCAATCCTAGTGAAGAAGTTTCACGGAACAAATTGTTTCTTTATACCTGTATCACCAAGAACCTAAGTGGTTTGGCAGTTTCTTTTGTGACACGTGGAATTCACCTTGCTTTGGAGATGAGGTGACATGATGAAGGGTACAGACCTATACCACAAACCACCATACAATCTACAAAAGTGTCACCATTCAAGCAGAGCCCAGACAGTAGACAGAGAGTATATTGAAAATTCCAGTTAAAAATTATGGGCAGAGTATATAAAGAATGTGTTTCACTGCACACTTCACCTTGCTGGACCACATGGATTCTATCCATCCCTGTGTTCAAAGGCCAAGATGGATCTCTTAAACAAACTTTTGGTTTAAAATATGCAGATATGAAGTATGATATCTAAATATCTATTTTCCCTGAATAAGTTTAATCCAGCTTAGCCATACTATTTAAACTGCTAACATTAGTCGTTTCTGAAATTCTCATAAAACATGGAGGATCCTGCCTTGCCTCGGGAGAAGGCTGTTCACTGAGACGGCCCATGGCAGAGACAGCTTACTGCCATGGGCAGAGTGGGTGAGGATGTCCGAGGGGTGCCTCTTTCTTGACAAGGCTTCCTTGGGGGCCAGTGCCCATCTGCTCCCTGGAGCTTCAACGTCCCCTTCATTCCACAGTCAGAACGGTGGCTCTTCTGAGCCTGGACAAAAGGAGGTCAGGAGCATCTATGTCACTTGAGTGTCTCTGGGTGTGCACGCGTCCTGGGACTCTGCCCCAAGCTCCTCCTTGCCCTCCCCGCTTGCTCCCACCAAGGTGGGATGGAAAACTGAGGAAAAGGGAAAGTTTGTCTTTCCGGGAGTTCAATCCAACTTCCCCTTTCAGCACTAAAATCGATTGCTGTGAATAAGCACTAGGAATTTGAGTTTTCAAGGGTCCTTCTCAGTAGCTTGAACTCAAGTGGCAGATACACAACTATTTATTTTTAAAGTGGTACCAAATGGTTGGAATGAGACAGAATACACTTCTCTCCTAAGTAGATGATGGGAAATAAAGTGTTCGGAAGGCTAGGTTTTCAAATAGGAGTCTGGACATCTGACTAAATGAAATTTTTACACAGGCAGTTTAGAATCATTTTTCTGGGAGTCCCCCCCACTTCCAGTGATGCGGGGAAGTGGGGCACACACATCCGTCCCAGTGCTCCGTGCACCGACAGCACACCGCTTCCCAACTATCAAGGTATGTTACCTAACAAGGACAAATGTGATCACCGCTTGGGATAAGTAACTGCACTTTGAATCGGGCCGGCCTGGAAAAATTCAGGACCCGCAGGGCGCCCACGACAGTGCTGCCTCCATCACTCCAACAGCCACATGGAGAGCTCAGCGCTCCACGCCCAGCCAGCAACCACAGCCGACGTTTGCATGGGAACAGTCACAAGGAGCAGTGCTCACAGCCTCAGAGGGAGGTTATACCATTACACAAATAACCAAGCATGCAAGGTGTTCGCACCTTGTGCCAAACACACCTCGTAAAGATTCAGGGGAGGATCGCTGGGTCTCCTCTGGCACAGACCAGGAAGGGCTTTTTGGAAGAGTGGCATCTGAACCAGCTTCTGAAGGTTGACAGGATGTGTTTGCATGGACCCCAGGGAAGCCCACCGTGCCTGGAAGGGACAGTGCGAGCAATCGGTCCCTAGACCTCCTCATTGTACTCATGACCGGGAACTGGTTTGGATAAGGCAGGATCAAAGGCATGTGTAAGCACAGGTGGGGATACCTCAACTGGGAAGATAAGGTATTTGGGCTGAATTCTGAAATAAGAAGACCCTGGTGTCGTCTGAGCATGAGAGTGTCAAAGCTGTACTTTGGAACAATTAATCTGGAAGCAGAACACAGAATGCGGGTGTGCGTGTATGCGTGTGGAGGGGTGGTGTTCGAGGTCACTCCAGCAGGCCAGGAGAAGGATCCCGGCCGTCCACTCTAAAGGAGCGGGGGAAGGGATGCAAGGGATGGAACAGTTGGAGAGTTATTTTAGAGACAGAATTGGCAGGAAGTAGCCACTGATTGGCTGCCAGATTAATTATCCCAAAGAATAGCTCTGGCCTTGTCACTCAACTACACAAAAACCCTCAGTAATTTCCCATTATCTGGAGAACAAAGTCCTAATCTTGTCTTCTGTAGACTCTCGTACGTGTGACACACACAACCCAGCGTGACCTGCCCCTACCTGTGCCTCAGGGCTCCACTCTACTACACCTCTGCAAATGCCCTGTTCTCTCTTCCAAAGAGGGTGGTCTCCAAACCACCCCCTAAAACCCCACATTCATTCTTCCCCAGGAGCTCTCTCACCTTACTTTCTCTGCCTGCATTTCCCCCTCTTCTATAATTATCTGCTAAAACCTCACCTTTTCTTCAAGGATTGTCTCAAATACGACCTTTTTCACGTAATCCGCCCCCCCTGCCCCACCCCAGCTTTGCTGGCAGGCTCTCCCTCCTTTGAGAAAATCACACTTAATTTATAGTTCCTCATCACTTTTATCAGATTCAAAATCATATTATAGACATTTATAAATTTTTCTTTTCTTCCCTATTGGTGTACAAAATTTCTGAGGAAAGAGGGTGGTTCTGATTCATTTTCTTATAACCCACAGCATCTAACACGATAAAGATTTGGTTAAAGGAATGAATGGAAGGTTAACTATATGAGCAACTTCCAGCTGGAGGGGGGCTCACAGGAAACTCCCCTGCCTGCAGCCCCCACACACAAACGGGCAGAACCACAGATAATGGAAGAAACTTCCTACTGCATCTGACCTGTGGGACACCCCATCCTCATGGGGTTAACCCCTCAAATGCTGGGGTCTCATCTTGACTGCACACAGCCCTATAAAACTTCTCCACCTCAACCATCGGCGTTGGTCCCTCAGACTGGTGATCTCGGCACGGCCATCGGGAGTGGATTTCGAGATGACACATGACAAGTGAGGGAAGTAAGATCTTGATAACCAAGATCCTGCAGGAACCAGGGAAGGAAGCTGAGGGTCAATCCTGGCTGACGGAGCGTGAGCACGAAGACATTTACCACATTGCCGTCCCTCCTAGCCCACATCACACACACGCCCGTGTCTAACCTGCACTGTCCGTGCTGATGTATCCAGACAAGGACGCGGCCGAGTAGCCTGTATCAGGTTGCTGCTCTGCCTCCTCTAATAAACATTCCCAGTTCCCCTTACGTAACACGGAAGGGATCCCCAGATGAGAGACGTGCCATACAGCTGATCTCGAAGGGGTATAGTTAATACACGTCCTCTAGTTGAATGAAGCACCAGACAATATCCAGAGAAGGAGGGAAGGCCCCAGTCCATTTGTGGCCAGTGCGAATGGATATTCCAGAGGCCTCCAGGGCCCTCACCCCTCCTGCCAGCTCTGGCACCTGCACAGGGGTGCAGAACGAAACGGGGAAGCCTAATAAGCCCTCTATCCCTTCCCAGAATAAGCTCGGTCCAATCAAATGCATACGGCGGGCGATGTCACTTCGGACGCTGGGATTTCCATCAAGACACCATGTCGTGAAGGGGTCAGGAGCAGACGTGCTCTGCAGAAAAGCTTGACTCTTTGCTCTGGGATCACTTGACCACATCAGCCCAGCGCAGACATTCTGAACACCAGTGACATCGCACACAGCAGCTTCAGTGTCCTGACGGCACACACGCAGTGTTTTGGGATTCCACCTGTATTTCCTCGCGCTAGTTTGGTCCTCGGTTGGGCTCGCATCTGAGCCTGTAGTGCACGTGAGTCGTGACGCTCAGTGAGCAGTACCACAGGGTTTGACTGTGTGTGATGCTGCCATTCAGCCGAAAGCAAGCTCGGGTTTACGGACGCAGAGCCTGCAGATTCCAGACCAGTGGCGGAGGCACTGCCCTCTCCATCGGGGTTTGGAAAAGGAGTTTACAGAGAGGATGGCCCATAGGGGAAGATACGAGTGTGAGACAAGAGCTAGGTCCCCGTGTCTGCGAAGCCACCCAGTAGCCAAAAATGCATCCGGGCCCCTCGTTTCCCCTCTCTGTTCCCGTTTCCCTCTTTCTTTTTTTTTTTTTTTTTTTTTTTTTTTCCGTTTCCCTCTTTCTTATGGCCTCTCTCTTTGGCGTCTGACCAGTTGTTTCCTCTTCGTGACGCGTGAGAACCAGAACAGCAATGTACTCTCCACCCCCTCAAGTCCCCTCACCAGGATATAGCCCTGCGGAGCGTTGTTATGGGTTTTCACTACCAGTAGCTTTCTGGGAGTTTCATCCCAGTATCCATTCTTCTCATTTCTAGGAAGAGAGAGAAACGAAGCCTATACTGGGTTACACATTCATCGTGTACAGGGCATTCCATCCAGATCTATGGGGGGCCTGTGAGGACATGGAGGATCCCGGGGATGGGGACGAGGGAGGTTCTGGTCAGAAGCAGCCTGAAGGAAAGCCAGGGAAGAATTTCAGAGACAGAGAGAAGACTTTTCTTGGCCCCTTGGCCACTTAGCTGATGCTTGGGGTTGGCTGTGGAAAGAGTGGATGTGGCAGAGGCGCGCGCCGCGAGTGGCCTGGGCGTTGGGAAAACAATGGAAAGAATGGAACGGGGAGAACCAAGAACATGAACACCAGCTACTTACATGTTTATGTTCCTTTCAGAACATCCATGAATGAAGGCTACACACACAGCCTCCAGCTCATCAAGGGACAGAGGGTGAAGGAAGTAGTAAGTTTTTACTGTTGTTTTTCAGTGTCTTTTGCACAGTGATGGCATTTTTATTTAAAAAAACACACACACACAAAGCTGATAAAATTCAGCACATTACTTTCTGAAAATCTCGCTTGATAAAAACGAAACTGGAAATCAAGTGTAATCAGTGGTTCTCAGGCTCTTTCCACACGTAAGTTCCAAGGCTGGGGAGGCGGCCTGAGCAGGCTCTGTGGTGCGAGCCCACCACGGGGCCCGAGGCTCACGAGCTACGGTGTGTGCCAAAGTTCAGAAGATCTGGAACCAGACAGCAGGACGGTATCTCCAGTATGGCTTTAATTAAGTGTGATTTAGGTTTATAAATTATTTTGAAATAACTATTTTTCAGAAAAGTTGGTGGTTGTGGAAGAAGAACAAAGCCTGAAAGAGCTAACATGGAAAAAGAGCCTGTCGGACGCCATCGCAGACCTTCATGAAGCCTTCCGAGTGGGCACCGCTCGTTTGCTACTCTAGAAAATGTCAAAGCCACTTCCAAGAACCAGTCCATGGCACTGCTTTGGTTCTATCCAGAAACAAAGACAGTGAGAAACGTTATTCACGTTTTTACTTTTAGAGCTATTATACATTCTGCGAGTCATGTTTACATTTGATCTTAACACGGAAGGACTAAATTATTACTAATTTATAAAAACCATCTTGGAGCCTGAATGGAATGGCTTATTCATCTTCACTCATAATTTAAAAACATTTTGGGAGTTCAATCTTTACTCTATCACAGAGCTCCCTGTATATTTGTCTCTATAACACACCTCTTTCTCTGGGAAAAAAAAAAAGAGAGAGAGAGAGAAATTCCTGCTCATGGACATTTCCAGAGCAAATAAGAAAAATAATTATTCCCATTACTTCCTTGGATGTATTTTTAGCTGTTTTATGATCCATCTTATGGAATTGTTAGTAAATGCCACAAGATTAAATGTCATTAATCTCTCTGTTAATCATGCCATAGAATCAAAAAGCCTATAGACGGTCATGTATTTGGATCATAGAATAAAATGACATGCATTTATAAAAACTTTTTAAAAAGTAAACTATGAATAGTTTTCAAAATGGAACTGCTACCCACCTATCAGTGTGTCTCCGTCCCAAGATCCACTGGCAGTCACGTACGGGCCGCGGGTGACGTCACAGAGTGCGCCACCCCACACCGTCAAACATCACTCGTAATGACAATTTAGAGTGTCGCGTTGACTCACTGCTTTTACTGTGTTCCTATTAATATAGGAAGCCTTGTTCCCCACACATCCAAGTTACATTTATTTTCAAGAATTGTCTCAAACATGACCCATTTATGACTGCCACCTGTCCCCCCGGACCCTCCCTCTACCTCCCTCTGCATCCTCACGCAGGGGGACCGCACACCACTGTGCTGGATAAGCGCCAATGAACATGCCAGCTTTCTCCTGGTACCTTGACTGTCTGTGAAAATTGTTTGTTTGTTTCTATTTAACATCTCCTGTGTTTGTATGTTGTGTCCTCAACTAGGTTCTGTGAGCTCGCGGCAGGGACTGTGCCTCACACATGCTCAGCGCTTGCCCCCACCACACACAGTCAGAAAAGCAGCACGGGGTCTACTTGAAGCCACTGTCATCAGCCGCAGCAAGTACTAAACTTACAGACACGGAGCCATTGACTCCCTCCCATGGAATAAGAAGCTTTGTGCTTGGGTGTTTGTTTTCTTAAACACTATGTATCTTTAATAATCTGAACCCTTTAATGAGTACGCTAGTTTGCTTTTTGTGATGACAGAGATAATAACAGTCTTCACTATGGAGCCCATAGGTTCGTGGAAGTTCCACACGACGTACTTCACGAGTAAAGCCTTCGGGGCGGCGTACGCATTCGCCAAGCATCGGGGTGTCACGAACATCATCTTGGTGTTTTCCTGATCGTGTGTCTCCGTCAGTATTTCAATACACTGCATCCACAGTTTGGGCTTGCAGAGAGTGAGGGTCCTTGTCACTGAACACTCCGGAACTCTGGAACTTCTGAAAGGATGACTTTAGCAGTTGGTTTACCTCCACAATGTCCCACTTCACGCTGGAGCTGAAGGAGCAGAGCTGAGAGTCGGAGGCCCGTCTGCACGGCCTTCGCCTGCGGGTCCACACTCACTCCTCCCTCCTGACCGCTCCATGGCTTCTGGTGTGGGAAACACTTCCCAATACATACCAGTTCCACATTTGGCATTTTGAGCTCTCGAAAGAGTGGGTTGTTTTAGTAAGTGAAACATACCTCCATTTCAATTTTCCCAAAGGAACCTCTTTGGTAAGAAGGACCTGGACAGGCTTCTGTGACTTGGTGAGGAGTCGTTCCAGCTGACGACAGAGCATGCGGGTCTAACTCCACCTGCGGGCTGGTGGCTCTGCCTTATTGCTTCTCACGAGGGTTCCGTGTTCTTCTCTACTTCACTGGGATATTGTGAGGAAAATATTTAGCTCATTCTTTCGGATTGGGGAAGATCATGTACCGTTGGGTACTGTGGTAAAAGCTCAGTGTTTGTCTGGAATTGTGAGATCTTGTGTGTGATTTGGGGACTTTCGGGCACCAAAGGTGGGACATGGACTGTGTGACACAGCTTCAAGCATGAGCCAGTTCAACCTCCATTCCCTGGATGTTACTACTGTGTACACACTGCTTCCGGGCGGGAAAGGTGAGACCGAAAGCCAGCGGGCCCGTGTCTTCCAGCATCAAGCCTAGCGATACCAACTACACTGCACTTCTTCCGTCGTGACCGGGCAGGAGGATGAGGTACAGTCCGACCACGTCAGGAGAGGTGAAGCTGGAGCACTGCAGTCCTGGTGGCACATCCATTTTTGCATTCTCTCAGGACCACTCACCCACCATAATCACCGCGGTAGAATACGTGCAGAGTAAAATAAAATTATAGCCACAAAAGACGTAAAATCAAGAGAGACACTGACTTAAAACAGAGTTAGTTTTCAGCTACCTATGTGAGTTTCACGTGTGACCCAGTGATTTTTCAGGATGACCCAGAAGCCTTTGATTGGATGAATTCTACGGCAATTCAGCTGACCTTGGTAATCTTGGATCAGACGCATCCGTCAAAAATAATACCTCCTCTCAGTTTTCCAGGCTGTGGGAGTTAGGCCTGCTCCGTGCTCCTCCCTGCAACAGCACACCCAAACCAGGAGCAGGAGGTGCTTCCCTCCGGCAGGGGCCTGCCACCAGCATGGAGCCCCAGCACTGAGCAGTGACCCCTTTGCCGAGCAGGTGTAAAGATGGCAGACACTGTCCTGTCGTGCCAGAGGGGAGGGGCTGAGGAAGCACAGCTCAGCCCCTCACTTGAAGCAAGGGGGCTGGGACGCACAGAGCTAGACCCACCTCTCCCGAGCCGTCCATGAACTGTGAGGAAAGTGGACGGACAGGAACGCCCTTCAACCCCAGACTGTTTCACGTGGACTCACTGTCTAGTTTGGCTAGGGATGAAAGAGCTCACTGAGAAAACAGAAAGGATAAATAAATAAATAAATAAATAAATAAATAAAATGGATAATAATAGGCGAAAATCCCCTCCAAGGAGCTAATTGGGAAGAGAAGTTTCCTAGTGTCATCGGTGGTGTTCCGTCCAGCGAGGAAGTTGTCAGAGCATGTGCAAGGTGTGCGGCATCAGAGCGGTGAGCAGACCAGCATGGGGCTCTGTCCCCAGAAGAGCCCCTGAGATCAGCAAAGGAATCCGTAAATGGTTTTCCTGAAAACGCAGGGTTGGGAGCCAGCAGGGAGGGCATTGCCCCGAAGCTATCGTCGATGGCTGCCTTGGGCAGACTCCCCTGTCAGAGAGATCTACGTGGGAAGGAGCGCCCGGACAGGGGTCACGCTGGAGGACGAGGGGCTGGAGATACCGTAGTGGATGTTTTTTCATACCTAGAGGCAGACCCATTTTTCTAATGTTGATTGTCCCAGCATTACATTTTAGGAATATGCTAAGCTGAAACAAATGATTCAATCTGTGTATGTTGGGTTTAGAAGATGTAAAGCACATATGAACCTTAAGACACATTCTGCATCAAAGCTCCGGATTGTTGGTATCTGTGATAAGGAGTTACTTGTCACAGGCTGAGTATACTTTCCAACTTAATGCAAAATTTAATGCCAAACAAAATGTTATGTATTAAAAATGGGGAGTCACCTGTAATCTCACAAATGTGACTGTCTTCCCTGTCATACTGACCCCTCGATCACGTACTGTTTTGATCATTAACTTTAAAAGTAGATGAACAGGTGGTGCGGCCCATTTGTAAACAGGTGTGTTAGCGCGTCCCTGGAGAATAGACACAACATTTCTTGGCTTGCACTAAGAGTGTGGGTCTCTTAGGGAAAAGGATTGTTTTTGAGCTAACAAAACCCCAGTAACAGCATATTAGCTAAAAAACAAAAAACAAAAAACCAAAAAAAAACAAAAAACCACCAAATCCAAAAACCAAAAAATGACAACAGAAAACAAAACAAACAAACAAAAAAAAATTGGGGCAGTGAAACTACCTTCATTCTTATCCTTGGGACTATGAAAAGGTACTGTTAGATTTATAACGCAAATCCTGTGGAAAATTCCAAGGATTAATTCAGGACCAAACGTGCCATGTTAACCGAAGAGCAAGTAATAAGTTAGTCTGAAGCGCATCTGAGCAAACCGGTAAGATCTCCTCTCCGGTTCCTGCCCGCGTCGGCATCAGCGGACACCGCCCACTTCGTGCCACCCCAGGCCTCCGTTGTTAAGCAAAGACTTGCGGCTTTTTGATGACTGAGCCACTTAAATTTCCAGACTCCAAGAGAATATAAAACACTAGTTCTAATCTGACTTTTCTTTCACAGGATTGAATCACAAGTTCTTAATTCCGAAGAGATAGGTGCGTTCAGTCGGGTCTGACTCAGTGGAAATGTGGCGGAGACTCCACTGAGCGGCCAGAGCGGCGTGAGCAGTTTCCCAGCTGAGCCGTCCTCTCCTCCTTCCCACGCACTCCAGCCCCGTGAGCCCGTGGATGACCGGGAGGGAGCCGGAGGGGAGCGAGCAGGACCCGGGGCTCTTCCCGCTCGTTTGGCAGCGTGGCCTCAGCCATCAGTGCGGGGCCAGCCCCCACTGTGCTCAAACGCTCTGTGGCTGATCTCTGGGACCAACAGCTTTGAGAGGTTCCAAAACTGCAAAATAGACACCTGACATTTGTCGACACTCCTTCCTCAAAATAGCGTTTTGTTTACTGTTTTGTGCATTCTCAGGGAAGCAAAGACTTGCTTCGACTGCAACTGCAGACCATAACAGGATGGCTGACGTCAAGACAGAGGCTGTGCTGAGTGAGGACAAGCATGCCGAACCCTCACAAAGTTGGGATTTTTAGCTTAAATTTTATAAGAAGGTGATAAACTCAAATCGCATATTTAATTACGTAGAGAAATAGGATTATACAATGCTATGTAATTGAGAACTAATTTTCAAAATGATCGCCCAGATCCCTGAAGTACTAATCATCTAAGAAAGGGGCATCAATGTTTACCCTATTCTTATGATTAAGTCAGAAAAGTGGCTTAATCTATTTCGAAATGTATTTAAGAAAAAGTAGGTCTGGAAGAATTTGAGATTACCCTTTATCTGAAATATACATTTATATTTAAGATAAGTATATGTTTGCATATAATCTACAAATATAATCTATAACATATTATGTACACGACATGTAACATGACATCTATGTTGCACATGTAGGATATCACAGTATTATCTATGTTACATCTACATATTTTATAGATTATACATGAACACACATTTACTGAAACTTACGCACACACACCCTGAATCGTGCGGCTCGGAAGTTTAGCTCTCAGTCCTCTCTCTTTGGGCTCTTTTGATGTAATAGGTGCTCAGTGCACGCAGGTTGCGCGAAGCGCTCAGTTACTACGCTAAGAGGGAAAGCACAGCTGAACGGAAGGGGCCCTGCCTGCCGTCGTCAACACCGACTTTGATGTTTTGTTTTGTTTTTTTCCAGGAGAAGTTGGTGAAGGGAGCCACTGGGCTGCCATCACTGTTACCGACTCCAGGTGGACTCTTCCCTAAACTCTTCTAAAATGTAGAACCTAAACCTAATTATTAATGTGCCAGTAGGGTCCATGAGAAGGAGAACAAAAGAAAGAATCACTACCCCCGCAGCAGCGATCCCCCGGGGGACGACATTTCCCCTGATCTTGAACCCTGAGTTAGTGTCTGCCCTAGACACGAGGGGTCTCAGCGTCAGCAGTTCATCTGAGCTCAACGGTGGGTGCCTCATACTTCTTTGGTGTGCACAGGCTTGGGAAAGCGCCACACTAGGCATGCATAGGGTTAAATCCATGCCATGCAACTTATTCACACCACACTGGCCTCAGGAGCACTACACTTAAGCATAACATTTTATTCTTCTGATAATATACTCCAAGCCCCCCCCCCCAAAAAAAAAGCTAGTGAAGAAAGGTATTTCCCTCAGAAAAAAGGAAAGAGAAGAAAAAAGGAAAAAAAGCATTAACTCTTGAGGATAAACAGCACATCCCTCTGTAGCAACTCCCACCGTCCACTGCAAACTACAGGACGCGAGGTCAGCATAAATGTGAATTTAGAAAACGCACGTAGTTATGCCCCGTCACACCATCGGAACCTCTGCATCCCTCAGTGTAACCCAGCCAGCTGCTGCGCGTGGGCACAGCACAAACGGTCACTGTTTCCCGAAGGAAGCCAGCAAGTCTGTCTGCAGAGAAGCCTTGTCTTCGGGTAAAGCGACACCCGACTGCCATCCCCACATACATCAGGACGATCTCATCTTCCCCTCCCTCAGGCTGACAGTGATCTCTCCCTCTTCCCCGCAACTAGTGATGAGCAGTACTTTGCACGACCCAGACAACAGACAGCTGGACGGACGCCAAAGGACCATACATCCGTGGTCTACCGTGCCCTTTTTAATCAACTTCCTAATTAAAAAACGCCGAGCTGGCACGAGGTACGAAGGGAGTGGGCTTGGGATATCTCACAAAATCGTATCCCCTAATCTGGGGCCTGTCGAAAATCTGTGTTCTTACAGATGTTTATGAGTTTTCCTGGTGCAGAGATAGAATCAATTTGCTTGTGCCTGGCCCTCAAGACGTATTAAATTTATCCTGAAGGAAACTGGCTTCTGGAAAGCTCTTGCCCAGATGCATGAGGCAGGTGGGAGTTTCAGGGAGCCAGAGGGTCCACTAGCAGATGCAGCATTGATTTCTGAATGTTCACCATCTACAGACAGCTCAGAGCAGACCCGATTTGATGGCTCTCTATGGGGTGCCCCGCAGACTCAGTTATTTCCACAACCAGTCTGGCTAGCATTGTTTCATGGCGACAATGCTCGTGCTCTCAGCTTCTGTTCAGATGGCACAGGCTAGAGGCATCCATGTACCCGGGTAGGAGGAGACTGGGCCAAATTTAAAGTCAGTCTCTAAGAACTCCCCCTCCCTTTCAGGCTTGAGTGATGCAGTGGGCCCTGGAGCCGAGAGGTAGTGCTGACTTTAAAAAACCATTTTGTTGAGTGCCACTGAAATACATGATGAGCCCAGGGTGAGGGATGGCGTGAAGGCCTATCCAAAACAGTGTCAGCCCCTGCAGATCGGAGAACCGACAAGGGACTAAGAAGAGCCCCCACTCCATAAATTATTAATTCAAGAATTGTTTGATTTAGAGATCTCCACTGGACATTCCAAATCCGGAAATATCTCAAGTAAATGTCTAATAATCTTCAGGACATTTTCTCTAAAGCAATTTGAGACTAGAGCAGCCAGACCTCAGCACAAAGCAGGTGGTATGTAATATTGAGCCCTAAAGTTCCTTCCAGCTCTCTCCACGAGGACACAAACATATCTGAAGCAGGTTCCCACGGTACACGTATTAACCCACCGGCTGAAGTACTGTCAGATTGCACACAATACTTTCAGGCTGGGGTTTGAAAAACACATCCACACCCTCACTTGCAAAACCTTTGAAGAGATCAATTGAGTACTCCTGGGACTGTAAAAATACATCCGAGTACAGAATTAAAAAAAAAAAAAAGACCAAATAACCTCTTGAAAGAAGACTATTTACACCCATCTTCATTTACAATCCATGGGAGCCCTGAAGAGACCGGCCTTGGGCACCCATGGAGCAGAACAGACCCCACAGGGTAGACGTCTGCCCGTATGCCAGCCCCTCTTCCCTAGTGAGGCAAAGAGGCCCTGAGTTCCAGCTAATATTTTGGCACCTCATTGACTGCTTAAAAGATTTGTTATGAAAAGCTGCTTTTCTTCCAAAGTTGATCTTCAACCTTAGAGGTAAACCAAATAAATAATTAAATAAATAAAAATAAAAATAAGAAGGAGGAGGAGGAGGAGGAGAAAGAAGGAAAGGCAGGAAGGGAGGAAGGCAGGCAGGCGGGCCCCCTTAGAAACCATACTCCCACGCAGGTGTACAACACCATATTTCTAGCTATGGGATTCATTCTTTCATTGTCTTTGAAGGCAAACCCTTCCCAACTCCACAGTGCCTGAGAGCTAATGTGACAGATAGTGGCATAAAGTGAGTCTGTCAAGTGGAAACTCATGACATAATTTTGGCCCTTAAAAAGAAGCTGGACGACACCTCTGAGGGGCAGCCAGGCACAAAGGAAGACTGGGAGGTGACGTGCCAGTGCTCCCTTCTGTTTGTAAATGGACACATTGAGAGTAAAAACTAATGCTCATATTTTGCCCCAAGAAAGTTATAACCCATCACCGAACTAAAAGGAGTTATTTTAATCGGGAAAAGCTTGACTCAGTAATAAAATGAAATACAGTGTGGAAAATAATGGAAACACTCATTTTCTCTAGATAAGAGTTCATGAATCTGAGAACAATTTGGTATTTAATACTGTGGAATTAAATAAAAAATGACACTGCTACTAGCAAATTAAAAAATATAATTAAAAAGATTATATATATATATATGCATTGATATAAAAATAGAGAATTCCTCTATTACGCAAGAAAATAAAGAGCTCAGTGTGAGTGTTCAGAAACTTGCAGCACTAGGGGAAATGATCAAAGCCAAGTGTCAGGGTCTTCCCACAAAGGGTTAATATATTTTCCGACACCTTGTGTTTGAGGTTTAGTTTCTCTGTAAGAGAGTTGTTTTTTTTTTTTTTTTCTTTTGGGGAAAGGCATAGTTTTTTTAAACAGAAGAAATGACCCTCCAAAAAGTTGAATTTTCTGTCAAATGGTTGCTGTCATTGTCTAAGGAAAAGAGCTTAAGGAAAGCAACTCTTAAAAGAAGAAAAGAAAAGAAAAGAAAACCTTAAAATAAAAGCAAAATAAAATCCTGAAGTGATTTGCTATATTTAAGAAACCATCAATAGGCAGTTCAAGGATAGTAATTCCTACTTGAGTTCCACCTTAGAAACATGAAATAATTAGGTCAGTTGAAATGACAAGCTTACCTTTTAAGGAGAGTAAAAATTATGAAAACAAGAGAGAACTATTTATCGGAGAATTCCCGGAGAAGGAAGTATTTTTAACTAGACACATAAACACCCCTATTGCAGTATTACAGTCAGAGAATTATATAAGAAATGTATGTCAGAACCGGGATTCCAGCAGGCTAATACTTATCTCCCAACTCGGGAGACTGGTTTGTAAAACCAGTTTCCATTATTTTTTTTTTCCCCGAAAACAACCGAAAGTATCAGAGGCAGGGCTAATTTTTCTATTTCCTATCTGTGGATTCTACAGAATCAATACAAACTTGAGTTCGATTTTCACAATCTCTCGTAAGTTGCTGGTTAAATTAGCCAAAAATCCTCTTCCAGCTAGGAAAAATATACACCAGGCAAAACCATTTATGCCTGATCTTGAACGGAAACCGCCTTAGCTCATCCTCCTGGTCTGGGTACACTGTTCCAGAAAACATTAATTAAACACCTTGAATCATGGCTGCTGTAAAGATCGGAAAGCAGTCGTCTCCTCGCGGGGAGTTCTCACTTGCAGACTCAGGCCTGGGAAGACACATCAAGGAAGTACCCCAAAGCCAGCCGCAGAGGACGGTTCTTTTGTTGCTGACCGGGAGGAGTTGAACTTTGCTCCACTTTGGGGAGCGCAGCCACTGCTCGGGCAACAACAAGGACAGGACATATTTACCTGCAGGGAGCATCAGAGAGAAACCTGAGCCACCGCAAAACAAAGTGGTCCAGATGCATGGTCTGCGGCTGCAGGGCTGCAGGGCTGCAGGCCCCCGGCTGCTTTGGCTAGGCCGGCTCCTGCCAAGCAGCCGTCCCCACGGCGGCCACCCTGCCTTCCATCTTGGGGACTCACCCAGAAAATCTCGCACCCTGCTCCAGGACTCCAGAACTCTTGTAATGCTCCCGAACGCCCACCGTTTGTTCTGCATTCATCCAATCAACTTTGCACTGCACATCTTCCTCCACCGGCGCTCAGACGCCCGGCCACTGCTCATCTGTATGCTAATTATTTTGCCACATGGACAAAAGTAATAATGCTTTCAGACAGGAAACTAACAGGCCTGAAGTCGAAGATGGAAATTAATAAGTTGACACCACTAAACGCCGGCCAGGCTGTCACGCGTGCCGCGCTGCCTGGTGGAGGGAGCCGAGCCTCGGCGGCCGGGCTGGGCGTCAGGCAGCGGCTCCCGGGGAGGCCGTGGCTGCGGAGCAGCACCAGCTCGCAGCTGACTTACCCTGTGGCAGGCTGCATCCTCTAAGCACTACAAAACATATCCATTTCCCCCAGTCCTAGCACGGGAGGGAACTTCAGCGCTGAGCTAGGTATTTTTCAAGTGATAGCTGTGGATTAAACCGGTGATTTCTAACCTTCCTGTTTATTAAGCCTGCAACACAGTCAGACAAGATTGGGGACGCACGCTGTATGCTTCTTACATTGTACCCACAGGCCCCTAGATCTCTGGAGCTGAATGTGTATCATGTGCAGTGCCGTATTCAATGTAATAGATGAGAACTGAAAATACCGGAGTCAGGCCGGGAGCAGTGGCCGGCTTAGGCAGTAGATCTCAAATTACCCCCCACCATCATGGATGTTAAGGCAAATTCATGCTGTGACTAAAGAAATATCACCAAGTCAGCTGCGCCCACAATATTTTACATGGTACTACTACTGCTCAGCATCGAAACAAAACCAGAAGAGGTTCCAAATTGCCCTGGCGCTTCCGATAGGAGAACAGTTACACAAGAGTTAACTGGAACGGACTCCTGAACCTCTCCGGGGCTGCCAACCACACTCTGCTCTGCTTCAGTGGGAGCTCCTTTTATCACTTGCTCTTAAAACAAAAGACATAAAACTATTTCTCCAAGAAACTTAACACATCGTCAGCCTCTCGGTCTTGTTTGAAGGAAAGAAAATACCCCAGAAAGTTCTATCTGAAAAGGCAAGACCAAATAAGATTTCAAAAATACAGAATGGAACATAGATATGTGACTTTCATTAGCATTTTTCTGGTTAAAAAAAAGTGCTGATTTTATAGATGGTTTCTTGAGTCGGGCAATAAAGGCTTGGGTCCAGCAGCGACTCCACCAGCACACTTCCTGCAAACCTCTCTGTTCTAACACTCACCACTATGAGAGTGCACACGAAATCACAAAGGCTACTTAGCACCTCCCACTCCTGCCCCTGGACACCAGCCTTGCAGACACAGACTTGTGTTCCATGACAACTCCAGCAGCATGCAGGCACCTCGGGCGCCTGCCCACAGAGATATGATCCTGCAGGACTAGCTCTGTTGGAGAAAGAGTCCATTGTTGGCTCCTGTACACACCAAACCATGCGATTTTAGGGAGTTTCAGAATCTCATCACATAAGAGCTGCAGATCGTCAGGTAGGCAAGCAGACAACTATTTGTTCAAGTACTTAAGAGACCAGGTGAAATAATTCCAAACAGCTGGAAGTTGCAACCACCACATGCATCCCAGGCAACCTTTAAATAGAAAGAAAGGGATACCTTTTTTGCAGAAGAGTTGGTGGCCATGAAGCAAAATCCCGTTCCGCAGTCTATTTCTCCACACATGCAGGGCTATTTCCGCTGTGGAGAGCCCCTGGCACGTGTTGCTCGCTCTTCCCTATGCATCCCTGCTCCATGGGCCCGCGCCCTCCAGCGCTGGGCTGTCAGCTCACCGTGCTCAGGGAGAGTCTAGGGCAGAGTCGCCAGCACTGATGAGGCACTGCAGACTTTCCACAGCACAAGGCGCCCACTGTGGCTTCCGTCGGGGACAGCACTCAAGTCTGAAGTTACCAAGAACCCCCCATTCTAGCTTTCCGAGGCGATTCCTCTAAATCCCGAGCCTATCGCCGGGCGTGTTGAGAGCAGACGTGCTGGTTACCACAGAGCCTACCGTGCTTCCACCCAGCCCTGCTGGAAATCGCCGCAGTCTGAGAGCAAGAAACGCTTTAGGAGAACACCCTGTACTGCTCTGTCTTCTCACAGCACAACACCCCTTACACTTAGACTAAAACGTTTCCTCCCCCTCCCAACTTTTCCAATAATCACCACGTGGGGAGTAGGGATTTTTTTTAAAGAGATACATTTTAGGAAAAATTTTCTAACAGAACAGCCCAATACAGCAAAGCTTATCAGTATTGCTTCACATAACAAATAAGCATTTATGCGTCCTTTCTAGTTTTATAACACCTGGCTTACATCTTCTCTGCCATCTCTGATTACCTCTACAGATACCCTGAGGACTCATTATGATGTCAAAGCTTAAAACAGTCTCATTGTGAAAACAGGCATAGAAAAATCATTGTGTATGCTTGAACAATGCAGGTGTGAGAGAAGAGAGGGAGGCAAAAACAGACAAACAGGAACAGAGTTAAAGAGAGAGGGGGAAAGAGAGAGGGGGGAGGGGGAGGAGGAGAGGGAGGGAGAGACAGAGGGAGAGGGAAAGAGAGAGAGAGAGAAGACAGGACACAAAGCATACTCCAACCTGAAACCATGTTGCATTGAAATAGAGCTCACTGATGGAAAACATACAGCTGCTACCTTAGAATAATCTAGTATCAGGAAAATCATACAATAAATTACCCCAAAGGTATTTAGTATTATTTCTTGTACCAGTTATGACCATCATGGACATTATTTCTAAATTGTAGTGTATGCTGATTTAAAATATCTTTTTTGAATATCAGCCACATGTGGTACTTATATGTGCTTTATCCCTGCCACTTCAAAATAAAATGTAAAAAATAATTTTATACACACATAATTTTAAGTTTGTGATATCCTTTCTCTTTAGTTGGGATTAACGTAGATCAATGCCAGGTACAGTGTTGTGAAGAATATACGGTGATGAAACTCAGCCGGCGGAACAATGTTAATCATTGGCAAGTTTTGTTCAAGTTTAGCCTCTATTACTCCTTCCTGAGGAATGCTACACATATTTTTCGAAGAAAACAAAAGGAAGTCATTTGTGTAAAGGGCTTTTTAAACCACTGAACATAAGAAAGAGCATAATCCTATTACAATCAAATTATAATAAGAAATAATTGGATCGTAAGAATTTACCAAAACTAAAGATCTTTTTACTGATGCTACCATTCATCTGCTGCCTGACAGACTTCTGGTGAGGCTTGGTGCCAAGGCAGGCTTCATGGCTAAGTAGGAGGCGCACGGGAACCCTGGTTATTGGTTGGAACTGTAGCCCTGAACTCAAGAGGACAGCCTGACGAGCCATACTTCAGTGTCAGAGCGGGTGGGGTCTGCACCAAAAAGTGTTTCATTAGTCCCTCTTATTCCACGGAGTGGGTTTCTTAATATAAATATGTAAGAGTAACTAAAACGTTAAGTTGTTTGAAGTTCAAAATGTAGCCATCAGAATATAGAGTAAGTAAACAAAGTATTTTAGGTGATGTATTATGCTTCTTAAAGCAATGCCTCTCCTGCAAATCAGATTATCCTACAGGTAGAGCTGGAAATCTGGTTTACCCATGTGACTTTGAAAATATCATTTAGGCAACAAAATAAATTTTTCACAGAAAACTGATTTGGATTTTTAAATCACACATGTGAAATATTTCTAAAAAGAAATCAACAAATAGATTGTTAACTCTTAATTTTAAATATAGTTTTAACAAGTAGAAAAACTTTAAAAAACCCTGAAGTTGCAAAATAACATTTCTTTTCCCTAATCTATTGAAAATTGGCATAAAAAACAGACATAAAACATCAAACATATTCAGTGGTAAAGCATGAAATATAAAAATTTTCAAGACATAAAAGAATAAATAAATAAACAAGGTCGGTGAAAAACACAACAGGAACAATGAAAGCCACACACTGAAAAGGATCCTTTTTGAAAAATACCCACATTTTCCTAAAATCATGCTTGTTAAATTTTACAATCCAAAGGGAAATTATGTGCTCAGATTCCTTTAGGAATTTTGGTACACCAGACATACCTGGTCACAAATTATTGGGCCTTCAGCTTTGATCTCAGCTTCTAACACAGATTTATGAAATCAGCCTAAGTTTTGCTGTAGGATGCAAGTACAACTCAAGAGAAGTTGAAATTTATGTTTCATGCATACTTTTTGCCTTCCTGGTTCATCTTGATAATCCTGAGTCATCATTTCAAAACTAGATTTTATCAATAATTACATAAATTGCCATTACAAAAAAGATTTTCCATTTGAAAAACATGTCTACCTAGGGTTTACAGTTTTTCGATTCACCATTGTACAGATGCAGGTAATTTTAATGAAATCATATGTTTGGTAATTTGGAAAGTAGGATAAAATATTTATGTGCAAAATAAAATACTAAGATTGCATATCTTTTCTCCCACCATCTCCAAAACACCCAGTTGTGACCATCGAGGCTGCCCTTGCTTCTACCTCAACGAGCACAATCACGAAGGTGATGCGAGTGAGCCATTTTCACATCGCCAGTGAACTCCTGGGACGTCAGTCCCCGCTGAACGCAATTGCTCTCAGCGGCGGACAGCTCCCGGTGCTGAAAGGGAAAGGGGGAGAAGCCTCGCTCACAATGGCTCACTCAACCAGCCTTTGAAAAATCACAGCAAAACTGAATGAGGTGGCAAGTGCTCGGGCTGAAGAGCACTGTCTGCAGAACAATGGCAGCCAGCTCCAAATCCCACTATAATCACATTAATGAGATTAATCAGTGAATTAGCAGCAGTCAAATGTCAGGGAGGCAAGGAAGAATCCAACCAAGATTGGTAATTAACTTTTTTTGGGGGGAGGGGAAAATCAACTATGCTACCTCCTAGTTTTCTCAGAAGTTGACAATTTTCCTTTACAAATCTGAAGATTACATGTACTGATCAAAAGGCAAGAAAAGCAGAATCCTTCATATTATAATATAGATCCAGGTATCACATTACCATGCTCCAACCATAGTCCTCTGAGAAAAGTGATGTCACTTTAAATAATCTTCACAAACGATCAAGTTTTTATTATTTTGAACTTTCTAAGTATGAAATTAAGAATTAATATGAAATCATTTCTGTGATACTCAAGCAAAATATTTAAAAAATGGCTGATTAAAATGGATTACATAACAGCTGCTTTGCTTATGAGTAGTCTGTGATACTGTGGCAAGAGTTTTTTAAAAAGTGCCATTAAGTAAAAAACTATTATACAAACATATCAGCAATCATCTATTGTCTTTAGTAAAGAAAATATGTAACTACAGTACAACCTTAAGGAGAATTTCAACCAGTTAACCTATTGGGCTTGAGATCATAGAATCATACACTTCCCTTCAGGTCAATTAGAAAAAATAAACTTATTTTTTCCTAGAATGTGTCACTTAGTAGTGTGTGTAATATACAACCAACACTTTGTATTCAAAGTTCTGAAGAGATGAAAACTTGCAGGAATGCAATGGAACTGTTTTTCAAAAAGGGATATTGTACAGAAACACTTTTTAAAGTGATCACATTTTTATCTGCAGGGAGACATGCTCTATTTATCATTTAAAACCTGCATAACTTTTATGAAGTTGAACAATTAGAAAGACTCCCTTGTGCCTGTAAGAGTGGTGGTAGGGTGCTTTTGTCTATAAAGTTAATTTTGTTCAGTAAAATGCACTTTAACATATAAGCTCTTATAAAAAATATTTTTGCTCAAAGTAAACAAATAACTTAAAAATTTTATTGATTATATAGTATGGTTTTAGTGGCAAAAGAAATTGTCATGGATAATTTAATACTAAATTCAAAAGCAGTGCTCTATATTTTGAATAACTATCATATGACTATTTGCCTATATATTTATTTCCTTATTAATGTCTACCTTGAAACTAATGTTTGCAGTTCGAGCTTCTCATTTATCTACTTAAGTTGCTTTCGAAGACATATTTCTGTTACAACTGAAATAATGTTTCATCACTATCAACTTCGGACATTTAGGTTATAAAATCTTTTGAGTCTCTCAGTTTAGACAGTGTAAGTCAACTTCCTTACCACGAGGCAAAGGGAACATCACACCAAGAATACCTCATGTTTTCACAGCCTTTGAAACAATGCTCTGCTGTGTTTGTAATGGAAAGGAACCCAGGAAAGTCTCTGGGAAGTTTTTGTTTCAGTCTCAGCAAATCATCCAAGGATTGTCCATGCAGCAAGTTTTTTAAACAAACAACATCACAGTTAAGGCATGCATCTCAGTACCCCTTTTGCTGTGAAGAGAGACTTCTGTGGATTGCAAACTCTCTCGCGCAGGAGCGTCTCCGCTCCGAGCCATGCTGTGAAAACAACTTAGAAAGGAGCAAACAATGGATTCTGCAGCCGCAGCCCTCAGCGTCCGGCAAGAGGCTCCCTGTCCGCCACGCGCACAGAACTCACCTAACGAGGACCACACACCCCACAGCATGGCCACAACCGCTCCCGAGTTAAAGACCAGCCAGCTCAATGCTGTTAACTGTGCCGGCTCAACAGACACCAGAAGAAAAGAAAACCCTTTCCACCGCAAGTTTGAAAGGAGGATGAGGAATACGCCTACCACTGAGATGCAGAAAAGGTTGCTTTTTGTCTTCAGTGAATACTGACACCGTAACCCATAGTCCAGGGAATAAAACGTAAAATAAAATACACCCACCAACAACGCGTAAAAAATTCGGGGGACTTCAAGAAGACTGCGAGGAAAGCTCTCTCTCTGCTTAGTGTGCAGTAGCTTAGGGAAAAAATGTCGCCCGGGCAGGACTGACAAATGCAGCGCAATCGGCTCGCGGGCCGGAGGGATCTGTTTCACTTCCACATGCGTCCCCTGATGCACACACTCCCACTCATGCTCTCGATATGCTTTTTTTTCTCCACATTTTTTTTCACGAGCTCCAAATCCCCGGCATATGACCTTCTGTTAAATAGATAAAAAAAAAAAATTGCTTATCAGTCATGCAAATGAGGCTGAATTCATTTTCCACAACAGATGGCCTCATAGATAATGATGATGGAAGAGAGAAAATTGAATGTCTCTCACAAGGTGGCCATGGCAACCGAGAGCAGAATAATATCAATAATAAGCTCACTGCATAATAAGGTTGTCAATCCCACAAATCAAAGTCTCCAGCTAAATCAGGTACACCACCCCAGCTGGTTACCAGGTAAAGATAGATAGATAGATATATATAGAGAGAGTGCAGTTTACAGTGACCATGAAGAAAACTAGAATTTCAAGGCATTCTGTGGAAATGCGCGCGTGTGTGTGTGTGTGTGTGTGTGCACGCGCATGTGTTCCATCGGAGGTGGGTGGTTTGATAATGAAATGACAATGTGACATATTTTTTCTTTATTTTTGTTTCATTATATTTTCTGTAGTGGACTTGGTTTCGGGAAGGATTTTTAAATAGCCATATTGAAATCTGGAATGTGGAGTGTGGAATCTCCTGCCTCCTCCTCTCCCCCACACTCCCTGTCTGATGTTCTGTGCTGCCCTGATGCAGTGGCAGCTCGCCTCAGGCTTCCACCTTGGCTCCCAGGGGGACATCCTGCAAAATGAATCAGCAGCCATCCTGAGCAGGCTGATTAAAATGAAAATGGCAAGGCACATGTCTGGGCGGAACTGGAGCTCGGCTTTGCTGCCTGTCTGGCAAGCATGCTCAATATAGCTCTTGCTAATAATGGCTTACTGCCTTTCGCTTTTTAAAAAGGTATCGCCCTTTTTCCCCTTCACCGACTGGTGTTGGAGTATGTGTGTGCATGTGGGTGGGTGGGCGTGCGTGTGTGCGCGCGTGGCCGCGGGTGGGGGATGGGAAGGGATTGTTCGATTCTGCTCATTTTCTGGGGCTCGCATGCAGACTGCCTGCCTGACAACACCATTATTGTAAAACCGAACTTACCGCTGTCGTTCTTTTGGGGAGGGAGGTGGTTGATAAGTCTCGGGGTAAAAGGGCCAGTTACAAACTCAAGCTGCCTGAAAGACCAAGTCACCATTTTACACCTCGATACAATAATTTCTAACTGAATCCGAGGCAGCAGACCTCGAGAGAACGGGAGCTGCTTCACGGGCTCACAGTTGGACTCTGAAATGCAACCTATTTCTGTTTCAAACATTTGCAACCAACCTGCTACTGTATCCCCAGATATTATGCAACACAAAGCCTCCAAAATAGGAAAATGAGAGCTGACTGACTGATGGCAATAATCGAACGAGTTTAATAAAAATAAACCTCTGACTTTTTTCTCAAAATTCTCAGGCACATTAATATTACCTTCAAGTGAGCTATATTTTTCAGTACCTCTGTCAAATTTTTCTGTTTTTTAAGGCATTCTGGAAATTAGAAGATTATCATCTCTCATAAAAATGGCTTAGAAATTAGAACCAAGGGCTTTCCTGAATTCATTATACTTTATTTTTCTTATACATTTTTTTCTAAGCTACTAACAATCTTACAATTTTGCTGTCTTAATTTCGCTTATTGATTCCTTCTGGTAACAAACACGTGATGTGTGTGTGTGTGTGTGTGTGTGTGTGTGCGCGCGTGTGCGTGCGTGCGCACGCGCACACTCATTTTTGCCTTTAGTAATTCTTCTCCCCAAGATGTGATCTTTTTTCTCCTGCGCTCCAGCCCTGCTGCTGTGGTGTGAATCAGAAATCAATGGAGCTGCCCTAATGGAGACTCCACTCGGCACGCGGCAGAGCAGCTGCAGGCGTCTCCCTTCCTCCCTCCTTCCCTCTGCCTCCCTGTCTCTCTCTCTCTCTCTCTCTCTCTCTCACACACACACACACACACACACACACAACTAATGACGTCTGTACAGCTTTTTCAGCTGATTGGGCAGCACATCGGATGTTCTGTGGAGCAAAGAATAGGAATCATTTACAGCCGGTGGAAAAAAAAATGGGAGCATGTATTCTCCTGTGTCTCAGACACTGATCCTGAGCTCCCCAGACAACCAGCCACAGATAAGGGACAGTTCTTCAAGTTATATGGTCACTACAGAGTGAAGGAATACTCCCAAATGGTTGTAGAAGGAACTGTAGCACAATGGGAGTGTTTCCATTTTATAAAAGACAAAGCATTTCTCTAAAAAAAGCAAGCAGAATAAAATGTATATAAAAATTGTATGTTTAGGTGAAATCATGAATTCCTTTGCACTGCTTTTAAGGATTTGAGTATGCAATGTAACATTATTTTATAATACTTCCAAATGCACTTTAAAAAATAAGGTACAAATGAATGTATGTGTGCGCACACACACGGACACACAGTTCACTTTTTTCTCTGCCTTAGCTTAGCTCTGTTAGCAGTAAGATCAATTTTCTTAGTTAAAATTTATTCCCACGTTTCTTATCTTATAGTAAGAAATAAATAAATCTTAGAAGGATACTATGATATTTCAAATCACCAGCTTACATATGTGGCTGTGTTCCTTAGACATAGGTACATGTCTACAAAGATACACAGTCTATTGGGTAGAGGACGCCTGTGCATATGGAAGCATGTGCGCATGAACACGTGTGCACACACGCAAGCACAGGCACCGTATTGTTCCAACCGCTCTTGGTTACCGGGCACTGTAGGTCTATGTCACTGAAAGGACGGGGTGATGAGCGTCGGTGAGCAAGGCCCTTGTGCTGGCCATGAAGGAAAGGTGTTCTGGAGTGTGCAGCGCGGGGAGCGCCTCTCCCTCACCACAGCGTCAGTGTCTGCAGTCCCTCTTCACCTTACTGGTGGCAACCGCCCGGCTGGAGTCTGTCTCCAGAGTGGCACCTGTGCTCTTTCCATACAGTCCTTGCAGGACTGACACTCACATGGCTTAAGAGGAGGGGAGATGTAAAAGGGTCATGAAGCCACAGAGCATGCAGGCAAGCATTCTGCAGTCACGTCGTAGGTACACTTAATACATTAAGATTTCTTTAAAAATGCGTTCCAGTGCTCTGCAGCAGGATACATCAGGACCAGGGAGTACCCCAATGGCTATTTAAAGATCTTACTGTAGTTCGCAATTAAACCATACAATGCATCATTTTGCTTCCAAACATCTATCATACTCTTCCTTAAATTATTTCTAATATAGTATGTTGGCTTTAGATTCATTGCCTTTCTGTATTAGCAAATGTAGCTTGTAGCTTATCTTATTAATTAATCAATAGTTTATCAATTCTTTGTAAGAGGAAATACATATGCAGCACCTTTTAATTGTCATGTCCTCCAATTTAATACAAAAGAAAATAAATTCCAGGTGCTGCTGTGTCTTGAACTATAAACATATGGGCAATACACAAGGGTGTGCTGCAGCTACTGCTGCATGCCCTGGTCTCTCCAACCAACAGCGACTGGATCTCTGGACCCGTGGCCAGAATCGGTCTCAACATGATAGGTATCTACATGGGACTTGACGTTTCTTCGGACGCCATGTTTCACACCAAAGCAATGGATGGGGACCAGATCTCCATGTAAAGCGTGAGGATGACCCTTCCGAGTTTTGGTACAGGAAGCTCAAGCCACTGTCCCTAAATATCTTCTTTTTAACTTTATTACCTTTCTTCAGAATATGTCTGCATCAGTGATGGAATAGTGTGATAGGAAAGGAAGTCTTGGACTAACTGAAGACAGTAGCGAATAGGAGAAATCATCAGAACGGGTAGCAAGCAATTAAAACCCGGAGCTCAGACACCCCCACTCCCTGTCCTGTCCCCCACACTAGGGATGACATAGCTGACCCCCGACTCCCCACCCCCCCATTCCATTAACAGTTGAACTTTCTGAATTAGGCTTGTATGAGATAAGAGCTACTTCAGTAATACACCAAACAATGATTGAAATGGGAAACTCATCTTCATCGCAGGGAATTAGTTTTAATCAAGTGGTGCACCTGTGGAATGTTACAGCAAACAGTAAGAAGGACGAAGGTATGGGTGCTTTACCTGAAAAATTAAGGGGTGAGAAAGAAATCTGGGGGTTGTAGCACAAAGAGCGGCACATCAAGTTTGTTGCAGGCAAACAGAAGTTGCTCACGTAATCTCAGAGCACTGGGTAGAGCAGAAAGTACAGTCCATGAGCTTGGTGGGACTCATGGGTATGCCTTGGAATCTGCCTTAGATTGACTATTCCACTGCATGTTAGTAGATGCTGGGGTTTTCAAAGCATTCCTGTTCAGACCTCTTGGCCTGACTTTATAGAGCTGGTCATTTGTCAAAGTATATAGATATAAAGTATATCGAATATAACTCTGAGATTTAAGAGAGCAGTGAGAATTTAAGGTTTACAAGATTACAGCCAACAAACTAAGATAATCTATTAAATATATTTATTTCTTTTCCAAGTTCATAATGTTAAGAACATGAGCCACAATTTTGTAAAACAAGTACTCTCCTGACCCATAGTCTCTGAATTCTCTACCATTGGAGTCTTTGTATCACATGTTCTCACCTGTAATTGTATGTTAGGTGCATCTACAATGACCCAAGATACTTGAGGAAGGAACACATGCTTCTGCACTCATGAGTGCACGGCGAGTGTGCTGTACGAGCAGGTGCTTCTTGCACTGACATATATTCCCCAGTTCACGTAGATACCTCATCACTAAATTAAGAAATCAAGAGACGTGTTTTAGACCTTTTGCCTTATTTGGAATGCAATTATTCTTCATTGTACATACCTAGAACAGGTTTTGTATCAAAATCTGTAGGAAAAGAGAATCTAGAAAACCCACAGGTGCAGAGAAGATACTAGGGATAAATGAGAGATAACATATTCCCTCATCCTCACTGCAGTAAACTTACTCATCCTCCTTGAGTTTCCAGGATTTGAGCCTCTTCCCAATATCCAGAACCTCAACATTTGAGTATCCTTAGTAAATAAGAACTGCCTCTTACTACAGATACTGAAATTACTAGGTATTTTTTTCCCAACTTCTCTTACAGCTAAGATGTGGACACATGACTTACTACTTGCCATCATGATGTGCCCATCCCAAATTTGAATTTCAAGTTGGTTGCACAACGAAGTGTGGCCTTCAAAACCCCTTTCATGATAACGGCAGCAGTTCGGTGCAATTGATGTATGGAGAAGAAGGTCAGTGTCTTGTGCTATGGTGATGGTGTCAGTATCCTACCTGGACCTGCATGTTTTTAGGCACTGCTGCCAATGAGCTGGCCTCCAAGTCTGATGTTCCAGCAGCCCTGGTAGTTCTTTCTACTCAAGTCAGCATCATAGTCACTGATAACAAGTATTCTTTGTGATACACACATTGGTACTTAGAATGTAGCAGGCAAGTCAAAATAGGATAAAGGGGAGTAATCAAGATTCATTATTTCACTTGCAGAGAATATCCAGCAAGATGGGAACTTGCTACTTGTGATGCATAGGATCAAAACAATTAAATTACCTGCTCTGGTCATACGGGAGGATTTGCTGGACTAAGAAGGGTGACAAAGGTCCTGTCTGATTTGCAGACCTGAAGTAACTTGACATCTGAGAAGAGGGGTCTGATGTGGGCGCCATCATGAAGATTCCACGTTCTTCACTTGATCCTGGAAATGAGTAGATTCCCAGACCCAGGGCACTGAGAAAAGAGGTATCTTTGAAGAAAGACCTTGCAGTAACATCTCAAAAATAAACGATCCTTTCTCAGACGGAGCTGCGGTCGTTTGTCTGAGAAATTACAGGCATCATTGGACACTGGCTTCACCTAGCTCCTGAGAACCCAGAATATCATTTGGCCTACTGGATAAAGTGGGGTCTTATGGGGAAGGAAGCCAGTGACACATTAGGTCAGTGAGGCCTTGAAGTCTCCCTATGTTTCCCCCAAATTCCTAAGGGTAGAGGTAAAAATTACCTATTCAATAATTGACAGAAGCTGTACCTTAGATCCATGAAAAATGGACCATCCACAGAGTAAACCCAAAGCGTGCTGTTTTGCTGGAAAAATCACACATTATCATCACCAACAAAATCTAGTCTTACAAGATGCAATGATGGGATTCTCATCTTGTCCCCTTCGATTCACTGGTGTGGCTAGTAGACAGAACAGGGCTCTTGGAGAACGGTAATGACGCAGCAAGCTCAAGCCAGGGGCATAATATTCTACTCAAGTAACTCAACACAGCTCTAAACACAAGGGATTGGATTTTATCCCAATAAAAGAGAAGACCATGACAGGTTTTCTTCCTATATTGGGAATAATATATCGTCATCATTTTGTCTCAGGTTAAATTAATTCTTCATTTTTGCAGGAAACAGAATCATCTTCCCACCCCTGCAGGAAATGAAGCCAACCACTGTAGCAATGGCAACATGCTAGAAAGACCTAAAGGGGTGAGTAGTACCCGTTCTAGATTTCTTGGCAAGGTGGAGTCTCACCAGAGACCAACAAGCAAATACAGTGAAAGATACAGGAGTCTGTACCTTCTGAAGTCTACTTATATGGGACTTCCTAGGTTGTGTCTAGCAACAGAAGGACTCAATGCTTTACTCTGTGCTCTCTGCTTTCTCTTTTTTTGGTTCTTCTGTTACTGGAGAAACAGGCCAAGTAGGGTGTATGGTGTTGGGAGAGGGGATCAATCTTGATCATTAAGGAGTACAGCAAGGAAGTGAGAATGAAATGTGAAAGGAAGAAGGGAATTTCTGGGCACCTTTCAACCATGCCAGGTTCAGTGGTGACAGCAAAGAAAGACCAGGGCCACCCCATGCAACATGTTCTCAGGACCCGCCTCTCTCAGTAAAGACATCGGGGCCATTCTGTAAGATGCGTCATTGGCTCTCCTGGGTCTGGCTCACCTGGGCTGCAGGGCAGGAGGGATATCATGAACATCAGTGTGAGCAAAGGGAACAGAACATTTATCTGCACTTCCATTCCTTGCCTTGTCATATATATTTTATAAAATGTAATTAATTGTCTCTTTAGTATCTTTCTCACCTGATTTTATCAAATTGGTGGTGTATAGTGTCTAGAATATTGACATGGAGTTGGGGCAGATAACAGCAGAAGCGGACACCACGTGGTGATCCTGGGCCAGGCACTGACTTAAAAGTTAGAGCCATTCTTTCCTGAGGAGGGCAGAACCTTGCTCCTCTGATAATTCCCCCAGAGCACATATGCACTTTACAGGCCTGCATGCTGACATTGAGCAGCAAAAGCTAGAAAAGTTGGATGTTTTTTCCATTTCGATCTTTCCTTGAGGAACTTCCCTCCCTGAGTCTTGCCCCATGGGTGCGGTGATGATGGCAGTGGGCTCCGTGTCCCGGGTGAGGAGGCGGGTGTGGAGTGAGGAGAATGCTGCAGGGATGCTCTGCGTGAAGCTCTGAGCTGTGCCACGTGGGCATTGGCAGGGCCACTCAGTCTTCTCTCCTTGTTCTCCGCTCCTGGGCACTCAGAGAACTCCCAATATCTTGTCCGTAAAGCCCTTTTCTGCTTAAATGAGCCGATTGGTTTCCTTTTCTAGAACCAGAGAACTCTGACTGACACAGCCCATGAACACAAAACACAGAAACACACATGCACACACACACACACACACACACACACACACACAGCACAGCACTCCTGCAAGGCAGGAGTCACACTCAGGTCCAGAGGCCGGCCAGGGTTCACTACCTGCCCTTGCTTCACCACCATCGCCTCCAATCCTGGCTTTTTGCTCGTCAGGCACTACCCTTTCACTTACTGAGGCACCCCTACCACTCTCATGGGGTGGCTCTTCCCCACCCAAAGTCCTATGACACTCTAGCTCTAAACATATTCCACGTCCGTCAGACTTAGGACAGGGAACGGAACAGTCCAGAATCTAAACCGTATCAGGAATGAACCAAGGAACTAAGCTGATAAAAACAAGCTCCTCCGGGCTCCTTCAGGTCCCAGCCCTTTCATGGTATCAAGCTGGAGGAGACTTTACAAGGAGAAACATCTCAACAACCTATCTTTGAGGTATGGTCTTCTTAATTTGTAATAATGGACAGTTCCTACTTTATCTGTTAATACTTGACACAGCAGGAGTTCTGTTTCCCAATTACGGAGCAAAACGCCTCTGTCTTCCACCTTATTCTACGCCTGATGTATACACAGAGGCCATCCAAACAGCATGGGGACAAACCACGCTGCCCCTCCAGGGAGCTTCAGCTTGGCTTTCCGGGTCAGAATGCACTCTTTCACTTAATGCCCAGCAGATCAGCATGTTCAGGAAAGTTTGAGGAACAGTGGAGCAGACCAGGGCATTCCAACAGAAATACAGTGTGAGCCTGATGTACAATTAAAAACTTCTAGTAGCTACACACAAAAAGAAAACAGAAACAGGTGAAATTAACTTTAGAATAGATTTTATTTAATCCAATATCCAGAATATTATTTCAAAATACAATCAACATAAAATACATTAATATTTTATATATTTTGTGCATAATTCTAAATTTTTTGAGATACAGTTGACACTAACATTATGTTAACTTCAGGTATACATAATGATTTGATATTTGTATGTATTAGGAGATAATCACCACAGTAACTCTGGTTAAATCCATCACCATAATTACAAAATCTTGACATATTTTTTTAACCTGGTGCGTGTTCTGCCACCACAGTGCGTCACCGATGACCACCAATGGGATTCCCAGCTGGAATCCACCCGTTTCCTCCTCCATCTTCAGGTTAGGAGAGGACTGATGGAAATCGCCCAGTTGAAAGTAATCAAGCAATGTGTGAATGAAGGTCTGTGTGATCATGTTCATAACCAAGGACTACATATTCACACACAGATAAAATATTAGTTACTATTTACTGATTAATGATGACCGGCCCTAGGACAGGCCATCCCCCACCACTGTTCTGGTCCCACAGAATCTCCCGAGCATCCCCATCTCCTCTGTCGGCTTCCATGTGGGTGCAGAGTGGTTGTTATGCAACCCTATGCCTTGTGTTCTATTTGGACGCCTGCAGTTGTAACAGATGGGTGTGGGATATTCGGCAGTTCGGGGATTTCCGAAACTCAGCTACCCTCCCCACCCACTTCTTGACTCTCCCTTGCATTTCTGGTTCCCTGAGTGACCTGCTGTACCGTCATGGCTGTGTGGCTATCCCAGGCTGCCTCACATACTCTGAGTTTCTGTCGGACTGTCCCTGCTGTCCCCTCACCAGCCTTGTGCACGTCCAGTGTGGACAGCAGCATACCTTCTGTCTTCTGTCTTCTTCTGTCTCTTTACCAATGTACATCTCCAGGCCCTCTCCTTACAGCGTTGTTGTGATTGATGACGAGTTTTACAGGAGGGTGGCTCAGATGTGCTTGTTCAGCACTATTTCTGAACGTGTGCATTCATGAGCAGAGCTGTTTTCCCTTGAACCTGCTTTCAGTCTCCCCAGAAAAGAATTTCAAAGACTGGTGCTGAATGCCACCGTGTTTTATGGAGCCACGACAAGTGGAGGATTTACGTGAGACGGTGGTCTATTTTAAGCAAAAGACGTTAACTTACACTATTGGAATCTCATTTCCTGAATCCAATTACTTTCCAACTAGAAATAAAAGCATAAACAGATATTAGAATTATAGGAAATTAGAACTAAAAAGTCCACATTAGAGATTATCAATGTTATAGTTTAAAAGGCTGAAGTCTACAGAGGTGGTGACTGGTTCATAATCAGTGATGAGACAGAGGGAGGGACAGAGAGAGGGACAGAGGTGGGGGAGAGGAAGGAGGGAAGGAGAGGAAGAGAGAGAGAGAGGGAGGAAGGAAGAGGGGAAGGGGGGAGAGATATTCACAAGGGAAACTAAGCTTTAGTCACTGTAGATGGGGCATGGGGGGCTGCATGAATGAACTTGGTTGTCCCTTTGCTAAAGTCATACTATCTTAAAAACATCTAAGAGTATTTGGTTAGCAGGAAATTAAAGATGTATTTATTCATGGGCCAACAGAGCTCACATTGGGACATGAACTCAAACCTGAATAAATTCATCTCTACCAAGGGTTTCAAGCTAGGTTTGAAAATCTCACAGAGTTTGCAGTGTCCCTTTGACTGGGTCCAATACAGGAGAGAGAGAGAACGCCCAGAACTTCACAAAATATTTTCCATGCATTATTTCATTGAATTTGAAAGTCAGAAACTGTATTTGTGAAGAAATATGAGTGACTTAACAAATACCCAAACTTAACGCATTCAAAAAGCTCTGCTCCCTTTGATCAGAATCACAATTATCCCAGATTTTTACACTGCCTAACACAAGGCTTTAATTTTTTGAGATATATTTGGGATATTTTCAGGTTTTCTGGCATTTCTTACATAATTTCTTCAGTGCAGAAGATCTTCATTCTTAGAAGATGAATTTGTAGGAAGAGCCAAAATCGCTCAAAAAGCTAATACCCCCAAAACACAGATGTAATGAAAAGAGGAGCCATCTGTACCCGAATGTTCATAGCAGCAATGGCCACAATCACCAAACTGTGCAAAGAGTCAAGATGCCCTTCAACAGACGAATGGATAAGGAAGATGTGGTCCGTATACACTATGGAGTATGATGCCTCCATCAGAAAGGATGAACACCCAACTTTTGTAGCAACATGGACGGGACTGGAAGAGATGATGCTAAGTGAAATGAGTCAAGCAGAGAGAGTCAGTTATCATCTGGTTTTGCTTACTTGTGGAGCATAAGGAATAACACGGAGGACATGGGGAGATGGAGAGGAGAAGGGACTTGGGGGAAATCAGAGGGGGAGACGGACCATGATAGACTGTGGGCTCTGAGGAACTAACTGAGGGTTTGAGGGGAAGGGGGTGGGGGGTTGGGTGAGCCTGCTGGTGGGTATTAAGGAGGGCACGTATTGCATGGAGCACTGGGTGTGGTGCATAAACAATGAATCTTGGAACACTGAAAAAATAAAATAAAAAAAGTAAATCAACAAATAAAGTAATTGCTATATTTGTCAACACTTTTAAGGTGAAAACCCAAATGTGATTAGAAGGTAACAAGGCTGTTTTCAAAAGGGGTAACTTCTGCACCAGTTCTGAAAATATGAATGTCAGAGAGAAGTTGACACCGTTGACCAAAGCCACATGAACGTATGTATGCCATCAAAAAAAAAAAAAAAAAAATGGCCACAGTAAACCCCAGAGGCTCATCAGAACATGCTCACTGAGGTCTCCAGACTTCCTTTTAGCCCTTGGGTGGAAAGAATACCAGCTTGAGCAACTCTGAGAACGCCAAAGAGTCCAAGATGGGACGTTCTGGGCAGAGTCCATGTGCAGACAGAGACATATGCATGTTGAGACAAGTGTGCAGACATCTGCATCCAGACAGAGTCAGGGTTCAGCCGGCACCCCTCTGGAGCTGAGGCCAAGTGGGCAGAGGCGAGAAGACAGCAGGACTGCTTGCAAGCTATCTCTGCCCCACAAGATCTGCTGTATTCCATAGGGACACATAGCAGTTCTTCCTGGGGCCTGACCCCTCTACCAGCCCTGCTCTGGAGTACAGTGTGATTGGAAACTTCTGCCCAGTGGGGAAGTGATGCCAGCCAGGGGTGAGAGGGGACAGCAGACACTGAAGGGTGGCCAGGAACAAGCGCCTGCAGAGCCAGTGAGCAGAAGGGGACCAGAGGGAAGTATAGGAGAGCCCCTGCCTGGTTTCATAAGGGAGGTAATTCAGAGAAATAAAAATATACACTTTATACATAAAATGTGTGTATTCCAAAGGCATATTAGACTGATTTCCTATTTTACTTTTCAAGTTATGTGTTTATTGTTATAACCAGAGAACACAGATAAGCAATAACAGTAAAGAAACCTCATGTGAAGTTCCACCTACTGGCTTTCACGAAATGCATGTTATGCTGTGCAGGCTAAGATGTCTTCTGAAATTGTGTTCTGTGAGTTATCCCCAAACTGGTCATTGAATAATAAAATCCATTCATCTGGCAACTTTCTTTTTTAAAGAATGTAAGACACCTGTCTTTATATTCGAAGAACCCCTGTGCTGTCCTCTACCTGCAAGGTCACCAATGTTACCAAAGATGAGGAGAGCTGAACCTCACATAGTCACTCAACAGTCATTGCAGAATTTGATGACAGAAGATTCATACGGCTTTCAAGGTAAGAGAATCCTGGAAACAGTCCAGGCTAATTTATCTTCACAGCTGAGGAAACAGAAGCCCCAGGAAACCAAGGGAGCTACCTCTACTAAAACCTTGTCAGTAGACAGGATGATAGCCCAGCCATTAGACAAGTTAACTATTGACATGCAGTCCATAAAAATCACAAGAGAGATAAGATAATCTTCAAAATGTCTACAGTTTTGACTAAGATTTTATATTTTTACATTCAACTTTGTGCTAGAGACCCTAACTGATTTGTGGGCTGGACAAAAGAAGAAAAGGGGACATTTCAACTATATATATATATATATATATATATATATATATATATATATATTATACACACACACACACACGTGTGTGTGTGTGCGTATAAAATTCAATGTAGACAAGAAAATAGTATATACAGAAAACCCTAGGCAATCTACAACTATCTGAACTATAAGAAAGTGAAGCCCAATTTCTGAATACTGAATTATCACCCCCTATTGCCTTTCTCCACTTGGCTCTGGTGGCTCCTGCTGCCTCTTTGTTTCTCAGCCATGTGGCCTGAGTCTGAGCATTGGCTTCTTAGTGCTGAGACCCAGACCAGTTACTTACCCATCCCATGCCTCTGTTTTTATCTGCAGAATGAGGGAAATAGTGGCATATGCTTCATAGGATTGTTCTAAGGATTCAGAGAATTTACTCATCTGAAACGTGGAAAAACTTTTTGGCACATTTTTACTGGCACACAGTACTTGTTCCAACACTACTAGAGGATGTTATTGCTGTCCTTACTATAAATAACAACAGTGGTTTCCTCTAGGGACAAATGCAAAGGTGGAAGGAAATGAGAATTTGTAGGGAAACAAAGAAAACCTACATTCAATATGATGTTTATCTTTAAAAAGATAGGTATTTTTAACAACATGTAATATTACTTGGCCATGAGAAAGGATGAGTTTTTGGTTGGTTGGTTGGTTGGTTGGTTGGTTGGTTTTGTTTTGCTGTTCGTGACAACATGGATGGACCTGAAAGGCATTATGCTAAGGGAAATAGTTCGATGGAAAAAGACAACAATACTATATGATTTAACTCACACATAGAATCTAAAAAACAAAGTAAATGAATAAGCAAACAAAAAGCAGAATCAGACCTATAAAGACAGAGAACAAATTGATGGTTGTCAGAAGGGAAGGGGGAAGCAGAATGGACAAAATGGGTGAAAGGGAGTGGGAGGTACAGCCTTCCAGTTATGGGATGAATAAGTCACTGGGATGGAAGGCACAGTACATAGAATACAGTCAATGCTACTGGCACAGTCCTGTGTGGGGACAGGTGGGGGCTACACTCATGGTGAGCACAGTGTAAGGTACAGAGAAATTGAATCACAATGTTGTACACTTGAAACTAATGTAACACTGGGTGTCAACTACACTCAAATAAAAAATGATGAATGTAAAAATTTTAAAAACTGAAACCCAAATGACACGATGTTAACATTAGTCAATCTTTGTCAATGTGCACGTGGAGTCACATGCTATTCTTTTACTTTTCTTCATATCTGAAATTGCTCACATTTTAACCCTTGCCAGCAAAGCCTAATACCATTTTCTTTCAACCTTTATTCTATACAAACATAACAACATTGGCATGTAGGTGTTTTTGACTTTGTATTTTAACCTTTTTTAAATTATAAAATAATTACAGAAAACTTTCAAACTCATTTTATGAGACCAGCATTACATTCATCCCAAAACAAGACAAAGACCCCATCAAAAAGAAGAATTATAGACCAAGATCCTTGATGAAAACGGATGCAAAAATTCTCACCAAAATACTAGCCAATAGGATTCAACAGTACATTAGAAGAATTATTCACCACGACCAAGTGGGATTTATTCCAGGGCTGCAAGGTTGGTTCAACATCCGCAAATCAATCAATGTGATACAACACATTAATAAAAGAAAGAACAAGAACCATGTGATACTCTCAATATATGCTGAAAAAGCATTTGACAAAGTACAGCATCCTTTCTTGATCAAAACTCTTCAAAGTGTAGGGATAGAGGGTACATACCTCAATATCATCAAAGCCATTTATGAAAAACACAGAGCAAATATCATTCTCAATGGGGAAAACTGAGAGCTTTTCCCTAAGGTCAGGAACATGGCAGGGCTGTCCATTATCACCACTGCTATTCAACATAGTACTAGAAGTCCTAGCCTCAGCAATCAGACAACAAAAAGAAATAAAAAGCATCTGAATGGCAAAGAAGAAGTCAAACTATCACTCTTTGCAGATGATACAATACTTTATGTGGAAAACCCAAAAGACTCCACTCTAAATCTGCTAGAACTTGTACAGGAATTCAGTAAAGTGCCAGGATATAAAATCAATGCACAAAAATCAGTTGCATTCCTATACAACAATAGCAAGACAGAAGAAAGAGAAATTAAGGAGTCAGTCCTATTTACAATTGCACTCAAAACCATAACACATGTAGGAATAAACCCAACCAAAGAAACAAAGAATCTGTACTCAGAAAACTATAAAGTACTCATGAAAGAAATTGAGGAAGACACAAAGAAATGGAAAAATATTCCATGCTCATGGATCGGAAGAACAAATATTGTGAAAATGTCTATGCTACCTAAAGCAGTCTATACATTTAATGTAATCCCTATCAAAATACCATCAATTTTTTTCATTTTTTAAAAATGGAACAAATAATCCTAAAATTTATATGGAACCAGAAAAGACCCCATATAGCCAGAGGAATGTTGAAAAAGAAAACCAAAGTTGGTGGCATCACAATTCCGGACTTCAAGCTCTATTACAAAGCTCTCATCATCAAGACAGCATGGTACTGGCACAAAAACAGACACATAGATCAATGGAACAGAATAGAGAGCCCAGAAACGGACCCTCAACTCTATGGTCAACTCACCTTCGACAAAGCAGGAAAGAATGTCCAATGGAACAAAGACAGCCTCTTCAATAAATGGTGTTGGGAAAATTGGACAGCCACATGCAGAAGAATGAAACTGGATCATTTCCTTACACCACACATGAAAATAGACTCAAAATGGATGAAGGATCTCAATGTAAGATAGGAATCCATCCAAATACTTGAGGAGAACACAGGTAGCAACCTCTTTGACCTCAGCCACAGCAACTTCTTCCTAGAAACATCGCCAAAGGCAAGGGAAGCAAGGGCAAAAATGAACTATTGGGACTTTATCAAGATCAAAAGTTTTTCCACAGCAATGGAAATAGTCAACCAAAAGTCAACAAAAACAGTCAAACCAAAAGACAACTGACACACTAGAAGAAGATATTCGCAAATGACATATCAGATAAAGAGCTAGTATCCAAAATCTATAAAGAACTTATTAAACTCAACACCCAAAGAACAAATAATCCAATCAAGAAGTGGACAGAGGACATAAACAGACATTTCTGCAAAGAAGACATCCAAATGGCCAACAGACACATTAAAAAGTGCTCCACATCACTTGGCATCAGCGAAATACAAATCAAAACCACAGCGAGATACCACCTCACACCAGTCAGAATGGCCAAAATTAACAAATTGGGAAATAACAGATGTTGGCGAGGATGTGGAGAAAGGGGAACCCTCCTACACTGTTGGTGGGACTGCAAAGTTGGTGCAGCCACTCTGGAAAACAGCATGGAGGTTCCTCAGAAAGCGGAAAATAGACCTACCCTATGACCCAGCAATTGCACTACTGGGTGTTTACCCTAAAGATACAAACGTAGTGATCCGAAGGGGCACGTGCACCCAAATGTTTATAGCAGCAATGTCTACAATAGCCAAACTATGGAAAGAACCTAGATGTCCATCAGCAGATGAATGGATAAAGAAGATGTGGTAGATATACACAATGGAATACTATGCAGCCATCAAAAGAAATGAAATCTTGTCATTTGCAATGATGTGGATGGAACTAGAGGGTATCATGCTTAGCGAAATAAGTCAAATGAGAAAGACGATTATCATATGATCTGCCTGATATGAGGAATTTGAGAGGCAGAGTGGGGGGGTTCAGGGGAAGGGAAGGAAAAAATGAAACTAGATGGGATCCGGAGGGAGACAAACCATAAGAGACTCTTAATCTCATAAAACAAACAGAGTTGCCAGGGGGAGGGGGGCGTGGAGAGAGTGGTTGGGTTATGGACATTGGGGATGGTATGTGCTATGGTGAGTGCTATGAAGTGTGTAAGCCTGACGATTCACAAACATGTACCCTTGGAGCAAATAATACTTTATGTTAATAAAAATAATTAAAATATAATAAAAAACATTTAAAATTAAGAAAAAAATGTAGGACTCTCCTAGTGCCGCCCACCCCCCATGCCTTTCCATATGCTCACCCCCAATACCAATCACTGGCCTCTGACTAACACTGTCGTGTAGAGCTTCCTATAAGTGTCCTGATCTCATACACACGGTTCATACAGAATGTTCCTCTGTGCTCTTCACTTCCTGAAAATTGCCTCTGGATTGTGAGGCTTGAACAGAGTTGGGTTCCATGCCTATGGCAAGCCTTTGGTGGGGTTGTGAGTTTCCACTGGGAAGTACATAACTGCGGGCCTTCTTCTTTGTGATGTTATTAGTCAGTGTTACTCAATGACTAGATACAGTCAAGGTTGCAAAATGATGATATTCTAATTGTCGTTTACTGTTTCCTAGATGAGATGAAATATTTTGTAAGGAGAAGCTTCCCCTACCTACCATTTGGTCTCCTGATAGACTTCATGCAAAAAAGGCAGTAGAAGTGACTTGATATTATTATTATTATTATTATTATTATTATTATTATTATTTACTGTTGTCAAGATAACTAATTTGTTCCCTATCATCCTCTAAAGGGGACCAATTAGGTTTAAATTTCGTCTTAACACACAGATTTAAATATATTCAATAGGTTTTTATGCATTATAATTGCTATTCTTCTTGAAACTCAAACAATAAGCTTAAAGCTTATTACTCATCTTTAGCCAGTAGGAGCTCTTCAAGTTGAACCTTGAGTTTTTTTTATATGAACCTCGTAGTCTTTCATTGTTTCCTTTCTGTCTGGTATCTCAAGATGTTCCAGATTTACTTTGTACCTTTCTTGGTCCATTTTTCTGAAGAGCTCTGTTTTCTTTTACAGAAAATATGTTTAGACCAGCATCTGGATGCTAGGGATGACCTTTGCTATGGGATTGGTATTTTTTCCTAGGCTTTTTTGGTGAAGATATAGCAAGGACAGCAAAGAACTCAAGAGTTCATACTGATACTTACAATTCAAGTTCATGACTATAGGCTCTTTATTTTGTCCTTTATATATCACATCTCACATCTCTAGCTTTCTTCTGCATCAAATATGCATTAAGGACATTGAATCAATGATTGAATTGGGATATCTCACCATTATTTCCTTTTTGCTTTAACCCCCAAAGCACATTAGTTTCAAAATATTGATACTAAATATTACCACCAACAACAAAATTACTGAAAAGTGTAACAATTGTTTTTATAGACAGTTGTCTCATTCCTTCTCAATTTTTTATGGTTGAACTATAATTACACTGTCATAGGATACAGCCATTAACTACTAAACCCACTCCCTGTTAACACTTATTCAGGGTTATTTCTGCAAGGAGTCACACATGACATGATCACTGTAGCCTTTCTGCTCAAATGTGTCTGTTGTTTTGGTTTACCAGTGCTCACTTTCTCATAGATACCACAAGAACAACTCTGGAGAATACCACCTTTAAGTTCTTGCGAGTCTTTTTGTGAGGTACAAAAATTCTTGGTTCACTTTTCTTCAAGTATGTTAAAAATGTTACTCCATTTTCATGTACAAATTGCTCCAGAGTAAAGCTGACAGACATTCTCCCGATCTCCAGATTTCCCCCACATCAATGTCTACCCTCCTACCCCCCTTTCCAGATTCCTCTGGACAAAATAATCTCCCCAATTCCTCATGTTTCCTTTGAACTTCCCATTGTTCTTTGCCTTGGCTAAAAGCTGGCTCTCACTGTGGATAGCCCTCGTCCTCCCACCCTCACAAGTGGACATGTCTCTTAGCTCCCAGAGCCGATGAGATGTCTGCTGAAGTACCCTGAGTGTTTACCCCATGCACAGCAATGCGTAGGGACTGATGAGCATTTGTTCAGTGAGTAAGTGAGCAGTGAGTACATTTGGGAAGAAGATTCTGAGCACTTAGGGAAGCTAAAACCATTCAGTAAAACAAAAAGAGGATGAGGAGAAACAATTCCCAGAGCAAGAGCCGTCCCTGACATTGGTAATTGTGACTTGGCTTATTAGTGACCACATTGTGCCACATCCTAAAGGAAGATCACCCTTAGAAAGATAGAAATCTAAAAAAAGATTTTTTTTTGTCAGTAGATTTTAGAATCCTAATTTTAATTCCACTTCATCTTAATTAATTCACCTTTTCTTCACCTCTGGGTTTTCAGTCTTCAAAGAAAACAAGGAGGAAAGTGAACTCTCTATAGGCACAGTCTTATCCATCCTTGAAGAACCCGGACAAATTTCATGAAGGTCTCCATGACCTTCTCCTTCTCTTGCCATCTTTTTGGAACATATCTTTGTTTAACCCTTTCCATAGACCACTCTGTACAGGCATGATTTCACAAGGTGCCTGATTTCCCACAGGGCAGGAATGCATTCTCCTTGACTCCTTTATATATCCAAGAATAGTATAGTACATAAAATAAATACTCAAAGATGTACTGAATTAGAGAACATTTTCATCCTAGCAATTGTCCACATTATCATTATTAAAGTGAAATATACTCAAGGAAGTATAGTACACACTGATAAGATTTAGAATTCTGACTTCATAAATATATAGCCACACTTTTAAAACTGCACAAGAATATACAGAGACCCTCTTTAGACACTCAGCAACTCAGAAACAAGAAGGAATATTTCCTTAAGAGTAAGAGATTTGAACAGGGATTTGGGGGGAGACACATTATTCTTTTGAAAACAGAAATAACACACCAGTCCTTTATCTTCCACTGGGACACAGTTAAATAATTATCTCCTGAGGATTCACTTGTTTGAAAAGGAGATCTAAACATTTTATAAAAATAAAACCAAGGCAATTTAGAGCACCAAAGGAACATTATAAAGAAAATAAAAAGGGAAAAATTGTTTATCTTAACCAGTTTATTACCAGTCTTAGATAATACTATTTTGCTATTGTTGATCGTCCATAAATTATTATTTTTATGGGCATCCAATCAATTAGGAGATGATGAATAAGTAAAAACTTACAGCATGTCAAAAATTAATTGAAGACTTAGGAATAAAAGATTGCGATTCATATATATTCGGTATATTGATGTACAAAGACATGCCCCCTACAGTCTCTGTGTTGCCATACACAGGCCATATTTCATTTTCCATAATTGTCTTCTGTAGGTTTGATCAATTTTGTTGAAGGAGAATGGGAACAGGGATGGAGTTGACCCTTGACCATACTATATCTTTTTTTTTTCAAGTAGATTTACTTTATTCTTAGTAATTTCTGTTGATATTTAGGCTTTATATGTTGTAGCTGAGTATGAATTGATTCTATTCCAGGTATTTAGTACTTATTTTTCTCTGACTCTTGAATTTTATGATGTAGATCAATAAATATAAACTTGATTTTCCAGGTTTTTTTTTTCATTTCTGCAATAATTTCCACTATATTCAATAAGTTTCTGTATCATGGTGATGGGAGTTTTTTAAAAGATTTTTTCATTTATTTATTTGAAAGGGGGAGAGAGAGAGCGTGTGTACGCATGTGCAGGGAGTGGAGCACAGGGAGAGGGAGAAACAGACTCTTGCTGAGGGCGGAGCCCTACCTGGGGCTGGACCTCATGATCCTGAGATCATGACCTGAGCCAAAAGCAAGAGTAGGACACCCAACCGACTGAGCCCCCCAGGTGCCGCTTATTGATGGGTTTTCATCCTGTATAACTTATTCTATCAAATCTGGAATTACCAAGTATGAATATTAACATTGCTTTTTGTGTTAAGATCACAATTACTGCACCAAAGTCTTAAAAATCATGGAGGCTTTAGCTCATACTGATGTAGTCCCCTGCCTGACATAGAGACTCTCCTAAATATTTCATCCTGATTTCACAACCCGATGTCAATCTCGCCTTATTTCTCGGGATCTGCCCTACATCAGGGTTGCACAGCCTTTCTTGACAACTAAGCACTGTGTGTTCCGCAGGTCTGTGTCTGCCTGCTCTCTTCCTCCTTTCTGACCAGAGCGAAATGAATTTTTCTTTTTGTCACAATATGCTCAGTGTTAATCAATTACCTTTTGTGCTGTCTAAAGCCCCAGTGTTTCCTCCTGTGGCTTCAGGGCCTCACTGCTCAGCCCACGTCCGCTCCTTGTCAGCTCACCATCCCCTCCCGAGGGCTCCTTCCATGCTCATCTCGAGCCTTTCCTGGCAGCTCTTCTACTTCTTCAGGTTCTTTTTCTACCAGACAGTTTACACCACGCCTCCTTCTTTGGCTTTCGTAACGACACTATGTGCTTTCTACAAGCTCGCTCCTTCAAAGAAAGCCTAACCCAAGGCATACTTCATTTTCTGTAAAGTAATAACAGGAAAAAACACAACAGGTATGTTTCCTCTCTGTCTTACATATAATTTCATTTCTGCAGACTAATGGACGTCAAATTCCCATCTCCGTGCCTGTCTCCACTGAGGCAGGCGGCCCCGAACGGGACAGAACCCCTGTCCTGGAGGGCTTAAGATGCTGCTCATCAGGGCTGTCTCTAATTGGCAGGGAAGAGCCCTGTGTGCGCTTGTCCACGCAACTAAGTACCAGGAGTGGGTGCTCTCAGAGAGAGAACTGTCCTGTGGACTGCTTCCCTTTGGTGGCGGGCCCTGGTCGTGATGATTTGGAGTGAGCTGCACTGGGCACAAATGTTCCCTACCTGTGTCTAAGTAACTAAGAAAGGAATTCTGAAACTGTCTCTCTTTCCGTAATTTCTGTCCCATTTTTTTTCTAGGTTGTTCATTAAGTGTTTGCATCTGCATGTTTCAATAATCATAATAGTAATAAAGAATATTACATATCCAAGACAGTCCCCACCCTCCTGCTTTTCCATGATCCATTCCGTGTCTGAAGAATTGTTGTTTGATCTCAGCTGGAGTCCTGCAGAGGAGACAGTTTCAACACCATAAGTAAGAATTCCACTGAGCGACCATCACCATAAAAAGGCCAGAAGACGGAATCTGGGTGATGCCGAAGAGAAGAACACACTTCCCAATTTGTATACATTTGTAGGTGGATGTAAAAGCAACTTGGCAAAGTTGTCCTTTCCCAGCTGGGGCTTCTACCAAATGTAGCTGCGGGTGTTGCCGGGTAGAACCCTGCTGTGTGCTGTGTATGTCGGTAAGACCAGGACAATAACAGTAGCAACCATTTACGGAACAATTTTAAGGGCCACACACTATGGGGCGTGTTTACCTGGTTTCTGGCCCCTCCTCTCAGAAAGCCTCCTGGCTGTACAACACGGTCAGCCAGGTGAGTGCACAGAAGCAACGAGAAACTGAAGATGTCCACGAGTTCATGGACCCATAAGTTGGTGTAACACCAGCTCCAGGCAGGTTCTTTGCTTTGCTCCAAATCTCGCGAAGATCAGATTGGCTGAATAAACTTACAGTATTCAGGATTTTTTTGGAAGATTTCACTAACTGTACATTTATCCAATGAATGAAGAACCAGCGCTCTATTAAGTTACTCGTTCCAGAAAATGACCACGCTGATTTGCAAAGTAATTCTTTAAAGAATTAAAAATATTTTCGTGTCCTGTCATGTTGAAACTTCCCTCCGGTCCGCCACGTCATTATCACTGTGAAACGTTCCAGTTCACTTGCTCTGCGCGTGTTTGCACCCAGGCGTGTGCATGCGTGCGCTCGTGTGCACCCGCAAGCCTCTGGAGCTCCCGCAGCGCGACGCCGCGGTGTGCGGGCAAAACCCGAGCCGACTGTGCGCGCACGCAACCCCGGTGCGCTCTCGCCCGCAGTCTCGATTCCACCAGGGGCCGCGACGCCGGGACCCCCCGACGCGCCTGATTTTATCTCCCACGTCGGACTCCGTCTCCGGCTGCCCGGAGTCCCCACGGTCACCGCGGATGCCCTGGCCGGCGCGGGACAAGGCAGCAGATGCCCTGATTGAGCCGAGCTGTGCGTCTAACGCGCCAGCGGCGGGAGCCAGGTCCTGAGCGGGGGCGACGCCTGCCTTCAGCCCGGGGCCCGCGTGGGCGCGAGCTCAGGACACCCGGAGCGGACCGGCCGCAGAACGGATTCACAGGGACGCTTTCCGACCCAACGAGACCCGGCCTCCCTCCGTGGGCCAGGACGGGGCAGGAGTCGTCGCCCCAGGCCGACTTCGTTTCCGCCCAGGTGGAGCGGAGGAAGACGGAGGAAGGGACGCAGGTGCACATCGGGGCTGCGGACGCAGGTGCACATCGGGGCTGCGGACGCAGGTGCCCACGTTGGGGCTGGAGGTGTGCGCAGGAGAGGGCCACAAGGTGAACGGGCAGGACCAGAAGAGGCCGCAGAGCGGGGACGGAGCTGAGCCAACAGTACCTGCTGGTCCCACGTCGTCCGCAGTCGCACAGGTTGTGGACATCGGGGAAAGATGGGCAGCGGGCACGGAGACAGGTTCCCGAACGGCCTGCTGGGCCGCAAGAGGCACGCAGCAGGAAACCGTCAACCACTGCCCAGACCACGAGGTCAGCTTGTCCCGCCTCTCCCTTCTCCTCGTTGTTTTTTTTTTTTTTTTACATAATTTTTTTTAAATTTTTTCAGCATAACAGTATTCATTATTTTTGCACCACACCAAGTGCTCCATGCAATCCGTGCCCTCTACAATACCCACCACCTGGTGCCCCCAACCTCCCACCCCCCACCCCTTCAAAATTCTCAGATCGTTTTTCAGAGTCCATAGTCTCTCATGGTTCACCTCCCCTTCCAATTTCCCTCAACTCCCTTCTCCTCTCCATCTCCCCTTGTCCTCCATGCTATTTGTTATGCTCCACAAATAAGTGAAACCATATGATAATTGACTCTCTCTGCTTGACTTACTTCACTCAGCGTCATCTTTTCCAGTCCCGTCCATGTTGCTACAAAACTTGGATATTCATCCTTTCTTTTTTCTTTTTTTCTTTTTTTTTTTTTTTTACAGCTTTATAAACATATATTTTTGTCCCCAGGGGTACAGGTCTGCGAATCGCCAGGTTTACACACTTCACAGCACTCACCATAGCACATACCCTCCCCAATATCCATAACCCCACCCCCCTCTCCCAACCCCCTCCCCCCATCAACCCTCAGTTTGTTTTGTGAGATTAAGAGTCACTTATGGTTTGTCTCCCTCCCAATCCCATCTTGTTTCATTTACTCTTCTCCTACCCCCTCAACCCCCCATGTTGCATCTCCTCTCCCTCATATCAGGGAGATCATATGATAATTATCTTTCTCCAATTGACTGATTTCGCTAAGCATGATACCCTCTAGTTCCATCCACGTCGTCGCAAATGGCAAGATTTCATTTCTTTTGATGGCTGCATAGTATTCCATTGTGTATATATACCACATCTTCTTTATCCATTCGTCTGTAGATGGACATCTAGGTTCTTTCCATAGTTTGGCTATTGTAGACATTGCTGCAATAAACATTCGGGTGCACGTGCCCCTTCGGATCACTACGTTTGTATCTTTAGGGTAAATACCCAGCAGTGCAATTGCAGGGTCATAGGGTAGTTCTATTTTCAACATTTTGAGGAACCTCCATGCTGTTTTCCAGAGTGGTTGCACCAGCTTGCATTCCCACCAACAGTGTAGGAGGGTTCCCCTTTCTCCGCATCCTCGCCAGCATCTGTCATTTCCTGACTTGTTAATTTTAGCCATTCTGACTGGTGTGAGGTGATATCTCATGGTGGTTTTGATTTGTATTTCCCTGATGCCGAGTGATATGGAGCACTTTTTCATGTGTCTGTTGGCCATTTGGATGTCTTCTTTGCAGAAATGTCTGTTCATGTCCTCTGCCCATTTCTTGATTGGATTATTTGTTCTTTGGGTGTTGAGTTTGCTAAGTACTTTATAGATTTTGGACACTAGCCCTTTATCTGATATGTCATTTGCAAATATCTTCTCCCATTCTGTCAGTTGTCTTTTGGTTTTGTTCACTGTTTCCTTTGCTGTGCAAAAGCTTTTGATCTTGATAAAATCCCAATAGTTCATTTTTGCCCTTGCTTCCCTTGCCTTTGGCGATGTTCCTAGGAAGATGTTGCTGCGGCTGAGGTCGAAGAGGTTGCTGCCTGTGTTCTCCTCAAGGATTTGGATGGATTCCTTTCTCACATTGAGATCCTTCATCCATTTTGAGTCTATTTTCGTGTGTGGTGTAAGGAAATGATCCAATTTCATTTTTCTGCATGTGGCTGTCCAATTTTCCCAACACCATTTATTGAAGAGGCTGTCTTTGTTCCATTGGACATTCTTTCCTGCTTTGTCGAACATGAGTTGACCATAGAGTTGAGGGTCCATTTCTGGGCTCTCTATTCTGTTCCATTGATCTATGTGTCTGTTTTTGTGCCAGGACCATGCTGTCTTGATGATGACAGCTTTGTAATAGAGCTTGAAGTCCGGAATTGTGATGCCACCAACTTTGGCTTTCTTTTTCAATATTCCTTTGGCTATTCGAGGTCTTTTCTGGTTCCATATAAATTTTAGGATTCTTTGTTCCATTTCTTTGAAAAAAATGGATGGTACTTTGATAGGAATTGCATCAAATGTGTAGATTGCTTTAGGTAGCATAGACATTTTCACAATATTTATTCTTCCAATCCAGGAGCATGGAACATTTTTCCATTTCTTTGTGTCTTCCTCAATTTCTTTCATGAGTACTTTATAGTTTTCTGAGTATAGATTCTTAGTCTCTTTGGTTAGGTTTATTCCTAGGTATCTTATAGTTTTGGGTGCAATTGTAAATGGGATGGACTCCTTAATTTCTCTTTCTTCTGTCTTGTTGTTGGTGTAGAGAAAAGCAACTGATTTCTGTGCATTGATTTTATATCCTGACACTTTACTGAATTCCTGTACAAGTTCTAGCAGTTTTGGAGTGGAGTCTTTTGGGTTTTCCACATAGAGTATCATATCATCTGCGAAGAGTGATAGTTTGACTTCTTCTTTGCCGATTTGGATGCCTTTAATTTCCTTTTGTTGTCTGATTGCTGAGGCTAGGACTTCTAGTACTATGTTGAATAGCAGTGGTGATAACGGACATCCCTGCCGTGTTCCTGACCTTAGCGGAAAAGCTTTCAGTTTTTCTCCATTGAGAATGATATTTGCGGTGGGTTTTTCATAGATGGCTTTGATAATATTGAGGTATGTGCCGTCTATCCCTACACTTTGAAGAGTTTTGATCAGGAAGGGATGCTGTACTTTGTCAAATGCTTTTTCAGCATCTATGGAGAGTATCATATGGTTCTTGTTCTTTCTCTTATTAATGTGTTGTATCACATTGATTGATTTGCGGATGTTGAACCAGCCTTGCAGCCCTGGAATAAATCCCACTTGGTCGTAGTGAATAATCCTTTTAATGTACTGTTGAATCCTATTGGCTAGTATTTTGGCGAGAATTTTCACATCTCTGTTCATCAAGGATATTGGTCTGTAGTTCTCTTTTTTGTTGGGATCCTTGTCTGGTTTTGGGATCAAGGTGATGCTGGCCTCATAAAATGAGTTTGGAAGTTTTCCTTCTATTGCTATTTTTTGGAACAGTTTCAGGAGAATAGGAATTAGTTCTTCTTTAAATGTTTGGTAGAATTCCCCCGGGAAGCCGTCTGGCCCTGGGCTTTTGTTTGTTTGGAGATTTTTGATGACTGTTTCAATCTCCTTACTGGTTATGGGTCTGTTCAGGCTTTCTATTTCTTCCTGGTTCAGTTGTGGTAGTTTATATGTCTCTAGGAATGCATCCATTTCTTCCAGATTGTCAAATTTGTTGGCGTAGAGTTGCTCATAGTATGTTCTTATAATTGTCTGTATTTCTTTGGTGTTCGTTGTGATCTCTCCTCTTTCATTCATGATTTTATTTATTTGGGTCCTTTCTCTTTTCTTTTTGATAAGTCTGGCCAGGGGTTTATCAATCTTATTAATTCTTTCAAAGAACCAGCTCCTAGTTTCGTTGATTTGTTCTATTGTTTTTTTCGTTTCTATTTCATTGATTTCTGCTCTAATCTTTATGATTTCTCTTCTCCTGCTGGGTTTAGGGTTTCTTTCTTGTTTTTTCTCCAGCTCCTTTAGGTGTAGGGTTAGGTTGTGTACCTGAGACCTTTCTTGTTTCTTGAGAAAGGCTTGTACCGCTATATATTTTCCTCTCAGGACTGCCTTTGTTGAGTCCCACAGATTCTGAACTGTTGTGTTTTCATTCTCATTTGTTTCCATAATTTTTTTCAATTCTTCTTTAATTTCCTGGTTGACCCATTCATTCTTTAGAAGGATGCTGTTTAGTCTCCATGTATTTGGGTTCTTTCCAAATTTCCTCTTGTTATTGAGTTCTAGCTTTAGAGCATTGTGGTCTGGAAATATGCAGGGAATGATCCCAATCTTTTGATACCGGTTGAGACTTGATTTAGGACCAAGAATGTGATCTATTCTGGAGAATGTTCCATGTGCACTAGAGAAGAATGTGTATTCTGTTGCTTTGGGATGAAATGTTCTGAATATATCTGTGATGTCCATCTGGTCCAGTGTGTCATTTAAGGCCTTGATTTCCTTGTTGATCTTTTGCTTGGATGATCTGTCCATTTCAGTGAGGGGAGTGTTAAAATCCCCTACTATTATTGTATTCTTGTCGATGTGTTTCTTTGATTTTGTTATTAATTGGTTTATATAGTTGGCTGCTCCCACGTTAGGGGCATAGATATTTAAAATTGTTAGATCTTCTTGTTGGACAGTTCCTTTGAGTATGATATTGTGTCCTTCCTCATCTCTTATTATAGTCTTTGGCTTAAAATCTAATTGATCTGATATAAGGATTGCCACTCCTGCTTTCTTCTGATGTCCATTAGCATGGTAAATTCTTTTCCACCCCCTCACTTTAAACCTGGAGGTGTCTTCGGGTTTAAGATGAGTTTCTTGTAGGCAACATATAGATGGGTTTTGTTTTTTTATCCATTCTGATACCCTGTGTCTTTTGATTGGGGCATTTAGCCCATTAACATTCAGGGTAAGTATTGAGAGATATGAATTTAGTGCCATTGTATTGCCTGTAAGGTGACTGTTATTGTATATTGTCTCTGTTTCTTTCTGATCTATTACTTTTAGGGTCTCTCTTTGCTTAGAGGACCCCTTTCAATATTTCCTGTACAGCTGGTTTGGTATTTGCAAATTCTTTCAGTTTTTGTTTGTCCTGGAAGCTTTTAATCTCTCCGTCTATTTTCAATGATAGCCTAGCTGGATATAGTATTCTTGGCTGCATGTTTTTCTCATTTAGTACTCTGAATATATCATGCCAGCTCTTTCTGGCCTGCCAGGTCTCTGTGGATAAGTCTGCTGCCAATCTAATATTTTTACCATTGTACGTTACAGACTTCTTTTCCCGGGCTGCTCTCAGGATCTTTTCTTTGTCACGAAGACTTGTCAATTTTACTATTAGGTGATAGGGTGTGGACCTATTCCTATTGATTTTGAGGGGGGTTCTCTGAACCTCCTGGATTTTGATGCTTGTTCCCTTTGCCATATTGGGGAAATTCTCTCCAATAATTCTCTCCAATATACCTTCTGCTCCCCTCTCTGTTTCCTCTTCTTCTGGAATCCCAATTATTCTAATGTTGTTTCGTCTTATGGTGTCACTTATCTCTTGAATTCTCCCCTCGTGGTCCAGTAGCTGTTTGTCCCTCTTTTGCTCAGCTTTTTTATTCTCTGTCATTTGGTCTTCTATATCACTAATTCTTTCTTCTGCCTCATTATTTCCTAGCAGTGAGAGCCTCCATTTTTGATTGCACCTCATTAATAGCTTTTTTGATTTCAACTTGGTTAGATTTTAGTTCTTTTATTTCTCCAGAAAGGGCTTTTATATCTCCCGAGAGGGTTGCTTTAATATCTTCCATGCCTTTTTCAAGCCCGGCTAGAACCTTGAGAATCGTCATTCTGAATTCTATATCTGACATATTACCAATGTCTGTATTGATTAGGTCCCTAGCCTTTGGTACTGCCTCTTGTTCTTTTTTTTGTTGTGAATTTTTCCGCCTTGTCATTTTGTCCAGATAAGAGTTTATGAAGGAGCAAGTAAAATACTAAAGGGTGGCAACAACCCCAGGAAAATATGCTTTAGCCAAATCAGAAGAGATCCCAAATTGTGAGGGGGGAGAAAGGGGATAAAAAGGGGCTCAAAAAGAAAAAAAAAAAAGAAACTATTAAAAAAAAGAAAGCCGATAAAGAAAAAATATAAAAAGAGGAAAAAATATATATATATTAGATAAACTATTTAAAAAAACGTTAAAAAAGAAAACGGTAAAAGTTAAAAAAATTTAGCAGAAGAAGAGAAAAGAAAAAAAAATTGAAAAAGAGAAAAAAAAATTAAATTAACTGCAAGGCTAAAAAATCATGGGGAGAAAGCCATGAGTTCCGTGCTTTGCTTTCTTCTCCTCTGGAATTCCGCCGCTCTCCTTGGTAGGTGAACTTGGTCCTGGCTGGGTTTCCCGTAGATCTTCTGGGGGAGGGGCCCGTTGTAGTGATTCTCAAGCGTCTTTGCCCCAGGCGGAGTTGCACCGCCCTTACCCGGGGCCGCGCTGAGTCATCCGCTCGGGTTCGCTTTCGGGAGCTTTTGTTCCCTGAGCGCTTTCCGTAGAGTCCGGAGGACGGGAATGAAGATGGCGGCCTCCCGGTGTCCGGCCCGGAGGAGCCGAGAGCCCGGGGCCCCACTCCTCAGTGCGCCCTCAGAGAACAGCGCCAAATGACTCCCGTCACCCTGGCCTCCGGCCGCGCTCCGAGCTGACCGAGCCTGCGACCGGTTCCAGGCAACCCCGAGCTGAGAGTCACTCCTCGGCTCTGTCTCTGCAGCCGGCTTCCCCGTTCCAATACCGGTAAGCTCTGCGACACTCAGACACCCCCGATCCTTCTGCGACCCTGCGGGACCTGAGGCCGCGCTGACCCCGCCTGGGCTTCACCCCAGTTAAGCCTCTGGAGCGATGTCCCTCCGCGGAACAGACTTTTAAAAGTCCTGATTTTGCTCCGTTGCTCCGCCGCTCGCCGGGGCCGGCCCCTCCCCCCCGTCTATCTTCCCATCGCTTTGGATTCACTTCTCCGCCAGTCCTACCTTGCAGAAAGTGGTTGATTTTCTGTTTCTGGAATTGCTGTTCTTCTTCTCTTCAATCTCCCGTTGGATTTGTAGGTGTTTGCAATCTTTAGATAAGCTATTTAGCTGATCTCCCGCTACCCGAAGTAGTCTCAGCTGCTACTTCTCCGCCATCTTGACTCCTCTTCTCCTCGGTTTTATCCATAGGCGTGCTGACCCTGAATGGAAGCTCTTCTTTATGTCGTACTTAAAAAATGTGGACCACATGGGGCGCCTGGGTGGCTCAGTGGGTTAAAGCCTCTGCCTTCAGCTCATGTCATGATCCCAGGGTCCTGGGATCGAGCCCCACATCAGGCTCTCTGCTCTGCAGGGAGCCTGCTTCCCTTCCTCTCTCTCTCTGCCTGCCTCTCTGCCTACTTGTGATCTCTGTCTGTCAAATAAATAAATAAAATCTTTAAAAAAAAATGTGGACCACAGAGAAGTGGGTTTTAACTGATTATCTGTCAGATTTAACCAGGTGAGCGCCGAGAACTCTGTTCAGGGCGCTTGTGGACACTGCCTGGGGAGGCCAGGGGGGCATCGGCAGCTACAAGGCAGACATGTCCTCAGTTTGTCCTGTGTCTGGGAATTCAGCATGAAAACAGCACCTCCCTGAGACCAGCGCATCCCAAACAGCGGATAAAGCAAAGGGGTGGGGAGATACCAGAGGTCAACCAGGACTGTCTCGGGCTCACTGGAGCTCCCGCCATGGCCCTTCACAGCTCAGCAAGTTCGGAGCCCGAGGTGAGCACTGCAGAAGCTTGCTGCTCTCCTTCTGAGGCATCTGCCTCGTGGGCAAATGGCAAGGCAGAGGGAAGCCGCACCTTCTTCGGGCGCGCTGTGGATGAAAAGGAAAGCTAAGGGACAAGGAAGTGTTCAAGGGAAGTTGGAGGCATCAAAGGGCTTGCTGGCTGCCTCTTCCAGCTCAGTCTCTTTAATGCCTTTTCTCCTGGAATGTGGTTATGTTTGTCAGCCAGGCTCTGGCCCGGGACGGGGGCGCCCTTCTATCTGTTCTCTGTGTGAGGGGCTCACCCAGCACGGGAGCCTGCGGGAGTGCTGGGAGATCTGGGGGCAGGTCAGGCCGCTGGCGCAGACAGGGGGGCACTGCCCTCAAGACGACATGAGATGAGGGTGGTCAGCCTGAAGCCCTGCACGCAGAGCTCCCAGAGTCCCGAGCAGGGGTGAGGCGGGCTCTCACACAACAGCCGGCCATTCTCCCTGTCCTCGCTGGAGAGGAATGGCTGGCCCAGTCCCTGCATGGGTGCGCGCCGCTCGCCCGCAGCAGCGGCGTGAACAACAACCCGCCACGAAGTCACGCTCTCTGCTGGGAACCTGGGATCAGAATATCCAAGAACTATCAGTGAGCATTACTACCGCTAATTAAAGAGTTCTAGGGAAAGAGGAATGTCACCTAAAGGAATATTTTAGTTATTTCAAATTGTTGGGAAAGGGCAATATGAGGCAGTTCCGTTTTCTAGTTAGAGGTTATATCCCTTCCCTGAGCAGACATCCCAACTTGGGGGGTCAGTGGCTCTGCCACTGCTAACCTTCAACCTCAGATACTGCAGCTCACCTCTGACACCCCCTTCTCACCTGCCAGCCCACAGTCTATGAAAAATCTAATGGAAAACAAAACAAAAACCCCAGCCCCATGAGAACCTCCAATACGTGGATGTCCACATACTCGTGGCCTCCTGCCCACCCCAATGTCCCATGTATATTGAGCTCAAGTAGGCGGACTTTGTATCTCCACATTTTAGATGGAACTTTCCACAATGTTGCACTTTTCTTCTTTCTGATTCAGTTATTTTATAAGTAATTTCACCTTTTATCAGAGCCTTAGACCATCGCGACAGGGTTGCCTGGTGCTTTAATGACAGTGAACACTCTCGTTTGCTCATTATCTGCCAGGAACTAAACTAAGTACCTTATACTAATAAAATAATGTATCGCTCTGAAGAGCCCTATGAAGTAATAGACACTATTATTATCAAATTTTGCATATAAAGAAACTGAATTTTGTTTGAAGGCTAAGTGTTTTCCAGAAAGTTTGCAACCTGTGAACACTTACCCAGGCACTGAACTTTGATGCGCTGATCTCCGGGAACGAGCTTGTAGGATCTCAGTCTCCACTGTATTATGTAAAATTAGCTGCATGTATGCTAACTTACTCTGGACAGGACAGAATTTGGAGTTCTGTTGCCTTTTTTTGTAATAAGCTTTTTATTTTAATTTTTTAATGATTTTTTTTATTTTGTTGTGTTAGTCACCACATAGTACATCATTAGTTCTTGATATCGTGTTCCATGATTCATTGTGTATAACACCCAGTGCCCCATGCAATCCATGCCCTCCTTAACTAAACCCATCACCAGGCTCACCCATCCCCCCCTCCCCTCTAAACCCTCAGTTTGATTCCTGGAGTCCATAGTCTCTCGTGGTTCGTCTCCCCTTCTGATTTCACCCTTCTTCATTTTTCCCTTCTTTCTAATAATGTCCACCATGCTACTCCTTATGTCTGCATATAAGCGATACCATATAATAATTGTCTTTCTCTGCTTGACTTATTTCACTCAGCATAATCTCCTCCAGTCCCATCCATGTCAATGCAAATAGGAAATAGCTGAGAGCCTTTCCCTTAAGATCAGGAACAGGACAAGGATGATCACTCTAGCCACTACTATTTAACACAGTACTAGAAGTCCTAGCAACAGCAATCAGACAACAAAAAGAAATAAAAGGTATTCAAATTGGTAAAGAAGAAGTCAAACTCTCTCTCTTCACAGATTACATGACACTTTATGTGGAAAGCCCAAAGACTCTACCCCCAAATTACTAGAACTCATAACAGCAATTCAATAATGTGGCAAGATGCAAAATCAATGCCCATAAGTCAGTTGCTTTCTTATACACTAACAATGTAAATGTAGAAATATAAATTATGGAATTGATTCCATTTACAATAGCACCAAAAAACAGATACCTTGGAATAAACCTAACCAAAGAGGTAAATGATCTATACTCTAAAAACTACAGAACACTTATGAAAGAAATTGAAGAAGACACAAAAAGATTGAAAAACATTCTATGCTCATGGAGGGAAGAATAAACATCGTTAAAATGCCTGTGCTGCCTAGAGCAATCTGTATTTTCAGTGCATCCTGATCAAAATAACAATGGCATTTTTCAAAGTGCGGGAACAAACTATCCTAAAATTTGTACATAATCAGAAGACCCCCGAATCGCCAAGGAAACATTGAAAAAGAAAAACAAAGCTGGGGGCATCATGTTGCCTGATTTCAAGCTATATTACAAAGCTGTGATCACCAAGACAGCATGGTACTGACACAAAACAGACACAAAGATCAGTGGAACAGAGTAGAGAACTCAGATATGGACTCTCAACTCTATGGTCAAGTAATCTTCGACAAAGCAGGAAAAAATATCCAATGGAAAAAAGTCTCTTCAATAAATGGTGCTGGGAAAATTGGACAGCTATATACAGAATGATAATGGACCATTCGCTTACACCATACACAAAGATAAACTCCGAATGGATGAAAGACTTCAATGTGAGCAGGAATCCATCAGAATCCTAGAGGAGAACACAGGCAGTGACCTCTTTGACGTCAGCCGCAGCAACTTCTTTCAAGACACGTCTCCAAAGACAAGGGAAATAAAAGCGAAAATGAACTACTGGGACTTCATTAAGATCAAAAGCTTCTGCACAGCAAAAGAAACAGTCAACAGAACAAAGAGACAACCCACAGAATGGGAGAAAATATTTGCAAATGACACCACAGATAAAGGGCAGGTATCCAAGATCTATAAAGAACTTCTCAAACTCAACACCCCAAAAAACAAATAAGTCCAAAAATGGGCAGAAGACATGAACAGACACTTCTCCAGAGAAGACATACAAATGGCTAAAAGACATATGAAAAAACATTGAACATCATTAGCCATCAGGAAAATGCAAATCGAAACCACACGGAGATGCTACCTTATACCAGTTAGAATGGCAAAAATCAACAAGGCAAGAAACAACAAATGTTGGAGAGGTTGTGGAGAAAGAGGAATCCTCTTACCCTGTTGGTGGGAATGAATTTTGGCACAGCCACTTTGGAAAACCATGTGGAGGTTCCTCAAAAAGTTATAAATAGAGCTATGCTATGACCCAGCAATTGCACTACTGGGTATTTACCCCAAAGATAGAGATGTAGTGAAAAGAAGGGCCACATGTGCCCCAAGGTAATAATTTTTTTAGTATAGAGAGAGCCTATATACCTTCTCCCAGATTCTCCCACTGTTAGTATTTACCTTTCTATGGCAGATTTGTCGCAAATAATGAACCAATATTGACATCTCACTATTGGTTGAAGTGCATACTTTATTCATATTTCCTTAGTTTTTGCCTAAGATCCTTTCTCTGTCCTGCCATCCCATCCAGGGTTCCCTTGCATATTAGTTGTCAGGTCTCCCGAGGCTGCTTCTGCTGAGATGATTTCTCAGACTTTGTTTTTGATGGTCTTGATGGTTTTGAGGAGTCCTGGTCAGATTAGTTTGTAGAATGTCCCTGCATCTGCACCAGTGTTATGTTTCTCTCCTGGACAGACTGGATAACATGTCTCTGGAATGGAGGTCCCAGAGGTAAAGTGCCATTGTTGTCACCCATTATCAAGTATCCCTGCTGTTCACTTGATTTATGACTGTCAGCATTGACCTTGGTCAGCAGCTGAGGTCATGTTCATGGAGCTCTCCAAGGAAAGGTACTTGCACTCCTTTCAATCCTATCCTCTTTGGAAGGAAGTCACCATGCATACATGCAAGTCAGGACTGGAGGCCTCTCCTCCACCTGACTCAAGGGTAGACTACGTAATTTATTGGAAATTCTTCTGCATGGAAGACTTATTTCTTCTCCTCCATTCATTTCTTTAATCTCTTATTTATATAAGTGTGAACTCATTGATAATTATTTTGCATTTTGGGCTTTAATCTAATACTACATTTTTAATTTTCTTGCTCACATTTTTTCAGCTTTGGCCTTTGTGAATTTTCCAGGGTAGCTCCTGTGTCCCTCTGACAAGTCCACATGGCTGTGATATTTGAGCATTCCCTTGCTTTCTGGAACTGTAAGATGTTCCAGGCTCATCTTATCTATGTCTTGCCTCTTTCTAGAACCAGTCATTTCCCCAAGCAACCCCAGTTCCTGTCACAGAGGGACGGTATCTGAAACCAAGATATGCCTTCTGAGAGTGCTCACCGTTCCGGGCATCGCGGCTTCTTGGCCCCTCGGCCGACAGAGCTAGGGAGCGTCACCTGCCAGAAACACACAGAGCCGGTCACTTCTCCATCTCGTTGTCTATTTCTACACTAAGCTAAACCCAAGTGCATACAGCTATCTCCAAACCTATGTCAGCACCACTCAGCTCATTCCAGCCGTGTGCTCCATCCCATCATAGCCTTCCGTCCTGCATCTTGTGACCTGGGTCTCCCCTCCTAGAAGACTTCCCATAGCAGTTTACTTCTCTTCCCATCTATGCAGCGTTAGAATAAAATGACAAGTTTTGTTTGAATTGTGGGCAAAATACAAGAAGCTGACTCAAAGTGAGAGTTTGAAAGGCCCTCCATGCTTAAAATTTCCAGGTAAGAACTTGTACTGTCTCACGGGGCCTCTGAGAGGACTTTGATATCTGAAGTCTGTCCTCAGCTCAGTTCTAAACAAGTGAAGGGGGGTGGATGATTTCATATAGCTAGGCTATCTACATTGCTGTGTGTGAGTTTCCATGTAAATAGCAGTGAGTTTTTATTACCAGAGACACTTTTGTGTTTCCCAGATTTTTAATTTAAATATGAGATTCCTGGGGCACCTGGGTGGCTCAGGGGGTTAAGCCTCTGCCTTCAACTCAGGTCATGATCTCAGGGTCCTGGGATCAAGCCGTGCATCGGGCTCTCTGTCCCACGGGGAGCCTGCTTCCTCCTCTCTCTCTGCCTGCTGCTCTGCCTACTTGTGATCTCTGTCAAATAAATAAATAAAATCTTTAAAAAAATATGAGATTATTGCTCTTCAGTACTCCTCAGGATCATTTCTTCAGAACTTACAGACGTGAAGGAATATGTGATCAGCCTATTACAATTGGTTTATTATTTATATTATGACACACATAAAGACCATAGAGGCCTCTTGTCTGAGTCTTCACATGGTCTTTATTACTCATAGACGATCTGCTGAACTATCTCAAAAGTATCTGAGGAATTTCCAGGTCCTGGAAGGTGGAGACCTCGGGGAAATATACAAAGGGCTCACCTGAAGCCAGCAGACTCCAGGGCCGCAGGAGCCAGCATAAAGGCTGAAGAAGGAAGTGAAAGCACCAGGCCCCAGGCTGGGGGCAGGCCGGAGTCCAAGGACTCAAGTATGGAGCCTAGAAGAGGTCTCCTCTCTTGAGGACAAAAATACCAGTTGTCCGTCTATCATAGCTGATGACATATTCAGGTCAGTCGTATTTTAAATATTTGGCCCCTTTCTCTGCGTACTCATGAGGCAACTATCCTGACTAGGGGACCACCATAGGCATGCTGCTCTCTAACCTCATACGTGAACCTCCTAGATTCACATTGGCATTGCTCAGCATTTGCTTCTCTGAGTACTGAGTAGGCAGGGGGAGCCAGGGCAAGGGCAGGGGAAAGTGTGTGAGAAGTGTGTATTCTGCACTTGGTAAGTAACACTGGACTCCCACTGAACACAACAGAGCAATACTTCCTCTCAAAGCCCACACAGGTGACAGAAATGGGATTCTGTGGAGGCATGAACCCAATGAGATAGGACCGTGAAACAGAAGGAAAGGTGACGGCCACACCTCAGTGGCAGAAAGCCTGTGGATGAAACAAACTGTTCCTGTACCAGTGCCTGGAGACAGGCAGATCTGGGCCTCAGAGTCCCAGGAATGCTAAGAAATTAGGGGGTCATGTGGAGGTGGGTGGAGAGTAGAAGCACTGTTTGAAGGTCCGCTCAAGTAGCAGCCATGTTCCTTGTAGACCCTTTTCCTCACCTTGGAAGTGGCCAAGCCTCTCACGGCAGGTCAGAGCCCAGGACCTGTGTCCTCGGACGGACTGAGTCACAGGAGTGGAGAGAACAGGTGCACACCTGAAGTGTGTGGGAGGCATTTGGAGGATGAGGCCACACGCTGCATGTGGATCCCCTAAACTTCCACTATAGACTCGTGGCAAATGGGCTTGAACACCACAGGGAGAATTCTGTAGGATTTTTTTCTAAGAATGAGATTTTCTAGACAAAAATGTACTAACCTACATCTGGAGCTTCCCTGGTGAAGTAGCTCAGCCAGACCACACCCCCCCCCCCCCCCCCGAGGAAGCTTATGTGTTGACAAGTACGTGCCTTTACACAGAGTCTCAAGCCAGCTTTGGAGGGAAGGATGTCTAGATGTCTGAGAACAGTGTCTAAGAAGAGAAATAGACATGAAACCAAATGAAAGAAAAGAAACTCTCAGAAACCTGTGGGAAACAAAAGCTACAGAAGAAATTTTTTTTTAAAATGACATTTTTGGGACAGCAAGAGAAGGTAATGCATACCTAAAATAAGAATGAGAATTTATATGAAAAGGAGGAAAATCTAGAGACTGGGAAAGACCTCTTACATATTGAAACTCGATTACACAGAAAGTGTCATGACTGTCGAAGAGCCATACCTGAACTCCAGTGTCAGACTAAGAGATCCAGATAACAAGAAAGAAAACAAGAGAATGAAAAAATCATCAAAGAACTAAATTGAAAATATGCCCACAACCGAAGGACACAAGTTTATAGATGAAGGAGCCTCATTGAGGGCCCAAATTATGGTCAAAAAGGAGCCCACATCAAGACACATAATCCTGAATTTCAAAGCCCATCGGAAGGGTGGGGAAAGACCACATAAAAAAAGCCTGAGGAACCAGAAGCCCAAGGAGCCCTGTGTGCAAGTACACAGGAGAGGTACTTGCAAGATTCTGAGGGAAAGTGGTTTCCAACCCAGAATTCCATCCAATAAACTAATAATAAAGCATGAGACTTAGAATAAGAAAGTAGGAGAAGACAAGGTACGGGAGAGCCCTTGACCACATTCCCCAATCCCTGTTTCCTTATTACCAAAACCACAGTTTTGCTCATGACAGGGAAGAGCCCCCAAAACAACCCGAGCATCAAGGGGTGCTCACATTACATCAGTCTGCTCATGAAGGGTGTGCAGAGTTCTGTGCCAAAGGCTTTCTTCCCTCCCGAAGAGAAGGACAAAGATGCACAAGGAGAAGCCTTGGTTCCTTCTTTCGGGAACACAGGCGTGAGGTCAGAAGCAAAGCTCAGTATGACATCATGAAATCACGGGATGGATGTGACATCCTGATGACACAGCAGATGCCACATGAAACCGGAGGTCCCTCACACTTCCTGCCATGTGAACAACAAAAGAAACCCCAAACTCTGCCGTAAGGGTTATGTTTTCTGCTACAAGCAGTCAAATGCAACACAGACACATACATGTCAATAATTAGCCTCCTACGAAGACACTAAAGGATGTCAAGCACCTGAATTCAGGTGGTAGACAAAGTGAGCAAAAGGGTGTGGGACTCAACTCAGGAAGGAGGATAAGGGATTTTCCAATACAGTGACTGGTACAGCTCCCTGGATAGCCCCAATGCACATGCCCGGGGGAGACATGCCAGAGACACACCAGGAGGACCTAGGGTTCTAGACCAGATGTCCAAAAATGCCATGCCTCTGATGGAGAGGTTCTCCTTCTGGTAGAATAAATGCATAAATAAGATAAATTAGCAAATAAGATCAGTGGTACCTCCAGGGCAAACAAACAAAAAATTGTGACAAGAAGGGAAGGTAGGTATTACATCTATGAGCCCCAGTTATGAAGAATATTAATGTGGTCATGATATTGGAGATGCTGGATATTTTCTAAGTTATAATATAACTGCCTTTGGAGGTTGGGTGAGGAAGTGTTGGTACCTTTGGAGTGGAGATGAGAACTCCAAATCCTCATCTTCAAAACTAGGGAGTCGATAGATATTACCTCATTAAAAATAAACAAGAAAGCAATAGAGCAATGGAATTCAGAAATACAAAGGCAAACGTCAGAATAATAGGCAAATATGAGAATGAATAGGTAAAATTGAAGGTGGCTACTTCTGACCATAGAATGAATGATGGATGACAAACGATTTTCCTCAAAACCTGTAGAACCAGACACTTGGGTGGTGCAGTTGGTTAAGTGTCCGACTCTTGACCTCGGCTCAGGTGATGGTCTCAGTGTCATGGGATGGAGCCCCACCTCAGGGTTCAAGCTTGTGAGAAGTGTGCTCCAGCTTCTCTCTCTCCATCTGCCCCTCCCCCCACTTGCCCTCACACACACTCTTTCTGAAATAAAGAAATAAAATCTTTAAAAAATAAAAAAAAACAGACTCCAAGTGAACGTATAATTTTGATACAGCAAAACACATTAAAGGAATATATTCCAGAAGTGCTAAGGTTAGGTTTATGTTAACACCTTCATTTTTATTCTGAAAAAATGGAAAGACTTGTTTTCCTCCTCATCATCTGGCTCATTCTCTAATTCTCTGCCCCTTTCATTTTAGCGTATTTCTAACCTAGTGATAAATAATCAAAATAAAAGAACAAATAAAAGGTAATATTAGATTTCAAAGTACAAATTTTCTCTGCTAAAATCTCATCTATCTTTAGAGTATAATGAATATGTATAATTTATACCTTTACAAAAAATGGCCACAGGTTAGTTTGCCCACTTGTAGATGCATCCAAACACCAAAATCCATGAGTCTTGTTCCTTATACAAAATATTGCAAAAGGACCTCCAATCCCACTCCCCAACCCAAATTCTCCTTCTTAAACCCACTGTATTAATTCTGTATAACCTACCAGAATGAATTCAAGGTGTGTGCGGCTGCATTCATCTCTGGAAGCTCCGGGATCCGTGTGTTCCCAAGCCCATTGTTGGCTGAAGCCACCCCCTTGCCTCCTAACACTGGGGCCTTTGGCCCTTTGCAGCTGGTCAGCTGGGATCAGACTGTATTCCTGGAGGCTGCCCACATTTCTCCGCATGCTTTCCATACGACTGCCCTCCTAATGTTTTATTTGGGCTTTGCACTCACTGGCACAAATGACTTTGTTGCTTATGTTATTTAAATTATTCTGTCTGTCTCTCTTTTATTAAATAATGGTTATTATACGAATGCTTACAAGTTAAACATGAGTCTGATATGAATCCATTATGTGGACGAAAACGACTTAGAAGGATGAGACTCTTTCGTAGCTGCTTAAGGCCATCACTGGAGCAAAGTGGTATGAGGTATTCTTTTTTACTCCCCAATTATTGGATATTGTACTTCCAAATAATTATACAAGGAGGAAAGAACTCCTTTGTTATACTCAAACAGTTTAAAGCTGTTATTTCTGCACCGATGAATCGGAAGCTCTATATTGCATTTATGTGCGTTTTGCCCTTTTCCTGTCTGAAGTCATTGTCATCACAAGAATTTGCAGTGGCACCAGAGTTTGTCAGTGAACCCTGGCATTGTCTTGGACAACAGCTATTCCTATACAGATGGCAAACTGTTAGCATGTGGAAGATGAATGAAAAGGAAGATCAAAAGTGACAGAAATCAAATATTCACCTGGGCTCCTCTTCCATGCCTCCTCTTCCTCTAATCATGGACCTCAGGAGCCGCCCTGTCAGAAAGATGGGTTCTCCAAACCCTGCTCTCACTTGGGAAAGTGCACACGTCTCCTCTCGCAGGCCCTGCATTTCAGGCCCGGGTTACCACTGCCGCCAGCCACTTCTTGGCACTTGATCTTTTTTTTTTTGGTAGCCTTCCCTGAAAGCAAAGCTTTGTAGATGCCATATACATTTTTTAAAGGCTTGTAGGGAAGAAAAAACAACATAACGAGGACATCGACTGTGCTCCCAGAATACAGAGCAGCGATCCAATGAGTAAGTGGAGAGGATGCGCCTAATGCCTTTCGGGGCTGTCAGACAGGAGTTCCTCCTCACATCACCCAAGCTGATACTGGCCACCCCACCATTAAGGACTCATTCCCTGAGGACCTCGTCTTTGAATCTCCAACAGCCACATTTTACCCTGTAAGTGTCCCTGTGCAGAGTCTCAGTCTACTGCAGCCTCACTTTGATGAGATCAACCTTAGGAAGAATTCGTCATTCACAGGGAAGCTTTACATACCTCTGGCAGGATGACAAGGCTTTGGGGTTTGCTCAGAGAAGCACTGGGAGGGGATCAGAAGGAAATATTTCTCTTCACAACTTGACGCAGGGCTAGTCCCACATATGTCATCCTGAGAAAACAACAAAGTTCAGCATTAGCCATTTGGGTAAATTTTTTTCTCTTTCTTTCCCCGTCTGAACATTCATCTGTTTCCAGTCCGATGACTGACCTCACCTGGGTACTCAAAGGGAACTCAGGTCCCTCTGGTGCCTACCACTGCCTAACTGCAAAGGAGGCAAAACTGTTGGTTAAAGACAAAGCTCTGACTCCTGGGGGACACATTATTAAGCAAATGTTTCATTATTAGAGGTGACTAATATAATATAATAAAAAAATTCTAAGTTCCTGAAACTATTTAACCCTTTCTGAAATGGGGAAAAAGCAAAGTCAGCATTTTTATCACAGCTCAAGAAACAATTTTGCTCTTAAATTTTTTTATAATTCATCCTTTCTACTGAGACCAGTGAGTCACATTAGATTACAGCCCTAAGGAGGAGGAGTCAAGATGGCGGAGAAGTAGCAGCTGAGACTACTTCGGGTAGCGGGAGATCAGCTAAATAGCTTATCTAAAGATTGCAAACACCTACAAATCCAACGGGAGATTGAAGAGAAGAAGAACAGCAATTCCAGAAACAGAAAATCAACCACTTTCTGCAAGGTAGGACTGGCGGAGAAGTGAATCCAAAGCGACGGGAAGATAGACCGCGGGGGGAGGGGCCGGCTCCCGGCGAGCGGCGGAGCAACGGAGCAAAATCAGGACTTTTAAAAGTCTGTTCCGCTGAGGGACATCGCTCCAGAGGCTTAACTGGGGTGAAGCCCGGGCGGGGTCAGCGCGGCCTCAGGTCCCGCAGGGTCGCAGAAGGATCGGGGGTGTCTGAGTGTCGCAGAGCTTACCGGTATTGGAACGGGGAAGCCGGCTGCAGAGACAGAGCCGAGGAGTGACTCTCAGCTCGGGGTTGCCTTGAACCGGTCGCAGGCTCGGTCAGCTCGGAGCGCGGCCGGAGGCCAGGGTGGCGGGAGTCATTGGGCGCTGTTCTCTGAGGGCGCACTGAGGAGTGGGGCCCCAGGCTCTTGGCTCCTCCGGGCCGGAGACCGGGAGGCCGCCATCTTTATTCCCGTCCTCCGGACTCTACGGAAAGCGCTCAGGGAACAAAAGCTCCCGAAAGCGAACCCAAGCGGATGACTCAGCGCGGCCCCGGGTAAGGGCGGTGCAACTCCGCCTGGGGCAAAGACGCTTGAGAATCACTACAACGGGCCCCTCCCCCAGAAGATCAACGGGAAACCCAGCCAGGACCAAGTTCACCTACCAAGGAGAGCGGCGGAATTCCAGAGGAGGAGAAAGCAAAGCACGGAACTCATGGCTTTCTCCCCATGATTTTTTAGCCTTGCAGTTAATTTAATTTTTTTTTCTTTTTCAATTTTTTTTCTCTTCTTCTGCTAAATTTTTTTTAACTTTTACCGTTTTCTTTTTTTAACGTTTTTTAAATAGTTTATCTAATATATATATTATTTTCCTCTTTTCATATTTTTTCTTTATCGGCTTTCTTTTTTTTAATAGTTTTTTTTTTTTCTTTCTTTCTGAACCCCTTTTTATCCCCTTTCTCCCCCCTCACAATTCGGGATCTCTTCTGATTTGGCTAAAGCATATTTTCCTGGGGTTGTTGCCACCCTTTTAGTATTTTACTTGCTCCTTCATAAACTCTTATCTGGACAAAATGACAAGGCGGAAAAATTCACAACAAAAAAAAGAACAAGAGGCAGTACCAAAGGCTAGGGACCTAATCAATACAGACATTAATAATATGTCAGATATAGAGTTCAGAATGATGATTCTCAAGGTTCTAGCCGGGCTTGAAAAAGGCATGGAAGATATTAAAGCAACCCTCTCAGGAGATATAAAAGCCCTTTCTGGAGAAATAAAAGAACTAAAATCTAACCAAGTTGAAATCAAAAAAGCTATTAATGAGGTGCAATCAAAAATGGAGGCTCTCACTGCTAGGATAAATGAGACAGAAGAAAGAATTAGCGATATAGAAGACCAAATGACAGAGAATAAAGAAGCTGAGCAAAAGAGGGACAAACAGCTACTGGACCACGAGGGGAGAATTTGAGAGATAAGTGACACCATAAGACGAAACAACATTAGAATAATTGGGATTCCAGAAGAAGAGGAAACAGAGAGGGGAGCAGAAGGTATATTGGAGAGAATTATTGGAGAGAATTTTCCCAATATGGCAAAGGGAACAAGCATCAAAATCCAGGAGGTTCAGAGAACCCCCCTCAAAATCAATAAGAATAGGTCCACACCCTATCACCTAATAGTAAAATTGACAAGTCTTCGTGACAAAGAAAAGATCCTGAGAGCAGCCCGGGAAAAGAAGTCTGTAACGTACAATGGTAAAAATATTAGATTGGCAGCAGACTTATCCACAGAGACCTGGCAGGCCAGAAAGAGCTGGCATGATATATTCAGAGTACTAAATGAGAAAAACATGCAGCCAAGAATACTATATCCAGCTAGGCTATCATTGAAAATAGACGGAGAGATTAAAAGCTTCCAGGACAAACAAAAACTGAAAGAATTTGCAAATACCAAACCAGCTCTACAGGAAATATTGAAAGGGGTCCTCTAAGCAAAGAGAGACCCTAAAAGTAATAGATCAGAAAGAAACAGAGACAATATACAATAACAGTCACCTTACAGGCAATACAATGGCACTAAATTCATCTCTCTCAATACTTACCCTGAATGTTAATGGGCTAAATGCCCCAATCAAAAGACACAGGGTATCAGAATGGATAAAAAAACAAAACCCATCTATATGTTGCCTACAAGAAACTCATCTTAAACCCGAAGACACCTCCAGGTTTAAAGTGAGGGGGTGGAAAAGAATTTACCATGCTAATGGACATCAGAAGAAAGCTGGAGTGGCAATCCTTATATCAGATCAATTAGATTTTAAGCCAAAGACTATAATAAGAGATGAGGAAGGACACGATATCATACTCAAAGGAACTGTCCAACAAGAAGATCTAACAATTTTAAATATCTATGCCCCTAACGTGGGAGCAGCCAACTATATAAACCAATTAATAACAAAATCAAAGAAACACATCGACAAGAATACAATAATAGTAGGGGATTTTAACACTCCCCTCACTGAAATGGACAGATCATCCAAGCAAAAGATCAACAAGGAAATCAAGGCCTTAAATGACACACTGGACCAGATGGACATCACAGATATATTCAGAACATTTCATCCCAAAGCAACAGAATACACATTCTTCTCTAGTGCACATGGAACATTCTCCAGAATAGATCACATTCTTGGTCCTAAATCAAGTCTCAACCGGTATCAAAAGATTGGGATCATTCCCTGCATATTTTCAGACCACAATGCTCTAAAGCTAGAACTCAATAACAAGAGGAAATTTGGAAAGAACCCAAATACATGGAGACTAAACAGCATCCTTCTAAAGAATGAATGGGTCAACCAGGAAATTAAAGAAGAATTGAAAAAATTTATGGAAACAAATGATAATGAAAACACAACAGTTCAGAATCTGTGGGACACAACAAAGGCAGTCCTGAGAGGAAAATATATAGCGGTACAAGCCTTTCTCAAGAAACAAGAAAGGTCTCAGGTACACAACCTAACCCTACACCTAAAGGAGCTGGAGAAAGAACAAGAAAGAAACCCTAAACCCAGCAGGAGAAGAGAAATCATAAAGATCAGAGCAGAAATCAATGAAATAGAAACCAAAAAAACAATAGAACAAATCAACGAAACTAGGAGCTGGTTCTTTGAAAGAATTAATAAGATTGATAAACCCCTGGCCAGACTTATCAAAAAGAAAAGAGAAAGGACCCAAATAAATAAAATCATGAATGAAAGAGGAGAGATCACAACGAACACCAAAGAAATACAGACAATTATAAGAACATACTATGAGCAACTCTACGCCAACAAATTTGACAATCTGGAAGAAATGGATGCATTCCTAGAGACATATAAACTACCACAACTGAACCAGGAAGAAATAGAAAGCCTGAACAGACCCAAAACCAGTAAGGAGATTGAAACAGTCATCAAAAATCTCCAAACAAACAAAAGCCCAGGGCCAGACGGCTTCCCGGGGGAATTCTACCAAACATTTAAAGAAGAACTAATTCCTATTCTCCTGAAACTGTTCCAAAAAATAGCAATAGAAGGAAAACTTCCAAACTCATTTTATGAGGCCAGCATCACCTTGATCCCAAAACCAGACAAGGATCCCAACAAAAAAGAGAACTACAGACCAATATCCTTGATGAACACAGATGCAAAAATTCTCGCCAAAATACTAGCCAATAGGATTCAACAGTACATTAGAAGGATTATTCACCACGACCAAGTGGGATTTATTCCAGGGCTGCAAGGCTGGTTCAACATCCTCAAATCAATCAATGTGATACAACACATTAATAAAAGAAAGAACAAGAACCATATGATACTCTCCATAGATGCTGAAAAAGCATTTGACAAAGTACAGCATCCCTTCCTGATCAAAACTCTTCAAAGTGTAGGGATAGACGGCACATACCTCAATATTATCAAAGCCATCTATGAAAAACCCACCGCAAATATCATTCTCAATGGAGAAAAACTGAAAGCTTTTCCGCTAAGGTCAGGAACACGGCAGGGATGTCCGTTATCACCACTGCTATTCAACATAGTACTAGAAGTCCTAGCCTCAGCAATCAGACAACAAAAGGAAATTAAAGGCATCCAAATCGGCAAAGAAGAAGTCAAAATATCACTCTTCGCAGATGATTTGATACTCTATGTGGAAAACCCAAAAGACTCCACTCCAAAACTGCTAGAACTTGTACAGGAATTCAGTAAAGTGTCAGGATATAAAATCAATGCACAGAAATCAGTTGCATTTCTCTACACCAACAGCAAGACAGAAGAAAGAGAAATTAAGGAGTCCATCCCATTTACAATTGCACCCAAAACTATAAGATACCTAGGAATAAACCTAACCAAAGAGACTAAGAATCTATACTCAGAAAACTATAAAGTACTCATGAAAGAAATTGAGGAAGACACAAAGAAATGGAAAAATGTTCCATGCTCCTGGATTGGAAGAATAAATATTGTGAAAATGTCTATGCTACCTAAAGCAATCTACACATTTAATGCAATTCCTATCAAAGTACCATCCATTTTTTTCAAAGAAATGGAACAAAGAATCCTAAAATTTATATGGAACCAGAAAAGACCTCGAATAGCCAAAGGAATATTGAAAAAGAAAGCCAAAGTTGGTGGCATCACAATTCCGGACTTCAAGCTCTATTACAAAGCTGTCATCATCAAGACAGCATGGTACTGGCACAAAAACAGACACATAGATCAATGGAACAGAATAGAGAGCCCAGAAATAGACCCTCAACTCTATGGTCAACTCATCTTCGACAAAGCAGGAAAGAATGTCCAATGGAACAAAGACAGCCTCTTCAATAAATGGTGTTGGGAAAATTGGACAGCCACATGCAGAAAAATGAAATTGGATCATTTCCTTACACCACACACGAAAATAGACTCAAAATGGATGAAGGATCTCAATGTGAGAAAGGAATCCATCCAAATCCTCGAGGAGAACACAGGCAGCAACCTCTTCGACCTCAGCCGCAGCAACATCTTCCTAGGAACATCGCCAAAGGCAAGGGAAGCAAGGGCAAAAATGAACTTTTGGGATTTTATCAAGATCAAAAGCTTTTGCACAGCAAAGGAAACAGTTAACAAAACCAAAAGACAACTGACAGAATGGGAGAAGATATTTGCAAATGACATATCAGATAAAGGGCTAGTGTCCAAAATCTATAAAGTACTTAGCAAACTCAACACCCAAAGAACAAATAATCCAATCAAGAAATGGGCAGAGGACATGAACAGACATTTCTGCAAAGAAGACATCCAGATGGCCAACAGACACATGAAAAAGTGCTCCATAACACTCGGCATCAGGGAAATACAAATCAAAACCACCATGAGATATCACCTCACACCAGTCAGAATGGCTAAAATTAACAAGTCAGGAAATGACAGATGCTGGCGAGGATGCGGAGAAAGGGGAACCCTCCTACACTGTTGGTGGGAATGCAAGCTGGTGCAACCACTCTGGAAAACAGCATGGAGGTTCCTCAAAATGTTGAAAATAGAACTACCCTATGACCCTGCAATTGCACTGCTGGGTATTTACCCTAAAGATACAAACATAGTGATCCGAAGGGCACATGCACCCGAATGTTTATAGCAGCAATGTCTACAAGAGCCAAACTATGGAAAGAACCTAGATGTCCATCTACAGACGAATGGATAAAGAAGAAGTGGTATATATACACAATGGAATACTATGCAGCCATCAAAAGAAATGAAATCTTGCCATTTGTGACGACGTGGATGGAACTAGAGGGTATCATGCTTAGCGAAATCAGTCAATTGGAGAAAGACAACTATCATATGATCTCCCTGATATGAGGGAGAGGAGATGCAACATGGGGGGTTGAGGGGGTAGGAGAAGAGTAAATGAAACAAGATGGGATTGGGAGGGAGACAAACCATAAGTGACTCTTAATCTCACAAAACAAACTGAGGGTTGATGGGGGGAGGGGGTTGGGAGAGGGGGGTGGGGTTATGGATATTGGGGAGGGTATGTGCTATGGTGAGTGTTGTGAAGTGTGTAAACCTGGCGATTCGCAGACCTGTACCCCTGGGGATAAAAATATATGTTTATAAAGCTGTAAAAAAAAAAAAAAAAAAAGAAAGGATGAATACCCAAGTTTTGTAGCAACATGGATGGGACTGGAAGAGATGATGCTGAGTGAAATAAGTCAAGCAGAGAAAGTCAATTATTATGGTTTCACTTATTTGTGGAGCATAACAAATAGCATGGAGGACAAGGGGAGATGGAGAGGAGAAGGGAGTTGAGGGAAATTGGAAGGGGAGGTGAACCATGAGAGACTACGGACTCTGAAAAACGATCTGAGAATTTTGAAGGGGTGGGGGGTGGGAGGTTGGGGGCACCAGGTGGTGGGTATTGTAGAGGGCACGGATTGCATGGAGCACTGGGTGTGGTGCAAAAATAATGAATACTGTTATGCTGAAAAAAAATAAAAAAAAAAATTTAATTAGATTACAGCCCTAATTCACTTCACTTCCCAACACGGACCTATAAACCCCAACTCAAACCTTGGGACTGGATGGGTATCCCATTGAAATTGCTTATTCAGATGTTGAAACAGATGCAAGGTACACGCACCCTGCACGGCAGGACATCCTGGAGGCCCTTGGGAGCTCCCAGCAGTCCAGCCCACCAGCGCCAGAGTGGCAAGGCCCACATAGAGGGGGTGGAGTTCCAGCCCAGGGCTCCCATCTGCCCGGGGCAGGTGTGGCTGTCTCACAACTTTGGAGCAAGGCAGGTTTGCCTACAAATGGGCAACTAAACAAACACACAAAAATAGTTTTTCAGTGTGTTTTGGACTTCTGAATTGCAGATGACAGATTGTAGACCCATATTTTTATTGCTGCTATGTATGGGGAAGGCACTTAACAAAAAAAAAAAAAAGAAGAAGGAGGAGGAGGAGGAGGAGAAGAAAGAAGAAAGAAGCCTAAACCGATGCATGAGATTGTCGTCTGACTTCCCACAGCACTTCAGAGGAAGGGAGGGGGTGACATCCATGCAATCCTGGGTAACTGTTTGGGGACAGGTCCCATAAGTACAATCATCCAAAAGGTAATAATTAAAGCTATCCTAAAAAAGGCAAGTGAGTTCATTTATTTTGGAGAGTCATAAAATGTAAATTCAACTAAATACATACTTTAGCTGCACCAATTTACAAGAAGTAAACCTAGGGTAACTTAGCAACTACCGCCTCAGAAGAAGAAAGGGTGTTTAAGAATATTCATGATATTCCACCAAAATTAATAGAACTATAACAAAAGAAAGCAACCTAATGGCCAGTCTGCTACTCAGGATGTTCAAACAAAGCACAGGTGTGTAAACTACTAGATGTTAAGTTTACCTCGGTCTGTTCTAGAACCTCCTGCTAGTAGATCAAAGTAGTAAAGACCAATGGATAACAAACAGGGCTTTTGGACCAGAAAGTTCTTTGCTGTTTCAAATGTCCCTTCATTCTTGGGGAAGATGGGGGACAGAGAAGGGCAGCAAAACTAACTTTTTATGAATGAAGTTAGAATTTTCTGTATCAAAATACTTGTTAAGTATCAGCCGATGTGGTGATCAGAAGACCAATTTCCACAAAAGAGAAGAACACATTTTAAAGTAACTGCAAACAGTAAGTTACAGACAGGATATGTGGGCTGAGACTGACCTTCCAAATCCTCAGGAGTGGACAGAGCCACCATGTTTACACACTGACATGTCTCTGTGTTCGCGAACCAGAGCTCAGTGTTAAGACTTGTCATTTCACAGAAGCCCAAGTCCGCCACACACACGAGCTCCCGTGAGTTTGCAGGCTTGTATTAAACTTGGCTTTGGCCCGATACTGTGACTTCCACTCAGCTTTTAAACTATTTTTAACTGGTATAAAATATAGTGCACTGGGAAGCAGTGTCGCCAGCAAGGGTCCTCTTAAAACACTGAAAGAAGTACCAGACACGCCGCCTGGAAAGTCCAACGGGCAAATGAGAAGGAAGAATCACGGGAGAATGGGAAGTGTGCGGGAGACCTGCGGGTCACACAGATAGAGCAGGTGCCAGGGGAATGTGGTGTGGTAACATCTCACATTACTGAATTTCTCATGAGGAAAGGCATCGGGCTAATCATAAATGCAAAGGAAAGTCAGACAAAGGAAAATACACACACGTACGACACTGTGTGTTCACTGACTTTACGTGGGATGCTCACTGGCAAAGGTATCCTCACCACTGCCGGAGTCTACTGTCCTGTTTCTCGGATGTACCTGATCCAGGCTGACTGGCAAACTGTTTAAATAATTTTCCTAATTTTAAGGTGCTGTCACATATGTAAAGCAAAAGCAAAATTGCATCCTGTCATTCACCTTACAGCTCCCTGTCACTTGCCAGGTCTGTCATCATCTTGCCTGTGCCAATGCTGATCAAGTTATCGAAAGCAACCTTCCAAAAAGACATTCTGTTCTGTCTTGATTTCGTTTAGGGAAAGCCTTTGGCAAGTAACAAGGCTGTGTACCTTCACCTGAAGGGTGAAGTGAGCCCTGTGTTCCAGAACAGTCTCCCAATTCCCGGGGAGACAGCACCAGCCTCTGGAGTTTCGAAATGTGGTGAAATCCAGATGAGAAACCTGGGCTCTTCTACGCCTTTGCTGCACGAGGACTGGAGACCAGTGAAGGGACTGCGCTCACATTTAGAAATCAAATTATGAGGGGCGGCTGGGTGGCTCGGTTGGTTAGGGTCTGCCTCCAGCTCAGGTCATGCTCCTGGAGTCCTGGGATTGAGCTCCCTGTCTGGTTCCCTGCTCAGTGGGGCGTCTACTTCTTCCTCTCCCTCTGCTGCTCCCCCTGCTACTTCTCTCACTCTCTCCCAAATAAATACGTAAAATCTTAAAAAAACCAAATATGATTCACGAGACCCAATATTGTCATCAGTATGTCACATGCCCCACAGATGCAGACAAAATATCGAAAGGCGAAGATAAATATTGGTGTTGATAAAGCAACTATTGCCAGAGCCACATTTTATATAACCTCGCCTAAGTATGTATATATATACACACATTTATATATAATAGTAATGATTGAGGTAAAATGTGGGCTTTTCAAAGGTAAATTTCAGAGCCTTGAAAATGGGTGGGGTTGAGGACAGGAAGCTCTTCAAACACGGCTGCAGGACAAGGTGCGGGGGGGGGGGGGACTGAGAGCTCGCCCTGTGTCACCGCCCTGAGGGCGGGTTATAATGACACACGGAAACATGGCAAGAGTCGGATGAAATCAGAGCTTTGCAAACATCGGAACGAAGAAATACAGAGGCACCAGCATGAGGTGCCATCCTTGCTTCTGCCTTGCCCACATCTGTTTGCATCCGCAGATTCATGGAGGGTGAAGGAGCCCTCTGATAGGTGAGAGTCATTGTTACTACTAACAATGTAGTAAACGTTTAGGACAATTAAAGAAATATTTGCTGACCATGCTCCTAAAGTGGGCAAAGGCTGGACCGGCTCTTTCCGGGGAATTCATGAGTAAACTGTCCTCCAAGGCGTCTACCTTAGCCGGTGAAAATAATGCAAAGGCACGTAGGAATCAGCCGGAGACACTCTCCCTGGGGGCAGCTGGCGGACAGATACTTCACAGAGAACTTTGCAGCTGAAACACTTGCACGTAGATACGGCGGGTGTGCCCATTTCACAGACTAGAAATCTGGCTTTGATGAAACTTGCAAAATTATCATGAAGTCACTCTGACAGGAAGTCGAAGAGGCTGCACCGGCTCAGGACTTCGGCACTGTAACCCAGGCACTCTTCACCACACCCTGATGCTTCTCCTAAAACGGAAAGAAGGGGCACAGTGTTCTCCTGACTTCAATGTAAAACAAGGGGAAAGGAGCTTAATCATGTCACACTGGGCATAATTAGAATTGAATTCAAGCTATTTCTCCTAAAATCCGATCTCCAGCTGAGGTCTGGTGGGCAGACTTGCAGTTCAGTGTCACCTGAAGGGTGTTAGGAATTCAGACTCTTGGGACGCACGCACAGAATCACTCCGGGTTGGGGTGGGAGAGCCTCTGGTCTGGGAAGGCCTCCTGCGGTTCGTGCGTTCCCCCACCCCGCCACGTTCTTCAAGTCCGTGGGTGGAATCGCGGCCGCACCGTGTGAAGCAGGAACCCAGGCGCATCCCCTGAGTCTCCTGTTCCTCGGCTTCTTCAACTGCTCGGTCATCACAAGTATTTTCCCATAATATTCCTCAAGTCTTCCTCTCTTCCACACCTCCACGGCCACGCCCAGGACAGTTTTCCCCTGGGGCGGCTGCAAAAGCCTCCTTCTCACCTCCTCCAAGCCATTTTACACACAGAAAACAGAGTCATATTTAACAAACACACACCCACCCCATCCCCAAAGCGTTTGCTGGCCTCTCCTTGCCCTTAGGATGAAGACTGCACCGTGCAAGGTCAGGAAGGCATCGGAGTCTGGCCGCTTTCCCGGTGCCCACAGAGCACAGCCCTGCTCCGCCGTACTGCAGCAGCGGATGCTGTAACCAGGGAGCCCACGACCAAACGCATCAACTTAGTATTGAGACTGGGTGTCTACTGTTGTGACCACAGACAAATGGAAACCACGAACGCCAAACCGTGATATGGAAAGGTCTCAGGTGACCTGTTATATAGGAAAGTGAACAAGGTTCGGGATCTTGGAGAGTCAGCTTTGCCATGTAGTAGCTGTGGGACCTTGGACTTGTCATTTCATGGCTCAAACTTTGGTTTTCCCATTTTATAGAGTCAATAACATTCATCCTAAATTGCCACACAGAGTTGTTCTAAAGATGAAGCAAGACTTAAGAAATCACATTAAAAACTGTCAAGTGCTCCATAAACTCTCTGGGCTCCCCTGCCAAAAGCAAAGCGTGTCTTCTCTCTTTTGTTGTGAAAAGTAGCTGCGCTGTGCCAGACACCTCATCGTGGGCTCCATCAGGTCTGGCACCCAGTGAAATCACTATTGTTTGCGTGGCCTTTGCTGCTGCTTTGTGACGTCATCTTGGCCGGATGAAATCAGAGCTTTGCAAACATCGGAACAAAGAAATACAGAGGCACCAGCATGAGGTGCCATCCTTGCTTCTGCCTTGCCCACATCTGTTTGCATCCGCAGATTCACGGAGGGTGAAGGAGCCCTCTGATAGGTGAGAAGCCAAACCTCACCTACTTTGGTGTTTTTATTATATTAAGTTATATCCTGCTGGGTGCACGTAGCAAAGTTAGAGAAGCCTTTATTGACCTGTTGGCCAGCTTATGCTTGAATTTTGATTTGACGACAGGTTCTGAGAGCCAAAGTTTGGTAACTGGTCCAGGGACAACGGCCCGAACACCCAGAAGTCATATTCTGAATAAATGAAGTAACATCACGGATTCCAACAAACTTGGGCTACGAAGTCTCCTTAGAAGAGCCTACAAAGGAGGAAAGAGCCATTGTCCTACTCACGTGGGAGCAGGAAGCCAAGTGGCCTCGAGTGCCTTGGACAGCCAAGGCACGGGCCAGACGATTCTCAGCAGGCTCACAACTGACCAACTCAACTCTTACTGAAACCAGCCAAAAAGAGAAATCCTTTTTAAATGCCTCTTTCACATCATCATGGAGTTGGAAAGGAAGACATTTTCCGAAACCAAAAACCAGGTGAACAGGAACTTCTAGAACCTCTGAAACAGGCCTCCTCCTTATTTGCTGAACCTGGAGACCTTGCGTTCTGGTTTTCTTGGCCTCTAGGGGCTCAGAGAACAGGACACAAACCCAGGTGCTGCCCGGGGCTGGTGGCCAAGCAGCGCCTCCTTGGAAAGCTGAGCTTCCAGTGCTAGTGCCGGGGAAGAAGGCAGGCTTCAGACTCACAAGCTAAGTTTCCAAATTAGTTACCGTAAAATAATGGGCAACATACAAAGAAAGACTAAAGACTGTCCTCCCACAGCTCTGGCATCAAGTAATCTACAGGTGAGTTACACCCAACTGGCAAGTAGCAAACAATGTCACATTTATGCCAAATAATCTAGAGTATATAAAAGAGTTTTCTCAAATCACTTTATGCAGTTAGCATAGACTTGATTAAGAAAATACAGCAAAGACAATATGAAAAGATCACATCTTGCTAAGAGCAGATACAAAATTGAGATAAAATATTAGCAAAAAATCCAGACACACACACACACAATTATATATCAGAAACCAAGATCAAATTGTATTTTTCCTAGGAGTGCAATATTGTTTGGACATTTAAAAAATCAAACTAAATGATTAACCAAAATAATTACTTAAATCCAGAAAGTCATACGACCATCTTCATAGATGAAGAAAATTTATTTGGTAAAACTTACAACCAATTCATCTTTTATAAAAGCAAAGCCACTACAAAAACCTCTTAGCTAAGTGAAAACAAGTAAAGCAAATACATGCATTTTGTGTCATTTTTTTTCTTCTGTTATAAGCACCGCACAGGGACATTTATGGTACACTTACAAAACGGCAGTGAGAGTAGAAGCAGACGGCAGTTGGTGACCATTGTCCTGGTATGTCTGGGACGGTGCAGGTGTGGGCCTGCAGTCCTCACAATGGCAGACTAAGTCCCCCTTCACACCCAGTGACGCCTTGGTCTGGGTGTTTACAGAGTCATAACACTGGTCTTCATAAAACTTAAGTTAAGCCACGTGAATCCTCTTCTTAAAATCCTGCAATAATTCTCTATTTCACTCATAGTGAACTGAAAACCACCTGTGAGATGCTACAGGAACTACTCCCCTACACGCATGCACATGCTCTCACCCCCCATACACACACGCACACACATGCTCACTCCCTCACACATGCACGCATACGTTCTCACTCCCCTATGCACGCATGCACACACACGCGCACACACAGGCTCTCACTCCCCTACAGACAGGCATGCACACACTCACACTCCCCGCACATGCACACACATTCTCACCTCCTGTAACCTGGGTAACCTCATGCCAACTGCGCGGCCTCCTTGCAGACACACCAGACACACACCAGCTGTTCTCTCTGCTTGGGACGCTCCGTCTCTGATGAGCCACATGCTACCCTAACGGCCTGCCTCCCTCCAGTGTCCATGCAGAGGCCGTCCCTCGGTAAGCCCCACTCCTGCCACATGACCTAAAACTGCTTCTAGTTATTCAACCCACACTCCTGCTGCCCTCTGTTGTCCTTGAACTCAGAACCTGCTGCCTTGTTACATAACTTAACTTTCACTAAGTTATGTAACTATTATTACTCTGTGTATATCCGGTCATCTGTCTCCTTTGACGACTCTGTAATTCCCAGGACGGTGTGACTCACTGCCGTACCCCCGAGCCTGGAGGAATGCCTGAAGTTTCGTGATGGCTCAGTAAATATTTGAGTAGTGTCTGTGATGAGCAAACTCTCGATAAGAACCCGGCAGACCATCCCCTCTCCCCACCAGCCCCCCCAGAATCCCTCCCCGACACCGCTCCCTCCAACCCGGGCAAAGACTGGAAATCAGAACTGCAAAGAGAGCCAGCGGAGGTGCTCTGGGTATCCAGTCTCCACTCTGCACACAAACGGCAACACGCTTAGCAGCTTCGAACAACTCAGACTGACTCTCTTCCCGCTTCTGTGGATCGGGAGTCCAGGAGCCCCCTAGCTCGGGCTCACCAAACTGAAGCCAACTCCCTGGCCGACATCCTCACCTGGGGCCTGGAAGCGCAGGTGGGAAGCACGGGTGGCCGCGTCAGCCTGTGGGCCGTGGCCTTCGGGTAAGAGCGAAGAGCAGCTCTGAGTGCAAGGAGGGACCCGCCATCAGAGTCTTGCCTCACCAGCACGGCTCCAGCTTCCGCAGGAGACCGGGCGGGAGGGCTCGGAGGACACGCCGGCTGGAGCCCGGTGGGGGGTGACAGCAGCCTGGACGGAAGCGGCTTAGAAGAGACGCATTAAGAAAGTGGGAACAAGATACTGTGAAGACGGAGTGGATAATGGGGGCAGAGAGAAAAAGCCCCCAGGGCAGCGGTGCCTCACGCTGGGACAGAATGATTCAAGAGGCACAGGGCCTTCTGTTTGGGACACAGGTTTAAAGTCACTCTGAGTCACCTGCATGGAGCCGCCCACCGGGCGTTGGTCAGACAGAGAAGAGAGCCGGAGGCTCCCACGCTCGAACATCTGGTAGACAACACTGAGCTGACGGCCGCTGGATGGCTCACGTTGTGCCCCGTCTCCAGCAGGTCAAGTCATTCCACAGAAAAACGGCTCCATGGAGAGAGTAAGGGGCCGAGGAGAAGCAACGCGGCCCGAAGGAGCCAACGCAGGGGTAGCCAGCCCTTAGATAAGCAATCTGGCATAGAGGTTTTCAGCAAGTCACTTAATTTCTCCTAATGTTCTAATCTGTTAAATGGAGCTAATAATGCTGACCTGCCTCAAGGAGATGTGCTGAAAATTAATTAACCATTTGAAGTCATTGAGACAGCACAAGTGATTACTTCACATGTTATTATTGTTAGTGTGACACCCACAGGCCCATGTCAGGAGGATCTGAGACATGAAAGAGGCCAGAGAGCAGCTCAGGACCCTGCCTGGCGTCCAGGACTGCGACGGTCTTCAAGGTAGGAGGCAGGCGTATCAGGCCCTCCTTGCTGTCCATGCACCTCAAACTCCCACTCTCCCAGAGCCTCCAGCTCGCATACATCAGAGTTTTGGGTGGTGTGGATATGGGAAGATTTTTGATGACAGAACGCTGGTACTGGTCAGGTCTTTTCCCTCTCAATTTGCAGTCCTAGGGCATCTCACCGTTAGTAAACTCACATCCAAGGAAACCACTCATGTGTCCCGGGCAAATCCCACGCGGACCTCCTCCCTTCCCCAAGCCTGGTGAGTGAATTCCCTTCTCCATCTACCCCCACAGAAGTTCCCCCTTCTAACACTTCCGGCTGGGGACACGTTTTCCCAACTTCTGTCATGACACACCCTTCTCCTTAATCCCTGCCCATTCTTTTCAGTCTCTTGTGGGAAAACTGTTGTTTTTCCAAACCCAAAATATTTCTGTGCCTTAAGACTTTCTCTTTTCTTACTCTGAAATACTGCTCTGGACTTCCAGTGGGAAATGTTTTGGTAGCACCAAGATGTGACAATAAACAGCAAAGAACTAGAGGTAACTGTTAAGACAAGTTTTCAAAAGCTGAGGAGCGCGTCATCTTTAGAAGGAGAAGCCCTCGACGTCGGGGAGAGCGTGAAGTTGCCCGGTGGCACACAGGTGCAGAAATGCTCACCTGAGCCACCACATGAAGTCCGGACATCTCCAGAATACACTGTTTATAAACAGAGGATTATCCACGCCAGATCTGAAAAAGAGTTTTGCACTAATTTGTTAAATTTGCCATCCACATTTTCAAATGGCCAGCGCGGTGTCTTCCATAGATCTCCAACGGGCATTTTAAGACCAGCATGCCCAAATGCGTGCGCGTCCCCTTCTACCACAGATGGGCTGCATCCACAGCTCTGTGGGCATCAAGGCCATTTTCCCTACTGCAGAGACTGACCCTATCAGTCTGTAGCCTGTAGCCCATGTCAGAGTTTCAGAACACATCCAGAATCCAATCCCCCTTTCCACATCTGCTGCTACTGGTCTAGAAAAGCCACCAGGGTGTCTCACCTGATGACCCCAAAACTTTGTGAATAGCCAACCACCCACTTTTCTTGTGTTTTTCTGGAAAGTCTCCTCTCAACATGCGTATGGAGTGATCCTCTTGGAAACGAACGTCTGCACCTGTTCCAGCTCTGTTCAAAACCATGCAATGGCTCCTCCTTTCACTGTAAGTAAAGGGCAAAGTTCTCGAGTTGGATGACAAAGTCCCGCACGACGGAGCTCCTTCTGGCTTCTCTGAGGTCACCTATCTCTCCGTGGCCAGTCTCTGTGCCGCTCTGCTACGTCCCACCTCACCACACTTTCTCCTTCTGACACATCCTGTACCTGGGTTTGCTTCTGCCCTCCATGTTGGGAGGTGACCCCAGGGCAGCTTCTCCCATCCCAGCAGCAGGAAGGCTTGAGCAGGAGCAAGGAGCACAAACCATCTCCTTGCAATGAAAGAAATTCGAAAATCTTTTTCAGAATTAAAATAATAAATTTTCAACTGTCTGGAAAACCTATTTTCAGCATAATGTGCTCACTGCAGAAGGCCTTTGCCAGGCAGGACCGCCCTGCATGAAAGCATCCTTCCTCCACCACCCCACACTTCAGATGGAAGGAGATTGTGGTGAGACACTCAGGAACGTCTTCACCATCTGCGACACTGCGCTCGTCAGATACGACCCCCCCCAAGTTCCCGGCCATCAGCTTCCCAAAGACCGTGTCGTGGGCCTCCCCATGCTGGCCCCACAGCCACGTAGGAGGTGGACGCACCAGTGCGTGACGAGCCCGCTGTCCTCAGGCGGCCTCCGCTGAGCGCGGCAGGGCGGCCGCTGGACTCCCAGCCCGCAGCCCAGTGTGTCCACCCGTAGCGCTGCTCTGGGGCTCCGGGCTTCCCATGCTCCTTGCAGCTCCAAGGACACGTGTCTTCCAAAGGCGATGAGGCACGGACAGAACGGACCCTCTCTCCCGTCCCCTGGAGCTCCCCGGGGGATGCGGGAGGGGAGTCCGCGGAGCCCCGGGGAGCTGCCCGAGTGGCCGGCCCGCCCCGGTTCGGCTGTCCATCCGGAGCGCTCCGGCGGACGAACCGGGCCAGGCGTCTTGGTATCCTCCGACCACGCCCTCCCGCGCACGAGGTCGGGAGCGACGCGGTGACGTGCGAGGCGGACGTGACGCCGGAAACGCCCTCCCGCGCACGAGGTGGGGAGGGACGCGGTGACGTGCGAGGCGGACGTGACGCCGGAAACTCCGTCACGCACGTGCTCTCCAGAGGTCCGCGGGGTGACGTGTGACGTGGCGCGGACTCCCGGCGGGCTCTGGGCGTCAGGGGTGTTTCCGGCTGCGGGTCACGGCGGGGGCGCCGGCGTTCGTTGCGTTCGGGGGTCGCGGGCCGCCAGCACCAAGAGCCCGAGGAAAGCGAGCGGCGGCGGCGAGGGCTGGGTGTGCGCCCCTTCGCGGCCGGCTCGAGTCCCGTCCCTCAGCAAACCTGCGGGACTGAGGTCGGGCCCGTCAAGCCGGCGTCCGCCTCGAGCGCTGCGCAGCGGCCCGAGCGCCTGTGGGGACGCGACGGCCGCACGTCCAGGCCCCGCGCGCTCGTCCGCCGTGGGAGGTGCGGCCGGCGGCCACGCCCCCGTCAGCCCGGGACTGCGTGCGCCGGGGAGGGCCGTGTGGGCGGCCGCAGAGGAAGGGGCGAGAACTCGGGGCCGCTCGGTGCGGGGCGCTGGGCAGGGCTCCGGGAGGGCCGCCGCCCGCACGGCCGCTCCCGTCACCCGGCCCCGACGCCGCGGTCGGTCATCGACGCTGCCCCCGCGGAGCGCGCCCGCCAGCGCGGGTCGAAGGCCGCTGCCCCGTGTGCCGCCGTCGCGCTGCTGTCCGCGCCGCTCTCCGCGCGACGCCGGGCTCGGACCCGGACGGCTGCCGGCGGCGCTCGCGGCTCGCGGAGGGCCCGGCGCTAGCGAGTGCCAGCCGTTGGGGTCCGCGCTCGCGAGGAGGCGCCGTCTCCGCGGGGACGCGTCCCGGAACCGCTGTGGCCCTTGCTGGACGTCGGGGTCGGGAGGTTCCCTGCGGTTCTTCTCCGGGAACGCCTGTCGCCGCGTGTGCGGCCTTCCTCGCCTGCGGTGTCGCCACGCGTGGGGGGCCCGCGACGGCTCCTCCGCGCGCTCTTGGGGCCCCCGATGCGCGCTCGCCGCCGCCTGCACGTGGCCCGCGCTGTGGCCGAGACGCCCAGGATGCGGCCTCCCCGCGCCCTTCGTCTGGCGGACGCTCCCGCGTGCTCTGCGCGCAGCCCTCGTGCTTGCGTGGTCCCGGCGCGTCGCTCGTCAGTCCTGCCGCGTCCGGGCCTCCCGCTGCGGGCGGCCGTGCTGAGAGCGCGGGCTCCTGGGTGGACGGCAGAGCGCGCCCGCCGCGGGCTTTCCGGAGGGACTCGACCCGGGTCCGGGATGCGGTCCGGGATGCGGGTCCGGGATGCGGGTCGGGATGCGGGTCCGGGATGCGGGTCCGGGATGCGGTCCGGGATGCGGTCCGGGATGCGGGTCCGGGATGCGGGTCGGGATGCGGGTCCGGGATGCGGGTCGGGATGCGGTCCGGGATGCGTGCCGTCTCTTTCATCCATTCGTCCCTTCAGTTCTGTGCGGGCCGGAGGCGGAAGTCTCTGCGGAGACGCGGGTTGTAGCGCCGCGTGGTGACTCCGCGAACGCGCTCAACTGAGCTGGAAAACGAGATGCACTTTCCACCTGTCACCGCTTCCTGTTCCGAGTCCTGCGGGGAGGTGCGGCGCGGGGTCAGCCGCGGGGCACTAGGGAAGGCGCCTGTTCGGGGCTCTGATTGCGTGCGTAGAAGATCCCGAGGGTTCGAGATCACACGTCACACCTCCGGGGCGCCTGCCTGGCTCACCGGTTGAATGTCTGCTTTTGGTTTAGGCGTGATCCCGGGACCTGCGGTGGGGCGCGGCGGGGACCCTGCCTCTCCGGCTCCCGCTCCCCTGCTTGGGCTCCCTCTCTCGCTGTGTTTCTTTGTCAAATAAATAAAATCTTAAAAAAAATACAGTTACACTATTAAGTACCCAAAATATAATTCCATATCAAAAGTTAATTAAATTTTAGACAGAGATGAACAAAGATAAGAATAAAGTTTAAATAGCAACAAAACAAAAATAAATATAAATAGCAACAAAAACACTAACCATGTTTTTAAGGATAATCTAGTGAGAGATGTACAATCTGCAGATAAAATTATAAAATTTATTTGTAGGTATTTTTTAAAAACCTAATTATATAAGGGTATATCATATTTATGAATTGAAAGCTCCAATGAAACTAAGATAATAATACTTTACAAATTTATTAGCTTTTTAACATCATCTCAGTAAAAACTCAGCTCTGTGTGTTAAGAAGCTTGATGCAACACTTACATGGAGTTTCAAAAGGTCAGGAAGAGGGGTGCCTGGGTGGCTCAGTGGGTTAAGCCGCTGCCTTCGGCTCAGGTCATGATCCCAGGTCCTGGGTTCAAGCCCCACATCGGGCTTTCTGCTCGGCAGGAAGCCTGCTTCCTCCTCTCTCTCTCTGCCTGCCTCTCTGCCTACTTGTGATTTCTCTCTGTCAAATAAATAAATAAAATCTTAAAAAAAAAAAAGGTCAGGGAGAGACAGTATGTTTTTTTTTTTTTTTAAGAAGAATGAGAGAGTTCTACACGTTTAGGGGCTGATTGTAAAGCTATAATAATCATAAAAGGGTAAAATTGGTGCAGGCATAGACAGATACAGAGATAGAACAGAATAGAAAGTTCTGAAACAAATGTGCACAAATATGAATATTTGATTTATGACAGAGATTACACTTAAATTCAGTGTAGGAAGAGTAGTCTTTCTTAAAATATTTATAGGACAATTTCAAAAATATATAAAAATTAACCCACACATGTCCACACACACAAACACCACATTTCAGGATAAATGAGGGCTACAAGTACCCACTGAGAGAATGTACTCACCACTCTGGGTAAGCAAGGCTATCTTAAAGAAGTCAGTAGAAACACCAGCTCCATAGGAGAACATAGACAAATTCAACTGCATTAGAATAAGAAACTTCAACTCATCAAAAGACACTACTCACAGTATAAAAGGATAAACCATGGAATTAGAGAAGACACTTGCAATACCTATAACTAATGAGGTGATAATGTTCAGAAAACATAAGAGAATTCTGCAAATCAGAAAAAAGGAAAACAAAAAAAAAGTTGAATGGGAACTTAAAAAAAAGGCTATTCAAACCAATGACATACGACTAATTGAATTAAAAAAAAAACAACCCTGTGATCCATAAGAAATAAATGAATAAATAAGATAATTTTTGGCCCAGTTTTATTAATATAATTGACATAGAACACGGTATATGTTTAAAGTGCACAGCACAATGATTTTACTTTCATATATTATGGAACAATTAACAGAATAGGTTTAGTTAACTGCCATCATTTTGTAGAGATACAAAATAAAGTAAATAAAAAAGGGAAAAGAGGATATTCGGTGATTAATAAATACATAAAACAGAGATTAATCTTATGAGAGATCATGGACAATTAGAACCAAAATGAGATATCTTTTATATACCAAACATGTTAAAAAAAAATTTGTGAATCTAGTAATTCCAAATGTTGTCAAGGAAATAAAGAAATTGACATTCATATGTATCATTAGTATGAATGTGAGTAGGTATCATTAAAATAAACTCTGGAATTCCTTCATTCTCTATGGCTATTCTCTTGATAGATGAGGAGGAGGAGGTTTGATGGATGGACGGATGGACAGCTGGATGGACAGACAGACGGATAGACAAAGAGGTATTTTGAATGACACAGCAAATTCAGCCCTGGGTGAAAACCTTAGAGAACCCCGTTCTCTGCACATCAGGTACATTCACAGAATGTTCACAGCAGCATTCTCCAAACACTGGAAACAACCCAAATGTCCGAGAGGAAAATGAAGAATAAATTATACCACTATATAAAACCATGGATAGTTCTTACAAACATAATATTGAGTGAGAAGAAATAGTAATTGTTAAAACCCCACTGTACCAATGAGCCGATAGACAATTTAGAATGCGGAAAGAATGTGGTTGGCTCTTGGGGACCAGATCCGGAACCCTCGATTGGATGTACATCTCTGCTACTTCCTAGGACCTCTGTACAGATGCCTAACTCTCTTTGTTTCTGTATCTGTGAAGTGAGGTGACCGGGGCTCTGTGCAGGATGTGCAGTGCGGGGGACCTGGCTCAGGTACGTAAGGAACCTGTTTGTGACCACCTGGCATCTCTGAGCAGGAGGGTGGTTATGTTCAGGGACACAGAAACAAGGGGAACACACACCGAGAATCCAACCACTGCAGAAATCAGAGTTGTGTTCATCACTGAGTGGTGGAGGGGTGAGGTTCTGGGCAGTGGCTTTGCAGATCTTGGGAGGAGGAAGAAAAAAGTCGAAGGTCAAACTGGCATATGAGAGAATTAACCTATGTTATTAAAGGGGGCGACATAGCTTCACGAGTACTGATTTGGGGGGGGGGATGAAATTGAAATCCACCCCCAAGGCCACAGTCTGAACTGGGCAAACTCCCTCTCTGGAATTCAGTGGACACAGCAATGGGGTCTTGGCTGTGGTCTGTTCCCTATGACTGAGGACGTAGGCAGTAGCCATTCCCCCTGGTGTGCCTGCACAGCCGGTGTCACCCAGCTTCGGTGCCAGGTAATGTCGGAAGGACAGGCAGCTTCTTGATGGTGCTGCGGACATCGGGCTGGCCCACAACCCCTTCGAATGCGCGCACGGGAGACACAGGTCCTTGGCTTCACCTGTCCTTCCGAGGACAGATCCTGTTTCAGGTGAAGCATACGGAGCCTCTGGGGGAGCCGCTCTGTAGCAGAGCCACGCCAGCCTTGGTTCCCGAGAGCTGACACCCCTTCTCACTTGGGGCCACCCACCCTCCTTCTGTGTCACCTTTCCACTTGGGAGGTCCCTAACTTAAAATTGTTTCCTGCTTGGTTTCCTTGCCCGCTACCCCAAGCACATCTGTACCCAGGCCACCCACCTAAGCCTCCCTGTCCCGCCGGTATCCATGCCCCTTCCTCTGGCCTTGCTGAGTGCCAGACGAAGAGCAAGGTATCTTTTCACTGTTAACTTCTTGCCCAGATTCCTAAGGCTGAAAATATTAGTCTGCACTAAAGCCCCATAAGGTTCCTTTAAAAACATACAAAAATAATCATCAAATTCAATGTATTTTCACATTGCAGAAGAGTCTGGGCAGGAATACACAGGGCAGGGGCTTTTGTTGACTCTGCTTATGCTGGGATCCTGGCGCTTAGAATAACTCTCACCAAGTAGAGTGGCAGTGAGTCTGCCATCGAGTGACAAACAGCCCCAGACGCAGTGGCTATTGGGCTTCAGAACAGAATAAGAAATTCAGATTCAGAATCATTTCGAACAGTGCCCATATGTCCCGGATTGACTGGGACAGACCTGATTTCAAATATTCTGTCCCATTTTCAGAGCATGTGTCAGACCATATGTCCACATTTATGTTTAAGAAAATATGGTATTCGTTTCTTTAACAAGAAAGTAGACCCGAATCATGGGGAACCACTCCTGAATCTAAATTCTACCTCTGTCTCCACGCCGAGATCAGATGCAAATGCTCAGCCTCCCTCAGGACCGGCTCTGGGAGCAGCACTTAGGGGTCAGGAATCAGAGTCAGATTGAGGCTGAGCTCAGGCCCAGGCGCCAGCGTGGGAGTAAAACCACCACGTACTGGCCGTCCTGGGAAGCAGACCAAAATAATTCTGATGGCTTCTCCATTTCCTGATTTTTATTTCAAATGATCCACGAAAGCAACCCTGAAATTTTGCTCAATCTATAGCAAAGTAGACAAATTCAACCTCTTTTTAAGCAGGATTATCTGAATATCTCTTCTAAATGGTGCAATGCCTGGACCCTCCCGCGACTTTTGGGTTGGCTTTTACACAACACACATGTACACGTCACTGTAGGTAACAAAAATAGGCGACAAGGAATAATTAATCAGTCCTCATTCCAGTTTATTACATGTATCTTACTTTATGCTCTCTGCTGTAAGGAGTTACTTCCTTACGGGAAGGAACCATTCTTTAGAATGGCTATAAATGACATAACACAGTAGTATATGGTACCACTCCATAAATTCTCCTCTGAATTCTGAAGGTCACATTTAATACTGTGAGGCAGTTGCGTCACTTAACAAAGGTCCCAAAATACCACTGGGACGCATTGACCACCTAGAAAATATGTATTCGTATAAAAACAAAAATACCATGCCATCATTAGGTTATTGTTCCATTATTTCAAAACAAGATTTATAACCTAGGTCAAGTGATGTGTTATAATGTGATAAATTTATATCTGTATTTATTGAACATTTTCTTATTAAAGGAAAGTTGAAAATCTGATAGAGATAATCTAATTATAATATCTAATTACAGAATGAAATAAATCACTAAAACCAGCTTAATGAGTCTTAAATACTAATTAATATTCAGACAAGAAGCTGGAATTCTGACACTCTAGTCATGTAGTAAAAACACAGGAGCGCCTAAGCACGCAGGATGGTTTGTCATTTTGAATTTGAAATTCCTCACACCTTCTGCATTGTTCAAATGAGTGCTGCATTCTCTGAGTCCTTTGTTAATCATGCTCTAAGATCCGTCACTAAAATGCTATCAACAGCACCCAGCATGTGGAAATTCTTAAAGAGATACTTTCGTCAAAGTCTCTTGGGGTGGGGGGAACCTAGAATGTAGTGTTGCAAGAAAGCAGGAGGGCAAAAAGGTGATGACCTGGGCAAGGTATGCAGAAGTAATTTAAATACTCTTCCACCACTTGCCCACCCACGCTCTTTCTGACGCTCAACTTCAGGCAGGCATGAGGAGGACAGAGGCAGACCAGACACCCAGGTGCCCGCATGGCTCCCTCCACTCGTCATGAGTGTGGGTAGGGAGCTCCTGTCCTGACCCTGTTTTTCCCTTGTGTCGGTCAGGGATGACAGCATCGATTCTGGTTGGTCTGAGAATTAGATGAGCTGGTACTTGTCACTCACAAAGAATGGAGCCTGGCACGGGTAGGTGTTTGTCAGACTTCGTGTCACTCCTCCCCTCCTGGAGGCCTGGGTCATGCCCTGCTTGCAGGCGCACAGCTAAGCGCTTTATTCTCGGCCCCCCCAGCACCGCTCGCGTTCCAGGTTCACAGTTTAGCAAGCCAGAGGGATACCCGTGGCAGCGCAAGGAAGCACAGGAAACAGAAGTGAGAGAAGCAACAACGAGCCACTCAGACTATGGATAATGGGGCACGGGAGGGAAGAGGCGGGGGAGACTCCTCATTTAATGAAAACAGAACACTCAGAGTTGGCGCTGTCTCTTCAGGCGACTGATACCAATGCTGTCAAAGGGATCATTACGGTGACATTGATCCGTAAGGAAAGGGCTGGTGAATATTTTGTGAGCTTGTCAAGAACTTTAGAAAAGTAGCTTTGTTTTGGACTTCTCCCCACCGGATTTAGGTCATGCCTGGCAGCAGCCACGAACCGAGTCCTTCTCCCTCGCTTCCGTGCTCCTCAGCAGTCTGAAGCAGCTGATCTCCCAACGACAGATTGGGTGGAGTGTCTGTGTGTCTTTGCCACCTGCTTCATGTCTAGGTGTCACAGTTACATGACTGATCCAGAAATGTTAGTATCCTACAGAAGATGTCTAGGACCAGGACTGCGCTTCCCCATAATGTACGATTGCTCTAAATGAGACATGGTTTGCTTCTGAAGTACAGTGGGGACAAGTGAATATGCAAGGAATCTTAGGAAGTTGCCTTCTGTTCTCAGAACCCTGAGCAGATGAGCAAACCCAGCTGCGGGTGGGCAGGTGGATGGCACACAGCGGAGCCTGACCGCGTGGTCTCCGACACATCACTTCACACCTCTGCACGTATCCTTTCCTTTAGATGCAGGCACGATGGTCATAAACCCCTGGCTGACCCTGCTCTAACTTGCTCTCTATTAAAAACACTCAACCCACTTACAGTTAAAACAAAGTAAGAACATCGATGTACCCATGACATCTTCTCCATCCTTTCGGGGAATGTGCCCTCCCCAAGGTCACAGATGACCTGAGGGCGATTACCCTCTCAGAGTTGAGCACTTACCCTTTCTTCCTGATGCTGCTTTGCTGCCCTCTTTCTTGGTCTCTCTCTAGCGCTCCTTTTTAGAACCTCATTTTCATAAGATGCCTCTTTTTCTCTCTGTACCCACCCCTCACTAATATTTAATTACTAATGTTCTCAAGATTTCTTCTGAGTTTTTAATACTTTCTGACAGTTTATATATATCTTGGGTAATTATACCAATTACCACCTACAGGCTAAAAATCCTATATATTTACTTATGCCCAAGATCACTACATTAAAGTTTAGACCCACCCTCTTAGCACTGCCTACAAGATACTTTTCCCTGATATATACCATACACGTTAAAATAAGCACATTAGTGCGTTAATTATTATTTTCCTATCCCTAATCTCTCACATGTAAATAGAAACATCACTAAATTATCAGAAAAACAAAGACCCCACATGTATGCACTGGAATTTCCCTTTCTCATTTTTATAATCTATTTTCTAGTCACTGACCACCAAATCCTGTCAGCTGTATCGCGTAAACTGTTCAAGTACTTCCCTTGCTTTCAATCCTCACTTCAGTGGCATCTGCCTGCCCTCTTGTCTCTCACCTTGACAGCAGCCATCCCTTAGAAAATGATCTCTTGTGTCCAGTCTGCCTCCTTTCCAATTCATCCTTCACACGATTCAAAGTGACCTTTTTAAATGCATATTTAATCATGCAGCTTCAAATTTCTCAACCTTCCCTAACTACCCCAAGAGGAGATAGAAACTCCTTACTCAAGATGCTTCCAGGTTTGGCGTGTGCTTCCTGCCCTGCTCCTCTCCCTCCAGGACTCTCGCTCTAGTGAGGCTCCTGACTTCTAATAACAAGCAGTGTCA